>NC_056749.1:83371050-83658550 GCF_019279795.1 Protopterus annectens
TAATTAAAAAAACAGTGGTAATAAATCAGACAGGGATGGTATTACTAAAAATATAAAAACGTAAAAATCTTGGAAAAGTTCAAGCCTACTATAATATTGTTACAAAAAAAATAAAAAAAGAGAAATAAAAAGAAAAAAACTATTAAGATAAACAAATAATCATAATTTTGTAGGCTTAAGCTTTAGTCCAAGTTGCAAAATAATAGTGTCATTTAAGCCATGTGGGGATGCTGCGTTCAGCTTAAGTTGCCATAGTACAGTGGTGGCTGGTGACTTCAAATTAAAGGGGGGCTGCAGGAGACAGCTGAATGGGTGAGGCCAATGGGAAGGGGTGTGACCAACTAGAAAGGGGTGCAGCTATGCTCAAAGCCACAACAACTGGAACTTTAATTAAATACGCTGCTCTGGGTGCCAAACCATCATTACAAGAGTCCAATCAAGACAAAATGAAGTGTAGAAGAAAAAAAATTTCAGTGCATTAGCTACATAACAACTTACTTAATATCTAGATGGAAACACAAAGGTTGTGAGGCATGAAAAAATAAATTGCTTTTTAAATACATTACTGGAATGCCAATCAAAATCAAGTATAAAAAAAAAACAAGCACTCAGCTCAAACCACTTCTCCTTGCACTGCAGTTCAAATTATAATTTATATTCAGCTTTATAAAATTACCAAGTAACATGCTGAAAATAGCAATCTCTGTGATACCCCCACTTGTAAAAATGTTTCTTATCCAAAAAAGACCTATTGCCTGACAACAACTATCTACTTGTTTCATGGAGAACACATGATCAAAGTAAAAAATGAACAGTGAACAAGAAACAAGCTCAAGATAAATTGCTTAAAGGATTACTGCACAAGTTATGGGCCACACATGATAGATTGGCATTTTGTTTAGTTTATTGGTAAAGCCTGTAAAGGTAACTGCAAGTCTCCAACAAATGTAATGAGCTTCTGAAAATACTGTAATCCTGTCCTTTATTACAAATACTGTCATATGCATTTCAATACCTAAGGCTTATACGTTATCTAGTTATGTAAATATTCTCTGCATGGCAACAATGAAAAGGCTTTCAATGTTGGTAATTCTTTAATAGTATACTTATTAAAGCTTACTTGCATCTTACAATCTCCGACAAGCTTACCTGATGGTCATTAAAGCATTGCTACTTTAATACAGAGCAACAGGGCACTGCAACAGCATGCATTTTCTGAATAATAATAAGTATAAATCAACAGTATAAAAATATGACAGAAAACCAGAACATTCTGCAAAATCAAGGACAGATGAAAAGTCACGCTCATACTTGTGATCTCCCTTGGGTGGGGAATACTCTGCACACTTACACTGCATAACTGCTCCTTGCCTTGCTTGGACACATGCAGAGCCACTACAATGGGGAGTGGGGTGCAACAAGTAGGTCACAGTGTGAAATGTCTCTGGCTGATGGTGATGGCTCTGACACTCATACCTCTCAACTTCAGAGCAAGAAATCTGGACAAAGCCATACATAGAAGTGGGATACAGGCCCAAAAATAAAGACAATTTTAAATATTACTCTTATAAACTTAGAAAAATAATAGAATAGTAGTAGGTCTTGCATTAGTATGAATTATTGAAGGATATGAAATCTGAAACACAAATGTCTGCCATTATTTTCTAACTTCAATCTTTAATGATTTGCTACTAATTTGCCAGAAAACCACAATTTTATGAAAAACAAACCAAATATGTTATGCAAAAATGTAAAATTGCCACACAATACAGCTGGAAACCTGTCAAAGAAGGGACACCTTTTTAAAATTAGTACTGTTAACTTGAGCAGCTGACAAAATAAGAGCATCTACATGCATTTCTGAAATAAAAGTAATCTATAACTCTGATCATTACAGTTATTTATAATTGTAAACCCTCCACGTTTTCTTCCACAATTGCCATTTTGTAGAGGGATTAATAGGGGAGAGCAACATTTTGAGCCAAAATTGGAGACAGTTGAGAGGTTTGGATATTCCTAATTCTATAAAGTGATTTATTTGCACGTACCTCTCAACCTCTTAATGCAGGAAATCTGGATAAGGCCAAATATATTGGGGGAACATACAAACGGTACTAAAAAGACAGTTGATAGAATAACAGGTCTTGCTTTAGCATGCATTCTAAAGGTTATGACGTCTGAAACTCAATGTCTGTCATTATTTAGTGACTTAATTCCTAAATGATTTGACAGAAAACCACAAATTTTATGAGGAACAAACCAAAAATAAGAAGCAAAAATCTATTCATTCTGCAAAATTCTGGACAGTTGAGAGGTATAGTTCAGCCGAGGCTGTCTGAGTTTGCTGCCCTTCCTCCCTCACAAAATCATGGTTGAATGGAGCGTCCCCCCTGCAGCCATTCCATTGCCCCATTCCTTGGTTATTTTGCCCCATTTGCCATAAACGCTGTAATGTGCATACTGCTTTACTTCTGCAATGATATGGATTTCATTTGAAAGTTTTATTTTATATTTTACAGCATAAACCCTAATAGATATCTGCTAAACAAAGCAATGCAGTCTCACAATGAAAATAGACTTAGCATTAAAACTTCTCTGCCCTTGAAACTCACATTCATTGAAACAGCATTGAAACCCACATTCAAAGAAAATACATTTTGCCAGTGGCAGATAAAGATTAACTTTGGGCTGTTTTCAAATCATAGGCCCCTTGAACACGAAATATACACATGCTCTTTGATACACCTTCCTGACTGTATTAAATTATATTCCTTGTACAATACAGTACAGTTGTAAGAGGGCATTTTTAATTTATTGTTTTGAACATTTTTCCAGTAAACAATGAAACAAAATGCATGCACCAATAATGACAAAAATGCCCAGTTCAGAACATTTCCATCATAAAAGTCTACTCAAACTTCTACCGTTCACCAGTATCAGTAAATATGCATGATGTCTGAAGAAGTAAAAGTCATGTATATAATTCCACATTAAAGAAATCTGTAACTAATAAAGAGGTTGCTGCTAGCAAACAACTTTATATGTCATTGTTTCATCTACAAATAAAGTGGCTGTTGCCCTTGAGGAATACATTGCCTATGTTGCATTAAAAAATGATAATGCCAGTAATATCACAATAGGGAATGGATGGCAAACTGATAACAGGTTCATAGTTACTAGGTATCTTCACCAAAGAGGACTGCAGCATCCATCCCCTTTACAACAGAGTACAGTATCAGCAATGGATCTACCTACTGTGGGAGTAGAACCCACAGCCTTCTGCATCAAAAGCAAGTACACTACCTGTTGTGCTATTTACAATATAAGCAGACTCAGCATAAGCAGCACTAAACTTTTGTTCCCCTGCAGCTCTCAGCTCCTTGTAAAATCTACTCAACACTCAGCTGTATCTCTGAACTTTGCAGCACAAGAAATCTGGAAAAAGCCAAAACTTATTTGGGACGGGGGACAAAAGCCCAAAAACTAGGGACACATTTTAAACATTGCTCGTATAATGTTGGAAAGTTGCTAGAATAAAATGCTGTGTTACTACCATACATTTCACTGCCAAGTATTGAACCTAGGACCCTGTGCAAAACAGCCAGAGCAACATACCACTATGCCAACTCATCTATTTTTATGAAAGAAAGAAAGGACAACTGAAACTTAAATGGCTACCATTTAGTGAATTCAGTTCTCACCATAGCTGTCAACGTCTTAGCAGAAAACAGCTGAACAAAGCCAATAATGAGGGAATACAGCCCCCAAACATATTCAGTGAGTTAAGTTATCACCATAGCTCTCAACCTTGGCACAAAAAACCTGGATAAAGCCAATAATGGGGGGAATACAGTCCAAAAAATAGGGACAAATACCCACTGAGGACACCAGAGCAAACCCACACAAGCACAGGGAGGACATGTGGACTCCACACAGAGGGCACCCCGGCCAAGCATCAAACCAGACAACCCATAGTTGTCAGGCAACACTGCTACCACTGCACCACTGCACTACTGGCTGTGTTAAGTAAAGTAAAAAAATACAGAAACCACAGATTTTATGAGGAACAGAACAAATATGAGGCAAAAATCTGCAAACATTGTATAAATGGTGGTGGGTAGGGAATTCAGGCTCTTGTCACTTAGGCCCAAGGTACAGGGTTCAAACCTTATTTTCTATCCACCACCATGAAGCAACTGGGGCACTACACACACACACACACACACACACACACACACACACACACACACACACACACACACACACACACACACACACACACACCGATTGGTCCTCCATAATGGCCCACGCATGCTGTTGGGTCTCCCGTGAGATGCGAGGGGCCTCCTGCTGTTGGTCCAGCCTGCGGGCAATGCAGTCTGGTTTGTACGGTCGTCACCGCACAGACCTCTGGGCTGGAAGGGCAGAGTTTCCTGCCTTCCCTATCCGGACTGCCTAACAGAGCAGTCTGGAGCTCGGAATGCCTGAGCATGTGTGCTTGGAGTTCTGGCCTGCCTAACACAGCAGTCAGGAACTAAGCATGCATGCATGCAGTCCGAGAATTTTAATTTTAATATGTTCTATGGTGGGAGAATTTATTTAATCCATTTTATAGGTGGAGGGGCTCCAGTCCTGCAGTCCTATAGCATGAGCCGCCCCTGACATAGTACCGCTTTATATTCCAATAGTTTCTGCCAATGACCTCCCCTGTGAACTTTTTCTACTATTTCTAATATACCAAACAAAAATCTATTATAATTAGTGCAATTTTCCATGTCTAGCAAGGTTACTGTTAAGGTTCTTCTTACTGATGTTGTAATTATGTTCATAAAGTCTTTTTCTTAATGCCCTCTCAGTTTTACCTATATAGAATCTGTCACATCCCGAACATTTCGCAAGATAAACAATGCCATTGGTTCCACAGTTACCTTTAACAAAATAAATACTTGAGTTTAGCCCATTCTTTAGAACCACAGTTTACGGTTCTATTATCCATGGACATTGCTTACAAACTCTACACTCGCTTGTTCCTTTTTAAACTCCATTTCCCTCTTGCCACTAGTACCCTCTAATAGTTTTTTTAAGGGTCTTGTTAATGAACTGGGATTCACTACCTACTACCTTAGCCACCTCATCAGAACTCCTTAAAAATTTCCAGTAACTTTTTATAATGTTTTAATGTCTCCAGATAGCTCATTGTATCATTGTATACAACTACACAAGCCCTCTCAAAACAGGAAGCTTGCCCTGATGTTAACAGCTCTTCTTTAATATCTAAACTAAGTTCTTCCCCCAATAAAGGTGTAAATTTGTTACCCATGAGTTGGTCACCTCTGCAGTAATTTCTTGAAGCATAGGTTCTGGGTATCCTCTCTGCATAAACATTCTCTTCAATAAGTTAATTTAATTTTCCATGTCACAGTAAGAAGTCATTCTAGCAGTTCTTATACACTGTCCTCTGAAAAGTTTTTTCTTAACAATAAAGGGGTATGAACTAGTGTAGTGTAAGTAGGAATTACTGAAAGGGGGTTTCCTGTAAATCCTAGTTTTAAAACCACCTCCTGTGTTTTCTACCTGCATGTCTAAATAATTAATTGACATTCTGTCAAAAGTATAAGTGAATGTTAAAAAAAACTGATGGAGTTGTGGAGAAATTCGATAACATTTTTTACTAAGTCATCTGGTCTTCTCAATAAAATAAAGATATCATCTAAATATTTTAAATATTTAATAAATATAAAATAATCAGAGCAAAAGATTTTATTCTTTCCCAAAGCCAGTAAAACTGCATTGGCATAAATGGTGACACAGGCAGGCGCCATTGCTTTTCCCTAGGTCTGTTTAAAAACGTCTCCCTCAAAGTAAATAAAATTATTATTGAGCACTAAATCTACCATCTGTAGTAAAATTCTGATACTTTCTGCTGATAAAAGTCACATTCAATAAGGGTATCTAAAAACAATGAAAGTCCCTTTTCGCTAGGAATAGAGTTAAAAAGGACCACATTATTGATAGTTAACAAAAAAAACTGTTTCTTCCCAAATATTTGGGATCAATCTCATTAAAAAATCCTACGAATCTTTTAACAAATGCATTTCTTGACCGTAAATAGGTTTTAATATCCTATCTGTGTAAATACTTAATAAATGTGTTTTAGAACCACTTGTTGAAACTATAAATCTGTAAGGTGGATGAATCACATCTTTGTGCACTTTAAGAATCCCAAATGTGGTAGGGATATATGGTTTGCCAACTTTTCAAAAATTGTATACCTCTGAAGTAATTTTTTCCTCCATATAAACTTCCTCTAAAAATGTCTATATTCCTATATGATAAATTAACTTCCTTCCTTGAAAGAATAGCATACTGTTCTAAGTTGTGCAAAATGTCAGACATACTACTAATGTAGCAATGGTGTCACAAATAACTACTCCCCCTCCTTTATCATGTTTCATAATTATGCAGCTTTACCCTTATTTAAATTGTATTTTCTGTGCTTATGTTTGTTCTTTTTTTTTCAAACATCTTTATTAAATTTACACATATGACAAAAGCAATCTTACATTTATATAAATGAAAAACATACAAAGTTATATCACTTTAGTTACAAATGTCCACAAAAAGTCAAGAAAGTTACAAACAGTTTACATCACAGACACCATTGAAACAGCTATAGTTGTAAACATTATACATACAACTCATAAATATTTTCTATAACTCCTTTTTTCAAAAGCCACCAATGTAGGATGAGTTGAGAGATTAAAAACTCTCTTTCTCTTAAATTTATGGTCACTAATCTTATAATCACTCACCCCTATCTTCTTATCAAAAAGGGCTAGGTTCAATTTTCTTACATATAACTTAAATTTTAAAATGATGTTGGCGATATCAGTTTATATGGCTAGTATAATTTTAAAACCATTTTCTGAAAGAGTAAAATGGTCAGAATTAATGACCAGATGAGTGTTATTAAAAATATTAAATCCATTCCTTGCTAAAAGAATACCATCATAACTAACTTGAATACTTTTCTCTAATAATTTACTTTCTGTTTTCCCTTGTATCCCTTGCTCGGATTCCTGTTCCTGTCTCTTTAATTGCAAACACTTTTTTAATTAATTATATTTAATGGAGGGATTTTTTGTATTATAAAAGGAAATGGACATTTATTGTATGCATTCCAATAAAGTCCCCCAAGTAGAATGAAATCCGTTAATCAGTGGAATATTTTTTACTTTTCACATTAAATTTTTACAGTCATTTTATTTCAGTTGCTGTTTTTTTTTACTCTGTTGCTGCTGGGACTTATACATAAGTCAACTAACTGCTACAATTATCAAGACTTCCCTTTTTCCACTAGATACTGGAATCTTGTTTGGGCTGCTTACGCAAGCTTTGTCAATTCTATGTAAACAGAACAGTGTGGTGTTTGTACGATATGGTTTCAGCTCATTGTATAACAGCTTCCTGAAGCCTGCTGTTTTTGTGTCACAGGCCTTGTATCCTCAGAAAATCTCATGGTTAAATAATTGGATAATTTTTTGCGGTCTAATCACAGTTATTTTTGTGCTGTTTGGACATATTTCCATTGTCCCTTAAGGCAAAGTTCCTATTGGAGATTTAGCATCATTGATGATGTAGGGACTATTGATGAAAGTGTTTAATCCTTCAAAACTTGAACAGCTGATGACCCCACTGGCTTTAGAGGGATACTTATACCTCTAATAGAGCTAAGTGTCAGTTTGTCATAAAGTTTAGGACACATTTTTCCTGCGATTTTTTTTACTGTTTCAATAACCATCAATTTGCTACTTGGCCTATGGATATGTTGTGCTAAAGCCAGGTACAAGCTGTTAAGGGACACAGTTGGCAGATGCCTTTGGTGTTGGAGTGCAGCACTGGCATTGCTTTATGAGAATGGTGATGCGGCATTTGTTGTCATGTCCAAAGCACTGAAGTGCACAGTGACTGGTTATTTAATTGTATCAAGCTATTTGTTACATTTGTAGCAAGGAGTTTGCTAAATTTTCAGAGGAGGAATGCTCTTTTTTTGGACTTTTTGAACTGTGGGTCATTGTCATAAATAACAATTTAATGTACCCCTGTCTAGCAAAAAAATCCCTATCACATGACACGGATCACAGTCTCAGGCATAGCCTCTCTCTCAGCTTGGATACTTCAAATTTTTTAGAATAAAAGTCAGTGCATGTCAGGTACCATCTATCATGATACTAGAACAGATCTGCTACAACCTTAAGCAGAGGTGGTCTCGTAACTTATGCAGAATTATTTCTTTTTGAAATACAGTGATTTGCCGTATGTTATATGTATAACAGGACCAGACCACCTCTTCAGTTTGCATGGATAACCTGGGACAAAACATGGCATTTTTTGCTCATTCTATGCACTTTATAACCCCTGTGGATTCTGTAGCAGCATTTCATTTCTTACATGTGGGGGCACAACTGCCCTGTTACCTTTAAACTCTAGTCCATTAATATACCTCAGTTAATTTTGAAAGGTAATGTTGGATATACGGCTAAATGGAGTTTCTTTTCCCTTCAGGCCATCTAGTCTAGTTATGACTGCTGTCTTTAGCTGCTACATCTCAATGTCATTTTCAGTCTATATCTTGAATTCTCTCTGTTTCATTTTCCAAAATACAAAAACCGGTCTATTGACATCACTTCAAGATCATTATTTAACACATCTTCATTAATTTCTTTTAAGTATGCTCACCTCAGGTTACACATCATCATAATACAGGATTTCTATATTATAAGCATCCTCTGTCATCTCAATTATGCCCTGATAAAATTTTTTTTTGAGAGATACTCTGGAATGGTTTATGATTAGAGTCTGCAAAGAGATTGTATCTATAAAGATGTTTGCACCATTTTTCACACTTATGCAATGGTCAGCAGCCCTTTTCCTATTGGCACATACAATGTTTGGCCATTTGTCAGTGTTCTAATGCTCTATAGTTGTATTCAGCTGGAAGTCCATGCAACAGTACTTCCCTCAGGCCAGACTGACCAGGATTTCACATGAAGCACTACTGGTTTGTTAATGACATATAATGTCCAGTGTTGTTGACCATTTCCTTCATGATTCTGAAGATGTTTTCTTAGGATCATAGGACCATAGGAAATTACTAGGCTATTGACCTAGAGGTCATTTTAAGTCTAGCCATTTCAACCCAATGTAATACCATAGAAGTTCTTGTCAATACCCTAGATTGCTTTTAGTGATGACTGCCCATGTCCAGGAGGGTTGTGGGCAGTACCCCGGTAAAAATTTACAGTGCCCCATCCACTTGTTCAGGCTCCTCTTGAACATTGTCATAGAGGTTCTCCTTTTCACATGAATTGGTAGCCTGTTCCAATGATGTAACAGTTGCTGAGAGATAAATCTGTGCCTCCAGCATGTTCTATTTAATTTGCAGGCTGTATTTAAGTTCCTGGAAAGGGACACCCTAGAATTATTTGATTTATGGATATGCAGTAAGTTCATTTGGTTTGGGTCTTGCATTGTTCTGTAGGCTAGGCATAAGTCTCCCCTAAGAAGTCTATATGATACAAAGTATAGTGACAGGGACTTTAGTCGGTCCATGTAAGGCACGTGCTGGAGGCCCTTGATCTTCTTTGCTAGAAACCTCTGAGTCTTTCTAATTGTTCTAGGTGCTTTTCAGTTTCTCATAAATTTCTGCATTCTTTCAAGCAAATTCTGCAGTTTCTGCAAATAAATTGACAGTTTGGATGAATTAGGTATGAATTTGCGAAATATTTTATTTTATTTTTATTTTATTTTATTTTACATTTGTTAACCAAGCTAGTCCAACTGGATATATTTCCATTTTCAGCAGAGGCCCTGGGAGAAAAGCTCTAAAAGTAACATAAAAAAAAAATCATATTACAATCTTGAAAGAAAAATAATGTTAAAAATAGAGTATTTGCTAGTTAAAAATAATTCATTCTTATTTCAGCAACACAACATAAAGGATTTTCTACATTAATATAAATGAAAAATATGTTAAAAAAATTAAAGAGCATTAGCTAGAGAGATAATACTATTTATGACACTAATACCTAAAAGGATAAGACACACATTCATAAAGATATATGAGGTAGCTTACGGTACATACACAATTTCATTCATCTCAGTTCCTAGTTGTAAAAATAAATTAAGACAGTTATTACTTTTTAAGGAGAAAAAAAGTAATTAATTAGCAGAGGAGGCAGTAAAGATATAGAGCAATAGCTAAAGCAGAGAATTAGTCAGGGTAGCAGCAAGGACATAACCATTTTGTTTTAAGATGTTTCTTGAGACTTTGTTTAAAGAGTGGTAAGGAGGGAAGTAAAGTTAGATCTGTTGGTAACAGGTTCCAATATTTTCCAGCGGTATTAGAAAACAAGGAGTCACCTGCCAAGTTATTGGACTTGCTTATGGTAGCCAGTAGTTTGGTGGAAGAGCGTAAGGAATTGAGGTTTGTATAGGGGTAAAAAGGTTAGAAAGTATCGGTGTGTTGTTGGGTTGGTAGAATATCCTATAGACAAAGGTGACTTGGGAAAGTATCAACATCTTTTTTAATTCGAGACAGTCTAGCTGCTGTAGGTTCAGACAGTGGTGAGTTCTAAATGGGTTTCCAGTGGCAAATCTGGCAATATTGTTATAGGAGTTGGCAAGTTTAGCAAGATTGTTTTTCTTTAGGTTAGTATAAATGGGGGAAGAATAGAATAGATTTGAGATTAGATGAGAGTGGGCAATTGTAATTCTGGCTGTTGGTGTTGAGGGTTTTATTCTGTATAGGGAGCCCAATTTTCTATTTACGGTTTTAATAGTGTTATTTATCTGGTTATCAAAGGTAAGGTTACTGTCAATTATGATTCCTAGCAGTTATAAGTGTGCCATTATTCGATTTGATAGAGAAATTTATAGGGGGGGACTTACTGTTAGGTGTGAAGAGTAGGAATTAGTTTTTTTCAGTGTTCAAAAGGAGGCAGCGTTTTAAGAACCAAATCTCTGCTGTGTTAAATACTGTCGAGGTTAGAGATTGTAGTTTGGATGTGGAGTTGGCCAAGCATATGAGCGTGGAATCATCTGCATATCGTATGCAGGTAGCTTGAGAAATACTGAATCATTCCCAAGAATGTTTATAAGGCATTCTTCTCCTCAACATTTTTAAAACTGAATAATAATACTCTTTGATTGAAATAACTATAACTATGAAATGTACTTTGTAAATGCAAATCTACAAGCAAGTTTAAACTTGCTTAAAAAAATGACATGAATGTGTTTAAGCTGACAAATGGCATAAAAAATTATTCCGTCTTGCTGTGTGTTTGCATCTATCAGTATACGTAGGTAATCCAATGTAATGTATCTCTGTGTCCGATGTAGAAATTCAAATGTTAGTTGCATAACTCTACAGATAAACAGAATGCAAACTCTGTCCAGAAATGCAGTTTAACTGAATTGTCCAGAAATAAGGCAGTATTGCACTAACAGGCTTTTCTGTACTCAAAAGAACTCAAAGCGCCACTCCAATATGGAAATGACCACTCCAACATAGAAATGACCCCCAGTAATAAATAACAATATGGGCATTTCTGATGAAGTTTGTACTATCAGATGAAAGTACTTAATCAGTTAATAAAAGTGTATTAGTAAGTGTTATTTGTTTTTGGTTTTACTACTGGTGGTCTTTTCCTTGTTGGTGTGGTGCTTCGAGCATTTTCAGTTTACCAGATGGATGTTATGTTTCATCTTGTTCTTGTTTGCACTTGAAGAGTCCAAAGCAGCCGTTCCTGTTTTGAGTTGAGTGGATTCAATTATGACCTTCTTGTTGTCAGAGTCTTTTAGCTCAGTGTAGAGGGTGAGTCCAACAAGTTAGCAACCAAATAAAGAAATGCATTTAGGTATTGCAAATGTTTACACATATAAGGATCAAACTGCACTTCATTTTCGATACTTTTGCTACCATTATTCAGTCGTTAACTTTATGTGTCTGTTTAGTCACATAAAATCATTTGTTTCTTGCTACCCATGATTTCTTGTCAGAAGTAAATGTCTTGCACATGATTTTTCTGTCATTTACAATAGTCTTTTAAACTTTTTTCTTATGACAGCTAAAACAATTTTATCATCTACAGATCATCAAAATGTACCATACAAGTTCATTGCTTTCTCTCTAGTAGATACAGACATACACATCCGCTTCTTTTTTCTGAATTATGAGGGGGAAAAAAATTCAAACTTTTGTCTCCGAGTCCAAGACTTTCAGTTTTCTGGTATGTTACAATGAAGACACAGTTTATAAGGAACAAGTTACAAGTTGTTATTGCTGATGTCATATTCTGTGTCTTTTGATCATTTCTGCATTTATTTTAAGTTAAATACTAAATTAGCATTCACCACATTAATTTTAGATTTACTTCTTCATTTCTGGCACCATGTAGTGTCTGTTAAAGTGTCAATATGCTTTAAACTGTGTGTGTGTGTGTGTGTGTGTGTGTGTGTGTGTGTGTGTGTGTGTGTGTGTGTGTGTGTGTGTGTGTGTGTGTGTATATATATATATATACAAATATATATATATATATATATATATATATATATATATATATTTGTCACATCTACTGTGACACAAAATGAAGAAGGAAAAAAACAAAAAAAATGAAATAATAAACGAATTACTGACAGCTCACACACAAAAGTCACACTGGCATAGATTTTCTATGCACACTTATCAGAATTGTGCACCTTGGTGTATTGTGAGTCTAGGATTTGACATTTGGGGAATTTGATCGCAGCAATGCATTGAGTAACTGGCTGATTTACAAAGAATATTTTACTTCAAAGAGGCTGGCATGGGAACAATTATATCTTCAGAAAGTGTGTCTTTAAGCAGCAGTGACTTTTTAAAGGAACAGGTACGAAATATATAATACAGTGGGCCGACATGCTGCCCATGCAGAAGCCTGCTGATATAAATAGTAGATGGAAAGGAGAGGCCCCAGCATCCCTGTGGGACTCTATTAGCGACTGGCCTCTTTGTGCAGTTGATTTCCCTTTTCCTAGCTGCTTCTGTCCAATCAGTGTACCAGCTGGCTCTCCATCAGGTGGCATATGGGTCTATTCCCAATTTTGTAGTTGCAGATAAATGTGCTGACCTGACATTTGCATGACAGACCAGCACCAGTTTTGATATGTAAAACATCATACATTGACTTAAATAGGTAAAGATGGATGAAAGTAGGTAAATATTTTTATCTGAAATGATTATCTTCTTTGTCTCCTTGAAGTCATGTTTGCAGTTCTCCGTCTATTTTCATTAAGACCATTCTGTAGCATTTAATGGATGTAGGACCATCAAGAGGTTTAACAGAGGCTCATGGTTCTAGTTTAACAATACTGTACATGACCTGGGTTTAATAACACTGTATATGACCTGAATTTAACAATACTGTATATGACCTGATGCACATTTTGTGGCTCGAGTTGCTGCATCACAGCCCTCATCATTCCTTGCACTGCGTATAATTAGTTTCTTTAATCACATGGTCACAATGCAACATTTTGTCTTTGAAAAATTTAGACTCTGATTACTCAAAGCCCATACTGTTTTAGCTTTTGTAGGACTTACTGTAAGCTATTAGGACTCTCCTCAGCATTTGTTTCTTCCTTCAAGGCTAGATCTCTATAGTGTTATCTATTAGGAATCCCTTTGAGTACTTGGACTTTTGCTGG
The DNA here is from genome assembly GCF_019279795.1 of Protopterus annectens. NCBI lineage: Eukaryota > Metazoa > Chordata > Ceratodontiformes > Protopteridae > Protopterus > Protopterus annectens. The sequence goes on from NC_056749.1 coordinate 83,384,797, forward strand.
TTAGTGTCCCATACATAGGTTGCGTACATTAAGTGTCATATATTGCAACAAACCCTTATGCGTGTTATTTATTGCTGCACTTAGCATTTTGTGTCCTAAGTCATCTGGTTAATTAACAAACAAGTAATTGCTGGAACTTTTTTAACTTTGGGTAGTTTCTTTTGTGCTAAGACAACATGCATCTGTACTAGTCTTCTGCAGCTTTGGGCTAACATTTGGTTTTAATTCTAGTCTTTAGATTTGTGCTGTTCACTGTTCTCATTTCTCTGGAAAACACTTATTTAGTATCTGCCAAGAGCTACGATGCTTCCTTGTCTCTGCGAGGTCTTGTACTCTCCTTGTCTCTGCGAGGTCTCGTACTCTCCTTGTCTCTGCGAGGTCTCGTACTCTCCTTATCTCTGCGAGGTCTCGTACTCTCCTTGCCTCTATGAGGTCTCTTACTCTCCTTGTCTCTACGAGGTCTCATACTTTCCTTATTTCTGTGAGGTCTCATACTCTCCTTGTCTCTGCGAGGTCTCATACTCTCCTTGTCTCTGTGAGGTCTCATACTTTCCTTATCTGTGTGAGGTCTCGTACTCTCCTTGTCTTTGTGAGGTCTCATACTTTCCTTATTTCTGCAAGGTCTCGTACTCTCCTTGTCTCTGCGAGGTCTTGTAATCTCCTTGTCTCTGCGAGGTCTTGTAATCTCCTTGTCTCTGCGAGGTCTCATACTCTCCTTGTCTCTGTTAGGTCTCGCACTCTCCTTATCACTGCGAGGTCTTGTACTGTCCTTATCTCTGTGAGGTCTCGTACTCTCCTTGTCTCTGCGAGGTCTCGTACTCTCCTTATTTTGTAGGTTCATAGGTTGGTACTAGGCTATTGGTCCTAGGGGCTATACAAGCCTAGCCATAAAAATTCCCTGGCTATTTCTTCCCACAATATACTTCCCTGGACCCCTGTCAAGCAGGGCGACTGACATGATCCTTGGGGTAAATTTCCTTTCTCCAATCCAATCATCAAGGTTCCTTTTGAAGAGGGCCAAAGAGGTGCTCTGCTTGACATGCATGGGCAGTTTATTCCAGGGTCTGGGGACTCACTGGTGTCAGGAACCTATCCCTCCAGCATGTTTTGTTTATTGTAATGACAAGGTTTCGATCCCTGGAGTGTATGGCTCTGAGGGATTGGGATTTCTTTAAGTGTAGCATGTCCAACAGCTCTGGGTTTGACATAGCTTTGTATGTTAAGCAGAGATTGCCTCGGAGTAAATGATATGTGACCGAGTATAGCTGGAGTTTTATAAGGCCATCAGCATAGAGCATCTGCTTTAGGCCTGTGATTATTTTAGTGAGGTATTTCTGTGGCCTTTCCAGTTGTTGCAGATGTCTTGAGAGGTACATACCAAATGGGGCGTTGTATTCTATAATGGGTCTAATGAGGGATGAGCACAGTGGGACAATGACATCCTGTTTTCTGGATAAAAAGCCCTTGGTGATGACGTGTGCCACATAGAAGGATTTCCTGACTGTTGTGGTGATGTGGTTATTGGAGGTGAGACCACTGTTCACCTGTGTCCCTGAGTCTCTTATCACACTTTTGGTGTTTAGTGTACTGCCACCTATGTGGTAATTCACAGGTACATGTTTTTTCCCAAAGGGGATAACTATACATTTCTTGGCATTGAGCTTGAGCCCATGGCTCTGGCACCAAGCATCTGATTCTATAAGGCCCTTTTGTAGAGTAGCCACATCATTTGGGTATTCAATAATGGCTCCTAGTTTGCAGTCATTTGCAAACTTTTTTAGCCGGAGTCCCTTAGTGTTGGCCTGTACTTCAGGGAAGTAGATGCCAAACAAGAGAGGTCCCAAGACTGAACTCTGAGGTACACCACTTGTCACTTGTCTGGAGCTGGATTTGGAGTCAGCTACTTTTACAGTGTGGGTTCTGTCAGTAAGCCAGTTGGCAACCCATCAAATGATGTAGGGATTAATGCACAGCTTAGTAAGTTTATGATTCCAGAGTGGGGGTCTGTGAGGTCTCATAGTCTCCTTGTCTCTGTGAGGTCTCGTACTCTCCTTGTCTCTGCGAGGTCTCGTACTCTCCTTGTCTCTGTGAGGTCTCGTACTCTCCTTGTGAAGGTCCTTGTATATTATACAAGCAATGTAAATTGTATTAAACAGGTATTTGAAAAAAGTGGTTCATCTTCCTCACTGATGAAAAGATTAGTACAGTTGTTAGATCAGTACCTAATTTTTGTTATAAGAATTGTGTCTCTGTATTACGCAAACAGACAGGTGAATAGGATACCGGATATTATAGGCACTTTCCCATGTGGGCAGTGTAGGTTTTGTGAACATATAGATGACTGCACTGATTACTTCATACATCCTGATACAGGGAAAATGTATAGATTTGCTGTTAAGGCAGACTGTAGTACTAAACATAGTTTATATGGCTCGGTGCACTTGTTGCCAACGATTTTATGTTCATTAAGGGAACATATTAGGGAAAACCTATATAGTGTAAACACCAGAAATAACATCAGTGCTACAGCTAGATATGTAAACAGCACTGCAGGACAGCATCATTTTAAGTTTAGGGTTATAGCGGTCATCAGGGAGACTGCTAGATTGGGGAATATAGAGAATAAGACTGAGGGGGCAGCGCTTCGACGGATATTACGGCTGAGAGCCGATAAGGGAGCAGGGCTTAATGGGGTAATTTCTATTAAACCAGTGCTAAAAGGAAGAAGGATACCTAAATGAACAATATAATGAAAGATCTTCATTTTAATTTAAAGTTTTATTTAATATAACATTGCTGTTTGAAATGTTCTACTGTCACATTAGGGTTTGGCTTTGGGTATGCTGTCATTACGGAGAGACATATTAGATACGGAAGCTTTTGTATGGGGAGGAAAGTGAAGTAAGTGATTTTATTGAATGGATTTATTTAAATTTAATATATAAATGCTGTGTTGAGATGTTATTTTATATTTGATGGTCTGAAGAAGCCACATTTGTGTGGTGAAGGCACTTGCCTGTATTACATTAGTTTGTATTAAAGTTTTTTATCATATGGTAGCCATGCCTTGCGCTGTCATTTCTATTTAAGTATTTTGACCAAGTATTATGTCAACTTTGTTGTGGCAGCAGGTCTAAATGTAGGACTGCCTTACACATGCTCCTGTGTTCTAATATAGGGTAGTCCATAAACTTTTACTGTTCTTTCATTTACCATTATATTCATTCTCAGTTATAATACTATAGATAGTTAAACTGATATTAAGTATAAGTAAGAGAGATGAGACACTATTATTGTGTTATCAGATTAACCTTCTAATTGCAATTATTTCATTCCTCAGTGCTTGGCAGTGCTGCTCCCTGCTTACCATCATGCAAACTTGTTGCTTGTGTATGTGAACTCCTGTAAACATGATAACTGGGACTGGCAGTAAAGCATAAGTCTCCATTACCCTAGGTCTGGTAGTAGACATGGCTGGCGTTAGTGGAGAAGGTGCCAGGTTTAGGGAACGGAAGTGGGGTGTCCAAAAGTACAGGATATTTATTGGACTCCTAATAAAGCACTACAACCAAAGGCTTCTGCAGGGGACTATTAAAGCTCCCTGTACAAGTATGAGGCATGGAATAGTTTAGCTCAGGCTTTATCCAGTGCCACTGGTTTCCCACACATTGAACAGTAATGCAGGCATTATTTTAATGACCTGGGGAGAAGGAAGCAGTTGACAGTTTGTTAGAGGAATTTAGGACTCAGAACATCCCACACCTGTGCAATTATTAAGTACAGAGAGTACTTGTAAGACTTAGAAAGCTGAATATAGGCAAGACCGGTATCCATAATGGTCTTCTGTTCTATTTTTCCCCAGCTACCAGTGATCAGAAGTGCAATGTTCAAGCAGTAGAAGCAAAGTGTTATTGTAGCATTAAAAGTTAAAGATAGCTTTTTTTTTTTTTTTATAGAGTGGTATCAAATTGAGCATGCATATCTCAACTGTAAAAGCAAGTACTCATGCATTAACCTGTAGCACAAACCTATTGTAAGAGTCCAATATTAGAGTTCAGTCAAAGGTTGTGGGTTCAAATACCACAATACTTTGCTGTTATTTCTTTAATAAATATTTACATTAAATTAAAACTTCTATACCAGTGGCACAAATGCCCTGCTATGAACTGTAATCTGTATTACTGGAGCACATATATGTGCAATATATGCACATTTCAAGGATTACTTGCAGCATTCTCTAGTATAGTGTGCATGTGTTAGGAGGTAGACTTAAATGTTAAGCTTAAGATTATAGAGTTGTATAACTGTATTAATGTATTGTATGTCACATATGTTGGTAGTAATCTTATCTCTGTTTCTCTCTCACCCTGGCAGTTATCTCTCTTCTTTTTTTATTTTCTTTATTTTCATTTTATTCTATTGTATTGTTTAAAATGAAATATTTTGTTTATTTACTTGTTTATTTTATTTTTCACTTTTATTATGTGCCTTCAAAATGTATCCATGTCATCCATGTGCATCACATTGCTAAATGTTCCACAGTAAGGCAGGTTAGGTCAGCCACACTGGATCAGCCTGACCAAGCTCCAATGGCTCCAGCACCAATGCCCAGCATGTCTGGGACCCAACCTGGCAGCACTGCTTCTGATGCCCCTGCACTACTTCAACTCTCAGGTAGTGCTCTCCAAGATGCTGATCCAGTGGTACCCTCTGTGAGCTGTGTTGGAGGTGGTGGTTCCATCACCTGCACTGAGTTGCCAGTCATGGTGCATAGAGACATGTGCTACACGATTGGTGCATGTCTATGTCAGCTGGAGAGACTGCTCTCCCTCATGTTGCATAGTAGTAGGAGGAGGATGAGATGTGAAGCACTCCAGCCACCTGTGGAATAAGGTGACAGTGATGACTGTCAAGTGGGTGAGGACACGATTCTCACTATCTCCAAGTTTGACCACCATGGGCCCAGGGTGTCCCCACCCTCATACCAATCATGGTGTCCCCCAAACTTTTGTGTTCTTCATTGTCCCTGTCTCTTGTCTTGTTTGCCCTGTCTGTCTGCAATTGCTTCCTCACCTTCTCAACTTACCTGACCCAGACATACCTACATCCCTTCCCTAACATTCCTCTCTCTCTCTTAAATAAAACATAAATGGGCACCTGTCCCACAAAAAATAATCATCCCATGCATAGCTCTCCATTTCACACATGTGTCTTCTTGACACATTTGATTCAGTTCAGTTGGCTATACAACATGATTGCATTGTGGTCACCCATCTTATTGGAGATGACAGTTCAAATTCATTTAATATTCTACATATATTTTCAGTTTATGCTGTTAATGAAATGGATAAGTGTGGTCCTTTTCTGCCTCCCTCCAGCACATTCCTGTCCTAATTTCTCTTTGTTCTTCCTCCTGCATACTCCCCATCCAGGGCATTGGAGTTTATCAATTCCAGAAAGCATTGAGTGAAGGAGTTGGTACATGAGTAGTTTTCCCAGTTAATGGTGGGGTAGTTGAAATCGCCCATTATTAGGGTGTTTGGTTGAACCCTAATATTTTCCAGTACATCAAGAAAAGAGGAGTGGGAATCCTGGGGCATGGTGGGGGATCTGTAGTAAGCTACAATTTGGATTGCAGTTTTGCCCAGAGTTAGTTGCACTTGGATAACCTCGTATGCATTACGCTGAGTAACTAGCCTGGAGGTGTGGTATCCTTAATGAATATGGACACACCTCTGCCTTTGGCATTCCGGTCCAAGTTACATGGCCGAAAAGTATGGTATGAGTTATAGCCTGGTAGTGCAGGGGTGCTCTCTGGAGCCTTGAACCAGGTCTCAATCACTGTACAGATATCAATGTTCTTCATTTTAAGGAGTGCCTTCTTCATTTTAAGGAGTGCATTTTGAGATTTAGACTTCTAGCATTGAGTAACATCACCCTCAGTTTTTGCTTGCCTGTTCCTGTTACGGTGGTGAATTTGTCATTTGAACATTGCCTAAAAAAGGCACTATAGGGGCGGCAAGAATCCTAGGGCTGACATGTGCAGGCCATCTCTGGCAAAGCATCATGGTCTGTCGACCATGTTAACCCAGGCATGTAAATTGTTTTACATTTTTTAATTTTTTACATTTTGCATGTAAAAACATTACAAACGGAAGCTCCTGTCAAACAATATTTCACATATACATATTTACAATACAGTCATGTGTTGCCACCCTTCCAAGTACTGCAACCCTGGTATCTCAGTACTTTTTCCATACATATAATGAGTCTATATTAAATCAGTGAATGCTTAAAATAGTTAACTCTGATTTATCGATCCTTTAAAAGTGAAAGCTTGAAATCCCAAAGACACGGAACATCATTTTTTTTTCCCCAGGGAAAATAAATCGGTGTTCCACCAAAAAAAAAAAAAAAACGTCAAAACACTAAATAAAGTGGGGGCCTTCACCCCCCACCCCCCTCACTGTATGGGGCTGTCCCCCCCACACACCCCTTACTTAAATATACCGACTCTGAGATCACACCACAGTGGAGGAAATGGCAAAGTCTCGAAAATGGCCCAGCGATTTCGTGTCTTTGGGATTTCAAGCTTTCACTTTTAAAGGGTCGATAAAACAGCATTCATTATTTTAAGCATTCGCTGATTTAATATAGACTCCATATAACATCTACACTACAGAAAGTAACGGTTTGTGTGATATTCAATACACATCGATCTGGTGACATTCAGAACCACAACTATTGACCCATGAGCCTAAAAAGCCATGTCTGCAAGGCTAAGGAAGGAATCAGCATGGACCTTATCCACAGGGACATTGGTGACCTTCAACACACTTGCCCGACACATTTTGTTTTTGTCAAGGTTAGATCTTGCTCACTGGACCTTGTAGACTTATTACGTACACACCCCAAAGACATTGATGAGGACAAGACATACCACTTATGTTGAGTTATCCAAGGCCTTTGACATAATCCCCCATTCATGTCTCATAGTGAAGATCTCCTATCTGGGAATTAAGCCATACAGTACTAGAGAGATAGTCCCCTGGCTCACGGACAGAACCCACACACTCAAAGTTGGGGACTGCACCTCTACCACTAGTCACTTACTAATGGAATACCAAAGGGATCTGTGCTGGGCCCTCAACTCTTTGGAAAGTACTTCCCTGAAGCACAGCCAATGGTAGGTGGCCTGTAGTTTACCAAGTTTGTAGATGACTGTTAATTAGACACACTCATTTAGATTCCCCCAATGATGGTAGCATGTTACAGAAGGGTGGTGCCAAACTCGTGGCCTGAATTTTAAAGCAAACAATGCCTAATTGTCCCCTTTGGAAATGAAGTACCTTGCTAATTATGATATATATATATATATATATATATATATATATATATATATATATATATATATATATATATATATATATATATATAATACGCCTGTAAGTTCAAACACAGTGTTATGAGACTTAGGAACACATGCTCATAGCAATCTACACTTTCATCACCATGTGTCCATAGTGGTGAGACACACATTCTGCACTGTGCACCTCATACATATGGACATCACAATCAAGACCAGAGAGGTTGTAGCTCTGTTGTACTCTACCATTATCAGACCACTAATTGAATACAAGGCTTCCTTCTGTCTGTACCTCACCAGACACCTGAGATTTGTAACTGGAAGAATCCACAGTCTCCAAACATGACATACATGGAAAGGCTGACAGACCTGTTACTGTACTCTGTATCATTCAGGCTTAAGAGGTGATCTATGTCTGGCCTACAGAGCAGTCTCAGACCCTGCCCTACTGGAAATGCTGGACATCTGCACATTAAATGGGACAGGAATAACTTGCTCTGGGGTTTCCAACCTAGCCTGTGACATGAGCAGAACTTGCTGGGGATACAGATATATGTATTGTGTACAGTGATTGACACTCCTCTGTACCAGGCTCCCACTGCATGTGAAAGAGTGATTATCAATGATCATGTTCAAGCTCAACCTTGGCAGCTACATGGGTGATTGGAAAGTCATCTCTGGGATGGCACCTGTCTCCCTCATGGAGAGGGTCAGTTGGTGCTGCTCACAAAATTGCTGTTCTAACAATGACTATCTAACTATGCTCAATAAGAGTACTTGTGTTTTTACACAACTAGGCTTGTAAATGCCCTAGGGCCATTAGGCTAGTAGCCTGCTATGAACCATTGCCACTATGAACATATGCAGGCCTCCCACCACCTTGTCTCCCATATGGCCTGCTGATCTCATCTACTATAAGTGGACCTGCACTATTGCAAAAGTTAGAGGTGTGCCATTGTTTTTGCATAAAGTACTGAGATCTGTAGTCTGCTTACTTAGATAGGTAGGGGTTCTATTCTCACTTTAGTCAAGTGTGTGTGTGTGTGTGTGTGTGTGTGTGTGTGTGTGTGTGTGTGTGTGTGTGTGTGTGTGTGTGTGTGCTCTTGCTTGACATTACAGAGAGCATTTTACACCAGCATGTGGAACACTGTTATTGCAATATTGTCCCAAACAGACACTGCTGATGTCACCAGCTATAAAGTGTTGTATGAGACAGTCCAAGTCAGACTTCTGGTGCTTGTGTAAAGTACTGAGTTTTGTAGTCTGTGTCCTTAGATAGGTAGGGGTTCTATTCTCACTGCAGTCAACTGGGTGTATGTGGGTATGTGCTCTTGCTTGACATTACAGAGAGCATTTTACACCAGCATGAAGGACACTGTTATTAGCATATTCTCCTCAACAGACACTGCTGATGACATCAGCTGTATCAGTCTTGTGGATCTGCCGTACTTCCACCAGGACAGGGTCACAGACTGGCCTGGAGGCCAAGTAGATGTCATCTCATCCTATGCAAGACAGATTACAGTAACATGGCTTTTAATATATCCACATACATCATGGCATGGTTTGTAGGCCCTCTGTTTTCTTGACGAGAAAGCCCTGTGGTTTCTCCAGCTGCTGTGTGTGTCTTGTAAGGTACATGCAAAGGAGAGGAGAACATTATACTCCATTAGTGTTCTGATGAGGTTTTAGTACAGTGCTGTCATACAATCCTAAGATCTGAATATGATGGTGTGACTTATGATGTGCACAACATAGGCTTTCAATACCAGTGTGGGCACTTGGTGGTTAAAGTTCAGACTGCTGTCTACATGTCTTCCTAGTGTTTGCATCACTGGGTTTCAGCATAGCAGGACTGTTGTCAATGCTGTTATTAACATGGAATTCATCTTTTCAGACATACAGCATAAAAGTGAGGCATTTCCACATTTATTTATGTATTTATTTGTTTTATTTTGACACTTGTTAACCAGATTGTCCAACTGACCTAATGCTCTTTTTTCCTTGGAGGCCTGGGAAGAAAAGCTCCAGACATTAAGATTGAAAATGGTACATAAAGCATACATAGTTACATAAAAGGCTCAGAGTAACATAACAGTCTTACAACAAGATATAAACATGAAAATAATTTGGGAAAAACAATTTGGAAAGCCATTTAGGTAGAGCTAGTGTCAAAGAGAGAGGTCAGGTGAAGGAGAAAGCTGTGTGAGGAGGAGGATAGAGTAAGGAAGAGAGTAGGAAGAGAAACTGAAATTCAGTTAGGTAAAGTACAGAATGATGGGAGATGGAAGACAGAGGAGATGGCATAGAGGGGAAATAAGGGCTAGGGAGATATCTAGGAAAAGGGTAGGTGGTAGTAAGGCAGGAAATCATGTTGATTTGAGTCAGGAGCAGGACCAAGTGTTTTATAGGGTGTCTTTTAAAGTTTCTTTTTTGAAACTCTTTGTGTTAGTCATAGTTCTGATGTTCAAAGGAAATGTGTTCCAGACAAGAGCTGCTGAATGGCTGTAGAGAAGTTTGCCAATATTTTTTGGGGAGTTGTATATTTCCAAGAGGTGCTGGTTGGAGCTATGGTGGGTGCATTTGGGAGTGTAGTAAAAGGTGAGAGTTGAGAGAGCTAGGCAATAAGTAGGTTTGTTGAGGATTGAGTGAGTCATGTGCAGCTGTGGGAGAAGTAGTTCATTTGTAGATGGTGTGCCTTTGTCACCAAGCATGTTTTTGTGTTACCTCCTCCTGTACTATGTTATCATCATTGGTGGACTAAATGATTGCACCCAATATGCAAGAATCGAATAAGGGTGATGTGCAGAGCTGTAGTAACTACAGAGGGATTAAATTGATCAGTCACAGCATGAAGTTATAGGAAAGAGCAGTGGAAGCTAGGTTAAGAAGGGAGGTGATGATTAGTGATCAGCAGTATGGTTTCATGCCAGGAAAGAGCACTACAGATGCAATGTTTGCTTTGAGAGTGTTGATGGAGAAGTGCAGAGAAGGTCAGAAGAATTTGCATTATGTCTTTGTGGATTTAGAGAAAGCATATGACAGGGTGCCTAGAGAGGAGTTGTGGAATTGTATGAAAAAGTCAAGAGTGTCAGAGAAGTATGTAAGAGTGGTACAGGATATGTACGAGGGTAGTGTGACAGCGGTGAAGTCTGCAGTGGGAGTGATGGATGCGCTTAAGGTGGAGGTGGGATTACATCAAGGATCAGCTCTGAGCCCTTTCTTATTTGTAATGGTGATGGACAGGTTGACAGACGAGTTCGGACTGGAGTCCCCGTGGACTATGATGTTTGCAGATGACATTGTGATCTGTAGAAATAGTAGGGAACAGGTGGAGGAGACCCTGGAGAGGTGGAGATATGATTTAGAGAGAAGAGGAATGAAGGTCAGTAGGACTAAGACAGAATATATGTGTGTGAATGAGAGGGAGAATAGAGGAATGGTGAGGATGCAGGGAGTAGAGGTGGTGAAGGTAGATGAGTTTATATACTTGGGATCAACAGTTCAGAGTAATGGTGAGTGTGGAAGAGAGGTGAAGAAGAGAGTACAGGCAGGATGGAGTGGGTGGAGAAGAGTGTCAGGAGTGATTTGTGACAGACGAGTACCAGTAAGAGTGAAAGGGAAGGTCTACAAGAGGATAGTAAGACCAGCTATGTCATATGGGTTGGAGACAGTGGCATTGACAAAAAGGCAGGAGTCAGAGCTTGACATGGCAGAGTTGAAGATGTTAAGATTTGCATTGGGTGTGATGAGGATGGACAGGATTAGGAATAGGTATATTAGAAGGTCAGCCCAGGTTGGAAGGTTTAGAGACAAAGCCAGAGAGGCAAGATTACATTGGTTTGGACATGTGCTGAGGAGGGATGCAGAGTATATTGGGAAAAAGATGCTAAGGATGAAGCTGCCAGGTAACAGGAAAAGAGGAAGGCCTAAGATAAGGTTCATGGATGTAGTGAGAGAGGACATGCAGGTAGTTGGTGTGACAGAGCAAGATGCAGAGGACAGGAATAAATGGAAACAGTTGATCTGCTGTGGCGACCCCTGACGGGAGCAGTCAAAAGAAGAAGAAGAAGATGCAAGAATCAGCAAACTTGGACGACCAAAGGCCATATATTTTAGCCTGAACTGTCAAGAAATAGAGTCCAAACAGTGAAGAGCCAGCACAGATCCCTGGGGCTTGCCAGTGCTGACAACTCTACTGGTACAGGTTGATTTACCAACTTTCACAGTATGTGCTCTGTTGCTGTAGCAATGACCCATCCAGTGATATAGGGATTACTCCCCAGCTGTGAGGGTTTCTTAATGATACCTGCAAAGGGAATTGTGTCAGATCCCTAGGCCAGATCACAGTAGGCAGTATGCACTGTCTTACCTTCATCCACGTCTGTCACATGGAATCAGTAGTCTATGACATCACAGATTGTCTATGGCATGACTCTGGACTTACACCTTATGGATACGATTGAATATGCACTTCAACACACTCTCCATGTGGGTTATATTTCTGTAGAAGGATGTACATCAACATGTATCCATCTGAGTTGGGAGGACAGCATCTTATGCATGCAGGTATAGAGACTTCCTGACTCTCCTTAACTGTGAGGTAATAGTCCAGCTGCGTGCAATAGAACTGTGTGAGTTGTTAATGCTAAATCATGTCTGTTACATCTGATAGATGTCCTAAAAGAAGTTAACCAGGGCATACATATGACAACAGTATCATCCTGTGGAACTTGACCAGGTCAAAGCATTTGACACAAAGCCACACTAAGGTATTCAATCCACACTGTCATCTATGGTCATAAACAGTTACATCACCAAGTGGGTAGACCAGTGTAGCACATACGTGGCATCCCACTATGTTGATATGTGTGATGTGACATATCTCAGGTCCAGTGATCAGGTCCGTACATCAGGGCTGTCTGCTAGGCCTTTTCCTTTTCATTATTGAAGTGATGAATATCGCAGGTGACATACACATCCTGTGTCCAAACAGCTGTCTGAAGGCCTACATTCTGTGGGCAGTCTTTGATTCCAAAAATGATATTAGTATAATACAGACAGTGTCAACACATACCAAAAATTTCTGCCACAGCCATGACAACATCTGCAATGACAGGAAAACATGGGGAAATTTGTTCAGTCAGGAAAATATACACACAACCCAAGTGTAATGTGAACATTACACCCTATAATCAGACCAATAGGTATATTACCCATGCCCTGGGGGACATAGTAAGTGAAACTTCCACCAGCATGTGGTCACAGTGCTGACTACTCCCTTGATTGTAACGCAAGTACTGGGTATGTGAAGGACATGCAAATCAGAGGCCATAAAACCTTCATTGTTGCCAGACTTCATCACACCAATAACAGTGTACAATGCACCCTTCTTCATGTACCTCCCTACACATCTTCCAGTGATGTGTAAGTGAGGTGTACCACCTTTGTCACAGTGGGATGTCACACAGCTTACTGACCATACTTAGGTATTCTTTTTGTGGAATATACATGACTGTCTGATGGTGAGGAACACCAATCAAGTTGTTACAACAGATGCATGTGTGCTACCTGTTCTGCTGATGCACACAGTACATAATAGGTGTTTGACAACATTAATGGCATGTATATCATTCATGATTTTTTTTTAATTTCTAGAAGTCTTTTGGGTTTCTAATACCATGATGGGAATAGATCCCATTCCTAAGTCAAAGTACGATTAAAGTTCATGAAATTAGTATTGTTTCAATCTTTGATATCAGCCAGTAGTGCTCTTTGCAGCACCTGTAATGTACCCAGTAATGACTCCTTCTGCAATTCATATGGAGTTACATGTACTGGTAACATATCTAAATATGATTGTAAATTATTTTTTATAAGACCCGTTGCTCCTACTACTATTGGAACTGTCTGGGTATCTTTCTTCCACATTGCTCTCATTTCTGCCTGCAAATCCTGATATTTTATGACTTTGTGTCTCTCTGTACACAAGACACTGTAGTCACTGGGTGTGGCAATTTCAGTGATCAATGCTATTCTTGCCTTCTTTTCTTGGACCCCTATATCCAGTTTTCTAATATCTATCTTTTGAATTGTTGGTAATGGATGATCCCATATGATGTCGACGTCTTCATTTTCTATGATGCTTTGTGGCTCATGTTTCCAGTGTTTTTCAGCCACTTCAGTACCATAATGTTTGCACAATCCCCAGTGCAACAGTCTCGCCACATTATTATGCCTTTCTGTATACAGTCTTTCTGCCATTAATATGTCGCAACCAGCAACGAGGTGTGCCACTGTTTCCAATTTGGATTTACAAAACCTACATTTGTCTGTTTCTCCCACATGTTCAATGGACTTTATAAACCAATGTGTACACAGCCCATTATCTTGGGCCGCCAGTATTAACCTTTCATCTCTTGGTTTGAATTTGCCTCTCCTTAACCATTCCTGTGTTTGTTCATGATCAACATGAGGTTCTTCCAAAAGCTTTCTATACTCGCAACTATATTTATGCTTTTTCTACATTTCTTGCCTTCTCATCTGATCCTTCACCTTATATTCTTTCTTTTATTTTTTGGCACATTCAGTTGCTGCCTGATTTTTATCTACTTCTGGTTTGATTTCCATTCCTGTTTGAGGCCGATACACTTCTGCTAGATTAAGCAGAGAGGTCATCTTAGAGTTATTCTCCTAATGATTCAAAACTTTCGCTACATTTGAGTCTTGTGAGGTCAGCAGATATGTGTGAAGTCCCACGATACATAAAATCAATTTCAAGGAGACCCATCCTTCCTTCAGAATGGGGAATATATAATCTTGGTATACACTGATTTTTATAAATCATTTGGTGAGCATGAAGCATCCTTCTTGTTTTCATGTCTAATCTATCCAACACAATTTGGGGTCAGTCAATCACTCCAAAACTATAAGTTAGGACAGGAAGAGCAAATTGGTTTATAGCTTGGATTTTGTTCCTAGATGTCAGTGCTGTTTTCAAGATTAATTTAAGTCTTCTGAAGTGTTCTTTACTAAGTTTTATTCGCATTTGTTCATGTTTTATTGTTCATCCTTCATCAATTTCCAAATATTTATACACTCCTTCTTGCTCAAGTTCTTTTAAATCACATTATTGTCCCAAATTGATGTTTTCCTGGTGTTGCAGTTTTCCTTCTTTAAAGGTTGCTTTTGCACATTTATCAAGACCAAATGACATTTTTATATCATCTAAAAAAGTTTTGACAACTTGCAGTTGTGCTTTCAGTTCCTCATCTGATGAGCTATACAGTTTTAAATCATCGACAATGAGAAGGTGCGAAGTCTTTATACTTCTTTGTTTTCTAGGTGCCAGATTATACCCATGGCCTAAGCTGCTGAATAAACAGTTTAATGGATTTAGGGCAAGACAGAATAGTAACGGTGACAGAGAGTCACCCTGGAATATCCCCCTTTGAATTTTTATCCTTGGGATAACAATTTGTCCTTTATCATGGCTCAGTTGCAAAGTGGTATGCCACTGTTTCATAGTCACCGTAATGCTAGTCGATCAGTGTGGGGTGTATCTTATACATTTTTAAGCACTCTATTGTCCATGAATGAGGGTTACCACCAAATTCGTTTTTGTAGTCAATCTATGCCATACTTAAATTCTGCCCCTTTTTATAGTTCTCCACTATGACTTTATTTAACAACAAATGATCCTTTGTTCCATATGACTTTCTTTTATTGCCCTTTTGTTCTACTGCCATAATTGTGTTTTCTTCTAAATGACAATAAACTCTGTCAGCATCAATTCCCGTGTATAGTTTATACATCGTCAGAAGGCAAGTTACTGGTCTATAATTTTTAGGGTAGCTTGCAGGTTCACTCTTAAGTAGGACCATTTTTTCCTGTTGTTTACCAGGTTGGTGTCTGTTCAGGGTATGCATATAAATAGTTCTTACTCATGGCTAAATCTTTGTGCAAAGATGTTAATACGTTCAGCCAAAAATTAGGTACTGCATCTGGGCCTGCAATTTTCCAATTAGAGGCTTTTCTTAACTTTGTTTCAATTTCTCTGGCTGTTACTTCATCCCATTTCATATCCTGTACCTTTAAACCTCTTATTCTTTCTTTAAATTCTTCTTTCCATTTAGCATCTTTGTTATGTTCCACAGGATCTTCATAGATACTTCTCCAAAATGTATCTATTTCTTCTTCTTTTTTTTCATCTTTCAATTCCTTTTACCTTATTTCCCAGTTCTCTATAAAACTTTTTGGATCATCAGTAAATTGCTTATTTTTGTACTTTTCCTTTATATTTATCTTTGTATCTTCTATGTCTTTCCACCTGTGCTGAAATTTTTAGTTTGTTATTTGTGAGAGTGCATGATAAATCCTAATTTGTTCTAATACTGCACATTGCTTTTATCACATCTATCTTTCTTAGTATTTTTGTTGATCTATTCCCTCTTCTATAATCTTCTAACAGTGACACGTCTTGTCTTAATGCTTTACAGTTTTCTTTTTTTTTCAAATAATTTTATTCAAAAAAAATTTTTTTAAAACAATTAATAACTTTTACAAATCAAACAATATATTTTAAATGAACTATTTACAAATATACACTGGCCTCAAATCAAATGAAGATAAAGGATTGCCATCAAAATTACACAGACAAATAATATACTTTTTAACAATAATTAAAACAATTAATAGTTTACTTCTTGCTTTCTCTCTTTTTATGAAGGTAAAGTTGCAACCATTTTAAAAGTCTCAATTAAAGAGAGAACTTTCTCCCAAGGATTGTTGATCCATTTCCTAGGAAAGATTCTCATTTCCTTAACTTTAATTTCCAACAGTGCTACTTCTTTCAAAAGAGTTAGAAAATCTTCAAATGAAGGTATGACCGGGGAGTTCCATTTCCTTGTGATACATTTTTTGAAACTGCTATTAAAGTCCAAAGAAGATAAAGATCTTTCCTTTTCATAATGGAGGTTTCATTTATACTCAGGAGAATTAATGACTTTGACAAAAAAAAGAATCAGTAAAAATGGCTTGCAGAATTCATCAATATCCTCCCAAAATTCCTTTAAGTGTGAACACTCGTACATAATATGGGGCCAATTAGCATTACATTTTAGAGAACATCTCCAGCATAGTATATCCTTAGAATTATTAAATTTAGCCATTTTATTAGGAGTATAAAAGGCTCTATGTAGACACTTCCATGCAAAGATTTTCCAGCTTTGTATATTTGAAGTTAATTTAATGGAATGTAATATATCTACTTTGGTCTCATTTAGTAATAATAATGGATAATCTTTAATGATAAAATTCCAGAATTTCTGGTTAGATTTTATTTTATAATTAATGATGATTTTATATAACTTTGAAATTAAATTTGTCCAATTAAAGTCTTTATATATTACTTCATATAAACAGAATATAAATTTAGGCATGGATTTAAATGAATAATCGTCTATTGTTCTACATAGATATTGTGCAAAAAGTAATAAGCTATTAAGAGCTAACCAGTCATTGTTTGATAAATTAAATGTGTTAATTATCTGATTTACATCCAGGACTGTCAGATTTTCCATACATTGGTACCAGCATGTGAAATTGTTTCCTCTCCATGAGTTAAGAGCATTTATGGGAATATTATTGAAAACGTTTTTTGTAAGTTTAAAAGGAGTTATTAACTGAAGCCATAGTTTAATGACAATATTATTGTTTACAAAGCTCCAAAACGTGTTATACATGTTATTTATATAATTTAGATTAGTAGGTTTGGTGTAATTATATTGCAAGTTAATACAAATAATATGCCAGAGTTTACTGTTCTAGATGGCTGTTAGCAGCATCTTTTTAGAGCTCCATAAAACTATACTAGAATACAGGAAAAAATACATTTTATCAAATAGAAGCAATATAACTTTATTAAGGAACTTCCAAACTTCATCTCTATGAAATTTGAAGAAATTTTATTCAGATTTTCCTGTCAAATAAAACTGGAGATTATTTCAACTGTATAGACATGGCCAGCTCAAAGAATCCACACTCAGAATCTATACCGAAGAAGGAGATTCAATTAATGTCTTCCACGCTGCATGAAATGTCCTTGAAAATGGATAGATTTACAGAAAACTTAGAATATCTTAAATAAAACTGCCAAAAACAAACTGATGTTCTAAAAGAAATACTACAACAACAACAAAATAAAATTCATTACATGGAAACTTCACTGAATGACATTGATGGCAGACTAAAAGAAGATGAAAAGCAAACTGAATTTTTACTACAACAGAATACCTGGTTAATCAGTAAAATGGATGATTTAGAAAATAGAGAACAAAGAACCAACATAAGAATATTTGGTCTCCCAGAGAAATCTGAAGGTGAGGACATCATTACTTTTCTAAATTCTTGGCTGCCAGAAGTACTAGACTTAAAGGAGGGATTATCATATGGCATTGAAAGATCTCACAGAGCTATAGGAAAACCACAGCTCTCTTCATCTAAAGTTTTCCTAGATCAATTGTGGTTAAATTTCTGTCATACTTGGATAAAGAACTTGTATTAAAATCAGCCTGGAAGAAAAGTCCCTTAACATACAAAAAAAGCCAGATAAGATTTGATAATGACTATTCTGCAAGAGTACTGGAATTAAGAAAAAAACTGGCCTTTGGTAAAGCTCCTTAAACAGAACAAAATAAAATCACAGTTGGTCTATCCTGCTAAAATTAGAATTTTCCACTCAAATGACACAAGGACTTTTAATAACCTTGAAGAAGCAACATCATTTACTAAGAACAACAATATCATTACAATCCCTGAAGAAATGGACTGGTCAACAACTTTATCCTTAAAAAGATTTCTGGAAAAAAATACATGGACTGATGTGAGGAAAAAGAAACAAAAAACTGATCTTAAAACCACAGCTACCCTCATCTCTCTCAAAGATTCAACTAAGATATAAATCACATGTTCAAGAAATCAACAAGTATATATTTAATTTATTTATCTGATCATAAATTTTCCAAGATTTCTATCTCTTTCTATTTTTCATCATAGTATTTTAAAAAAAGGTTTAATATGCTCATGATACTGAATAAGCCATTGAATTCATAGTGAGAGTTAGTTAATTAATATCACACTAACAATATTATTAAGATCTCAAAAAGAACTAATTTAAAACAGAGTGTTTAGTAATTTAAATTAACATGTTAAATGATTCTTTCACATATTGCGACTGGTTAATATGTTTACTTATGTCAACAACTTAGAAACATATAACTGAGAAACATATAGAGCTTCTTTAGTTATGGCTTACTTATATTTTTAAGTTAAATAACACTATTTAAAATAAGTAAACTAATTGCTTTTCTGCTTTGGTTAAAATGCATTTATGTGGAAATTAGAATGGACTAGACACCACAGTTAAACAACTACTTGATTAGAATGTTCACGTGCATTCAAATGTGTTTTCTTTCAAAATAAAGAAACAAACACCTTTATACACATTCAATATATATTTATACATTAGAATGCAGAATATGCAACAAATCTGGAAGGTGAGAGAATTACTTTGTGTCAGGAAGTTAACTTTAATTAAATCATATACCAGTTAATAGTTAATATATGTTATGACTCTATGAGAGAAACCAATGTCTTAACTGATACTGAATGTGTGACCACTAATAATGAGGTCGAAATAGTAGTGAGTTCTGATTTTACAAATGATTTTACAAATGATTTCATGGATTGTGAGACTGTCATCCTGGAGGGTAGTAGTGTCAGTATTCTACCTGAGAAACATGTAGGTATGAAGCATGAGATTTTAAGAGAAAGAGGGTTTATAATATACAACTATACCGACTTAGTAATCAATGATGTTTACTTTGAACTTTTTAGTAAGGGAAACAAATTTGTACCCAATCATAACATTGATGTGACACAATTGCTGGTTGAATTAAAGCTATATATGAGAAAGTTAAATTTGAAATTATATTTCAATGGAAGGAGGAGTGATATGGTCAACTATGAGCAAGAGAAAATAAAAGAAAAGTACATTCATTCCACCCCAAATATGGAACTAAATTCTTTTGAGCATCTAGTAGAATACGAATTTAGGAGAATATGCTCTCAGAACAACAATAGAGAAGATAATCTATCTAATGAGGAGAGAACTTTACTCAATGAATTAATCTCATCACACAATTACAGGTTCATGAGACCTGATAAGGGTGGAGGGATGGTAATTATGAGTAATGTCGACTTTTGTTGCCAAATGTTGAAAATTTTAAATGATGAAGGAACTTACAGTAGAGCGACAAGAAATGAAGTGAACAGGGCATTTTACAAAATTGATTTGTTTTTACATGATGCATTATTCCAGGGGGTTATAAATGAAGTGGAATATGACTACCTAATGGTCAAATATCCTCAGATGGCTAGGTTCTTTGGGATACCCAAAACACATAAAGGTACTGAACAACTACAATTTCGACCTATAGTCTCAGCAAAGGGCTCCAAGACGGAACCCTTAGCGGCATTTGTGGACACATTGTGTAAGGAAGCAGTAGTGGATGCAAGTCACATTCTAAAAGACTCATGGCATTGCCTTGAAAGGTTGAAAGAAGTGGAATTGCGGGGGAATGAGTGTGTTAGTTTTTTGACAATAGATGTCATTAATCTTTTCTCAGTAATTCCACATGAACAAGGACTTGAACTTTTTTATGATAGTCTGTTGACTAGTTCAAGCTTCAATATAGATAGGCTTGAGTTATGCTATGATTTAATGGGACTGATATTAAAAAATAATTATATCTCATTCAAGGAGAAATATATCAGCAGCTAACAGGAGTAGCAATGGCGACTCGGTGTGCCCCTGTTTTTGCCAATTTAGTTTTATTGGCATGGGAAAAAGAGCATGTCCTAGGTTCTAATTTTGTTAACAACATTATCTCCTACAATAGATTTTTGACTACATTCTTATAATCTGGAAAGGGGATGAACAGAGTGCAATAGATTTTGTGGCATACCTGAATGGAACATCTGATTTTTTGAGGTTTACGTACAAATGGGATAAGGATGAAGCCAATTATTTGGACATCAAGATTTTGAAAAATGGGACTTCAATGGGTAGTACCATATTCAGGAAACCAAGCTACGCTAATTCCATGCTACACTATTTAAGTTGTCACCCTCTACACCAAAGGAAAGGGCTGGTCAAGGGACAAATGATTCGGTTGTCGAGACTTGTTAGTAATGAGGACACCTTTAGGTCAGAAATGTACATACTTATTGGTATGTTTTTGGAAAGGGGGTACCCAATTGAAATGTTGAAGAAACTTAAAAAAGAAATATATAGGAAGAGAAGGAGTAGATATTTGCCTATTCTAAAAAGTGAGAAAGAGATTGGAAGTACATTAACTTCGAAACATGGATGGGTAAAAAGGAAATTGTGTGATGAAAAATCTAGGCTTATATTGAGATATAACAACAGAACTCCAGAATTAAGTGACAATTTGAGGAAATTGTGGGAATATTTCTTGAGTAGTGAGGTCAAAGCTGTATTGGGAACAAAACCAGCCATAACATATGGTAGGGGTTATAACTTAAAAGAAATACTGGAGAAAACTAGTCATGACTTCGTAACATCTAATATGAAAAAGTGTGGCAGATGTAAAGCATGTAGATATATTTCTGTGGGAACATATCTAAGTGTGGCTGGTTACAAACGCACTATTGCATGTCCAGGGTCATGTAATTGTGCCACAAAAAACTGTGTATATGTGGCATCTTGTATGTCATGCGATGCATTTTATGTGGGCATGACAACAAGATGTCTCAAGGAGAGAATTAGGGAGCATGCCAACTCTATTAGAAGGAAGGATGAACATAACTCCCTTTACATGCACTCTAAAGTTTGTTCTGCATATAAAAAATTCTTATTTTTTATTGTGGATAGAATAAAACCAAATAGTAACGGTGACACTGGGAATTGTGTAGCTTTACGAGAAACAGAGTGGCAGATAAGGTTGAATGCCACAAGGTATCCTGGGTTAAATGAATGTATTGCATTAAAACCTGTATTAAAGCATCGTGCTTCATTTATTTGAAAGGAGAAGTATTTAGCATTTGAATGTATTCCAATGTTTTATCTTACTTAGACTAAATGTAATTCAACTTGGGTGAATAAGTATTTATATTTGTTATTACAAAAAGAAAATTTTTATGAAATGTTTACAAGTATTAATGCTTAGACTATGTGAATGTTGAGTACAAATCAATGTATATTTATACATATATTACATATACATTTTTTACCTATACATTTTGTACCTACATATTTTTGTGTATATAGATATATATACATATATATATATATATATTTTGTATTTTTGTAAGTTTACTGATCAGCTACAACAAGGTTCTCTTCAGTGAAGAGTTTAATAGGTTATAATTAACTCAAATTTTAATTGATTGATTGATTAATTGATGAATAGTGGGTGTATATAAGGTAACCTGGTTGATGTTAGCAAATTGACTCTGAAGAAGCCAGTAGACCTGGAGAAAGCGCTCAGTCTGTTTTGTTATCTGTGGATTAAATGGTGTTTTACTGCATTCCTGGTCGGTGCCTCATTGTCAGCATTTTAACCTGTGATTGATGTTCGTGACTTTTTTGTATTAAAATCAGCCTGGAAGAAAAGTCCCTTAACATACAAAAAAAGCCAGATAAGATTTGATAATGACTATTCTGCAAGAGTACTGGAATTAAGAAAAAAACTGGCCTTTGGTAAAGCTCCTTAAACAGAACAAAATAAAATCACAGTTGGTCTATCCTGCTAAAATTAGAATTTTCCACTCAAATGACACAAGGACTTTTAATAACCTTGAAGAAGCAACATCATTTACTAAGAACAACAATATCATTACAATCCCTGAAGAAATGGACTGGTCAACAACTTTATCCTTAAAAAGATTTCTGGAAAAAAATACATGGACTGATGTGAGGAAAAGAAACAAAAACTGATCTTAAAACCACAGCTACCCTCATCTCTCTCAAAGATTCAACTAAGATATAAATCACATGTTCAAGAAATCAACAAGTATATATTTAATTTATTTATCTGATCATAAATTTTCCAAGATTTCTATCTCTTTCTATTTTTCATCATAGTATTTTAAAAAAAGGTTTAATATGCTCATGATACTGAATAAGCCATTGAATTCATAGTGAGAGTTAGTTAATTAATATCACACTAACAATATTATTAAGATCTCAAAAAGAACTAATTTAAAACAGAGTGTTTAGTAATTTAAATTAACATGTTAAATGATTCTTTCACATATTGCGACTGGTTAATATGTTTACTTATGTCAACAACTTAGAAACATATAACTGAGAAACATATAGAGCTTCTTTAGTTATGGCTTACTTATATTTTTAAGTTAAATAACACTATTTAAAATAAGTAAACTAATTGCTTTTCTGCTTTGGTTAAAATGCATTTATGTGGAAATTAGAATGGACTAGACACCACAGTTAAACAACTACTTGATTAGAATGTTCACGTGCATTCAAATGTGTTTTCTTTCAAAATAAAGAAACAAACACCTTTATACACATTCAATATATATTTATACATTAGAATGCAGAATATGCAACAAATCTGGAAGGTGAGAGAATTACTTTGTGTCAGGAAGTTAACTTTAATTAAATCATATACCAGTAGTGTCTGGGCTTTCCTCTATAATTTATTTTGGTATAATTCACACAGAGAAAGAGATGATAGCTATCTCTTTACTTGTAATCATGATTAGTTTACATTGCATTCTGAGTTTCTGACTCAAGGAGGAAGTAACAAACACTACCAGAAGATAGAGAAATGTGTACAAAGTTCGTGTGCACTTTCCCTTCCTTCCCTCACACTTCCTAGTTAGAAAGGATGTGATTTAAAGTGGTAAATCTCCTTTGAACTATAAATAACTGTTGCATACTGGAAGTAAGATAAGCCACTCATAAGACAGTGAGATGTAAATCATGTTACTTGCCACTTTTGAGTGCCAAAAGTGAAGACCATGATCCAGAATGTTGCTTCCCAGTGATTTTTTTCTTTTTCTCATAATGTGTTATAACTGGACAGTTATGCAAAAAACACACATGCACACTAGCAAAGGAAGTTAATGAGAGACCGCAAGTAGGACAGAGTAAGTAACATCAGGGGGAGAAAATAGGCAAAAAGAAAATGTGATAACCTAAACGGAAGTTATCAGAAGAATGCAAACAAGTTAGGTTTAAAAATAAATTGAAGAGAGAAAGTGAGCGACCCCGGCTATGACAAGGGGTTCAATTAGATGGAAGTCAGTACATGTAGATAAATAAAGAACAATTAAAAGATGATACAGGAAGATAGAACCAGAGAGTAGTCAGGCAACTAACCAAAAAAAAATAAAAGAAACAAAACAGTATTATATGATGTGTAGAAAGGAAGCAAGCAGAGAGAGATACTTAGCCAAATGGGTGGTTCAGACAGAAATGAGGCATAACATTGAGAAGTTATTTGGAAAAGAGTGCAGATAGGATGAAAATAAGCTTTCATACACTGCAAAGAGGGATACAGCCATAACAGACAGTAACAAAGGCTGAGAATGTTGGAAGTGGAGGTGGAACTGGTACAAAAAAACTAGATACAGGCATAAGGCAGAAATTAAAGAAGAGGAAGGCCAATGTAGGAAAGAAAAGGTTTGGTAATTGAAGCATAGAGAAAGTCAGGAGTCTAGGCAAGTAAGACATGAGAGACTAAGCATTACTATCATCGTACGCAAGTACGTTCCACATTTCATTTTCCTACTACCTGGTTTTACCAAAAGCTTTCTATGGTGGTAATAATCTAGCCTCATAGTCTAATAACTATTTGGACTTAAAGAGAGACTTAGACCACAAATATTATAAATAAATGTAAATTCTGAGAATATAATATGACATAACAGATTACCGGATAGTAAGCAGTCATATAAAATAGACTGTATTATGATTGATTACATTTTTTGTCTAAATTTAAATACAAAAAATGTAGGTCATAAAGTAATCTCAATATATTTTAGTCTACTGATTTGGCATTTGACTATGCTAAAGCTTTCTAGATACTGATCCTTTAATGCGGGCTAAACAAGGAATCAGAAAGAAGTTATTTGCTTTATAGGATTTAAATATATCTCTTCTCTATTTGTTTAATTGATAACAGGGTCAGTGATTTGGTACATGATCCTGATCCTTTTTGGTCACTACCTGGTCTAATAGCACAATTAAGATGCGTAATAGTTAACTAACTAATTCCTGTGTTGAATTTGTACAATGTTCAGTGTAATTTGTGCATGAGAATATGCATATGCATCTGTCATCATTCATCTGTTTTTAACAAAAGTAGACTTGAAGCTTTATTGCAGTATATTTTGACTGTTTTATATTCTAAGTATTCTGAATTTTATTACTTGGTGTCTCATTGGAATGAGCTTGAAACAGTGTTGTCTATGCAAATTGTTTTATTTAAAAGTTTATTCAGCCATTGCCATAAAACCTTTTACATACTGTGTTAATATGATCTGAAAACATCAGTTATCAGTCTCTATCCTTAGGTTCCTACATGTACTATCAAACTGAATCCTATTAATTTTGTTGATGATTACTGAGACATAATCTTTCTGACAATTATAGAACATTATCTACATCTAATTGTATGGATTCAGATTCACAATTATTTTAAATAATTTAAAAAATGAAAGATGGTACCTCTGAATTTTTCTAGGGAAATACTATTCAGAGTAAATAAAGAAGAGACTAGTCTAATATGGTTTATAATATCACTGCTTTAAAGGGGAACAGGGAAATTATTAATGTTAAATCTTGTATCACAAGATGCTTTTGGCATTCTTATATTAATAAGTTAAAAAGAAAGGGGGAAGGAAAAGGGAAAAAATCTTGAAGTTTTTGGAGTCATTCTCTTTAAATGGAAACTATCTAATAATATAGTAGAATCAATTTGTAAATAAATTGTTGAAATGGGGGAGAGGAATAAATAAAATACTCATATCCCCCCTTTTAGACATATATTTGGTATTTGTCACAGATTTGTTATGCTCTAAAAGCCCATATTTGAATACAATATAACAAAGCAAAGAAGAGTACATTATTATATGCATATTAACAGTTAATGCTCTGACAGTGATCTTAACACTACATATTCATCTGATCACTAATAATAGAGACCAATAGCAATCTGGCTAAGCCAAAGACAAAAATATTGCCAAGAAGCAGTCCATAATCTGCTTTAAAAGGAAAAATATAAAAGTGCATGGGAATGATTTTTATTAAATATGAAAGTTCAATATGTCTAAGGCTCAGAACATAAAAGCTTGATTAAACCAAACTTAGATAACAGTTCAAAGTCAAGATGTAATCTATCAAATTATAAGCAGTATCTAATGAACTGTTTTATTTTAGTTTATTATGACTGTTATTGAGCCTTATTGGAAATGGAAAACAATATATACTAGATACAGGAAATGTATTTCAAAAATGATTTTTGAATAAGCTCATAGAGCTGTTATATTTAATCACAGAGGTAATTTTATTAAATGTCTATTATTGACATTGGTATACATGGAAGCATTATAAGTCATGTTTTTGCGAACATGTACATACCTAAATGTGTCATTGATTAATTTAGTTGTTTGTGCTTGGGGTGATTTAATAGCAATCTCCAGATAAACTTTTAATGGAGTCTCTAACTTCTTTTTAATGTTTGGTTCACTTTTAGCAATGAGGGTTAATCTGACTGAACATTTTAGTTCTTTCAGTTTGGGAATGATTTTCATTCCATGTTTGTTAAAAGACAATTCTAAGTATTTGTTTATACACGTGTTTAAGTTTAGCTGTTGTACATTTGTTTGTTTTCCTTTTAGGCCTCATTTAGACTCTAAATTATACAAATCAAAAGGAATTAAGAATTGTTTCATTAGAATTAATAAAGATAAGGAAAAAAAAACAACAAATTATCTTGTCATTATTTCAACCAAAACTCTTCAATAATAAATTAGTTAGATTGATTTAGCACTACTTTCATTAAATGTAAATTGTATGAATAACCCAAGGAAAAGATCCAACTTACTTAAATACTTAAGCCCACATTGTATGTTTACAGGAAACTCATTTCAAAGCTAATGATAATTTCACTTGGAATCCAAATGACTTTATAAAGCTCTCTAACTCATCAAACAGTAAAAAAAAATAGAGGAGTTTTAATATTGTGGAGAAAAAATATTACCAATCCTCAAGTACTATATAATTATGAAGACAAGGATGGTCTTCTTTCAATAGTAATAATAAGATATAGTAATAGAATTTGGACTTTGGTGAACTTGTATTGGTTTCCAGGTATAGGAGTAGGATCAATTAAAAAGCACATAAAACTTATTAATGATTTCAAAAGGCAATTTAATTGTGGGAGGGGATTTTAATTGTATATTAGATAGTCAGGAGACCACAAATAAATTATCATTCCGTATTACTTCTTTAGGGAGAACTCTTAGAAAATGTATAGATAATTTGCAGTTAATAGACTCATTCAGTTTTAAAAATGAAAATTTATTACTATTTTCTCACAGTGATTATAGATTCAACACCCAAACAAGAATTGATAAAATATATGTATCTCAAGATTTAAAAATGAAAATATCACATTTTTCTATAATCCCCTGCCTCCTATCGGACCACAGCTCACTTATCCTTAAACTTCAAATGGATTTTAAAAAACTGACATTTACCAAAAGCATTTCAGCATATTTTACTAAATTAAAAGAGTTCAAGCCTTGGTTAGATTTGGAAATAAAATACTTTTTAGATGCAAATAATACTGGTGACATATAATACTGGTGACATAAATATAGTTATTTTATGGGATTCACTAAAGGCAAACCTTTATGGTAAAATTATTTCCTGGTGCAATAATAAAGCAAAAGAATGGGAATCAGAACTAGTTAATATCCAAAAACAAATTATAGAAATTAACTTAAAGAATATGGAGGATACAGCTGCAAAAAAAAAAAAAAAAAAAAAGAAATTGGGGAATTAAATATAAAATACAATGATATTTTAATGCATAAAACCAATTTGGCTTTGGAAAAATTAAAATTAAATTCTTATTCTGTCTCCCCCAAATATATGAATAATCTAGCAATGAGATTAAAAAGACATTCCAATGGAAACAATATTACAAATATAATTTACGAAGGGGAAAACAAGAAAAATGCTCTACTCTTAGAATAACCAGTCTACTCGTTATATTATAAGCATAGCACTTGTTCTCAAAGCTTCTCTTCTAAGCAAGCACTCTCAAACTCAAGTAGCACTACATCCACCTACCACCCCAACCAGTTCCCTTAAAGGCACAGCACTCTCTTATAATATTCTAGCATGTCGAGTGGTAGATTGCTAGCATCTTCTCCTGCTCAGCTGGTTAATCTGGGAATCTTGAGACAATGCTATAATTGTCTCATGTACACAGACAACCCTCTCCTCCTCCCAACAAACACAAATACATGTGAGAGATGCAACTATATAGCCAAACTGGAGGCTGAACTCTCTCAACTCAGGACTGGCAAGACCAGACAAGAGGAGAAGGTAACCACATACACAACAAACCCAGTCACACATAGACCTACCCCAACTGCAAATCAAGCACATAATAACACAAAAACATACTCAAAGGCTCTATTAAAAAACTTACCAAAACAACAGAGGCTCCCAAAGCAGACACCCAAAAATCCACCACCTCAAAACATAACACATGCAACACAAACTTCAATAAATCAGTGTGTCAATAAATCACAGCCCTTAAGGCCAAACACTATGCCTGATACACTAGTGATAGGTGGCACTATAGTCAGATACACTGACATCCCACTTACCAGGCTGAGCAAGGAGAGGGTAACGGTAAGCTGCCTATCAGGGGCTAGGATCCGCCATATAACACATGCACTCAGGTCACTCAAAAGCACGTACAAATATGACTCCATCATTGTCCATGCCGGCATGAATGACCTGAGACGTACCTCCTTGGACTACATGAAAAGAGACATAGAGGAGCTCTCTGATTATGTAGCCCAGGCTGGTATGACCCTGACCCTGAGCAGCATCCTGCCCTCACCAAGAATGATGCCACAATACAAAGACAAGATGATCAGCTTTAATAATTGGCTCAATTACTGGTGTCATTCTAGGGGGATCCAATGTCTGTCTGCTTGGGATGACATGCTGGACAAGCCACGCTGCTTCGCAAGGGATGGCTTGCACCTGTCACCACTGGGCTTCTGGATATTGGCTAAGGCTCTTGCCACCCCCATAGTGCCTTTTTTAGGCAAGGCTCAAAAGATGAACCCACCTCCTTAGAAAACAAAAATGGAAAAAAATTAAGGGTAATGCTGCTCAATGCCAGAAGTCTAAATCTCAAGATGCAGGCTCTCGAAGCACTCCTCATTATGGAGAACATCGATGTCTGTGCTGTAACTGAGACCTGGTTCAAGGCTCCTGAGAGCACCCCAGCGCTACCAGGCTTTACCTCGTATCATGCTTTTCGGCCCCAAAACCCAGGCCGAACCACAAAGGGAGGGGGAGT
Source organism: Protopterus annectens (assembly GCF_019279795.1). Taxonomy (NCBI): domain Eukaryota; kingdom Metazoa; phylum Chordata; order Ceratodontiformes; family Protopteridae; genus Protopterus; species Protopterus annectens. Next base: position 83,413,825 of record NC_056749.1, read on the forward strand.
GTCCATATTCATCAAGGATACCCACACCTCTAGGTTAGTGGCAACTCATGAAGCATCGGAGACCATCCAGGTGCAGCTAACCGTAGGCAAAACTGCTATACAACTGGTTGCATGTTACAGACCACCCTCCCAATCTCAAGAACCCCACTCAGCCTTCCTGAAGACATTGGAAGATATGAATGTCTCACCAAATACCATCATATTGGGAGACTTCAACTACCCTAACATAGACTGGGTGCACTATTCTAGCCCTAACACCCTAGCCCAAAGGTTCCTGGAATTCATAAACTCAAATGCAATGGAACAGCTAGTCACCTCTCCCACAAGGGGGATAATATACTAGACCTGATCATCACAAACATGGGGACAAAATGCTCCACACTGGAAGTATTGCCCTCACTGGTGAGATCTGACCACAAACTAATCACCCTGGATATACATTTACCACCTCCACCCCCAGCACAAAACACTACAGTGAGAAACTTCTCAAAAGCCGACTTTACACTTCTCAAGACTGAGATGGTATCATTTAAGCCCACAGGGCCAATGGAAACCACATCCCATAATGCTGAATCCTACACAAATGCTTTCTACGGACATCTCCAAGAATGCATGGATCGTGCAATCCCAGATAAAACCAAGACCCTCTCCACCAAAGGAAAGCGTCCTGTCTGGTGGACCCCAGCCATAAACAAATTGTATAACAAAAGAAGGAAGCTACTGCAAGACAGAGCAAAATCCCATAAAGGGAAGGCATCTCTAATCAGCACTAGTAGAAAGCTATGTTCTCTCATAAAAAATATCCAAGGCCAACTTTGAGAGAAAAATCGCCAAGGACACTAAAGATAACCACAAGGCATTCTTCAGTTATGTTAGAAACCTGGGCGGAAACACTCAGATATGCCCAGAGTTAGTACACAACAACAAAAAATTTACCAAACCCACAGATATTGCCAGCATTCTGGCAGACAGGTTCAGTGCAGATTTCTCCCCTCCCTCACCTCCAAAAGAAGAAATACTCATTCCAGCTGAATGTAACCTCCCTGTCATCTCTGATGTCCAGGTGAGAACCGCCCTCAGCAAAGCAAAAAACACAGCATCTATGGGACCTGATGGTATCCCCGGCTGCGTGATACGTGAACTCCAAGAGGAGCTCAACCTGCATATAAAAATGTTATTTAACCTTAGCCTTACTACAGAATATGTACCTGAACACTGGCATACAGCAACAGTGGTCCCACTCCACAAGGGAGGCTCCACTACAGACCCTGGGAACTACCGCCCCATAAGCTTGACCAGCCTGGTTTGCAAAGCTATGGAAAGAATTATTATGGAACTCATAAACAACGACATTGGGGACCTACAGACACTTGATCCCACCCAGTTCGGCTTTGTAAAGGGCAGATCCTGCCTTTTGAACCTGGTTGACTTTTTCGAAACAGTCACTAGAGCCATTGATGAGGGCAAGGCAGTCCATACAGCCTACCTGGACTTGGCTAAAGCCTTCAACACAATACCCCACTTGGGGATCATAGATAAGCTAAATAACTTAAATGTAAATCCATATGTCACAAGATGGGTTGCAAACTGGCTAAAGAACAGAACCCATAAAGTCAAGATTGCGGGAGCCATGTCAGACTCAAAGCCAGTCACAAGTGGTGTCCCACAGGGCTCTGTCCTGGGACCCCTCTTGTTCGGCATTTACTTCTCAGATGTGAAAGCAAACATGGGAGGGTTGTGGCAGACAAAGTTCACAGATGACTGCAAACTAGGCGCCATAGTCGATACACCAGCTGACACATACATCCTACAGAAAGGCCTCACCAAAATGGACAACTGGTGCCAGAATCATGGCCTTAAACTGAATGCCAAGAAATGTATAGTTATCCCCTTTGGGAAAAACAAAATACCCACAAATTATTACATAGACGGTAACCCACTGAGTACCGAAAAAGTAATCAGAGACCCGGGGACCCAAGTTGATAGTGACCTCTCATTTGACACCCACATTACCACAGTGGTTAGAAAGACTTTCTACCTTGCCCACCTTATCATGAAGAGGTTCACATCCAGATCAAAGGACGTCATCGTGCCCCTCTACTCCTCCGTTATCAGGCCCATGATTGAGTACAATGCCCCATTTGGTATGTACCTCACCCGGCACTTACAACAGCTGGAGAGACCCCAGAAGTACCTCACCAAGAAGATCAAGGGTCTCCAACATATGTCATATGCTGACAGGCTAAAGAAACTCCAGCTCTATTCAGTAGCATACCACCTGCTCAGAGGTGATCTGTGCTTGATGTACAAGGCCATGTTCAACCAGGAATTGCTGGACATGCTCCACCTCAAAAAATCAAAATCCATAAGAACCATGAGAGCCAAAGATTTAAACCTCAGTACAAACATGAATAGAACATGCTGGAGGGACAGAGTCATAACTCAGAGGCTTCCCATACTCTGGAACAAAATCCCAGTCCATGTTAGGCAGAGCCCCTCACTGACTCTCTTCAAGAGAAATCTTGATGAGTGAATGGGAGATCATAGGTTTACCCTGGGGGTCACCCCTGTGTTGCTACTTAACAGAGGCACAGTAAACTAATTTTAATAAGTAAGGGGGTCTTCTATGTGTCACTACTAGACAAAGGCACAGTATTCTAAATTCATCCTATACACCTTATTACCACTACATGGGGTGGCGAAAGCCACATCTCTAGGGTTAGGCTTGCAAATGCCCCAGGGCAGATAGCCTAGTACTAAACTATGAAACTATGAAACTAAGATATAAGTGACATATTAGAAGCCTTTAAATTACACTTTACAAAACATTATAATATCAATGATTCTTCTTATAATAATATAAACATGTGCCTAGATTATACAAATTTAAATAAAATTCCAGAGAGCTTAGGTATAAACATTCAAAAACAAATCATCCTCAAATAAATCAAGGAAAAAATTAAAGAAGGTAAAAATAACAAAGTACCAGGCATTGATGGAATTATTATAGAAATCTACAAATTATTTCCAACACCTGTTTTACCAATACTACAGATGGCACTAAATGAAATATATTCACAGGGCATTATTCCACCTTCATGGAGATATTCACCGATAACACCTATTTTAAAGGGAAACAAAAATCCCAGCTTATGTAGCTCATATAGACCAATTTCACTCCTTAATAATGACTACAAAATTCTTATGTGTATTCTAGTCAACAGGATCAAAAAATGTCTAACTCGAGTCATTAGTGAAGATCAAATGGGGTTTATACATAATAAACACACCCATGATAATATACAAAGAATTTAAACCACTATAGATCTTTTAAACAGAGAAAAAAACTGATGCCCTAATAGTCACATTAGATATTGAAAAAGCATTTGACTCATTAAATTGGAACTACCTTTTCAAAATATTACAAATTTATGATTTCCCTTCACAGTTCATTACTTCAATAAAAAATATATACAAAGACAATTTGGCATATGTAAAATTAGGCGCATTCACATCTGAAGCAATTAAAATTACTAAAGGTACTAAACAAGGTTGCCCCATGTCACCAGTGTTGTTTGCATTAGCGATTGAACTTCTTTCCTCTGCAATTCGTTCCAACCCCAAAATTAAAGGTATTGACTTTTTTAATCAATTTAACTCAAAAATAATGCTATTTGCAGATGATATTCTACTCACTTTATCAAACTCAGATGAGTCATTATGTGAACTAAATTCATTAGCTGAAAAATTTCATCACATCTTGGGTTTAAAAATTAATGCTTCTAAATCGAATCATTTATTGTTAAATAATACAAATAATTCTAATACTAACACAAATCAAATAATTGGGAAACAGGTTTCCTCTTTAAATTATTTAGGGATTGTTTTATGTGAGAATTTAGAAGTAACTCTTTCTACAAATTATAATAATATTCTGAATACTCTTAAATTTCTAATAGGGAAATGGAATAAATTGTAGTTATCATTTGAAGATAGATTGCAGCTAATTAAGATGGTTCTTCTCCCAAAGGTAAACTATATTGCACTAGCTATTCCTATAATCTCTAGTAAAAAAGTTTTAAAAGAATTAAATAGAATTTTTATAAACATCCTTTGGTACCCCAAAAAAAACAGGATAGCTTTTTTAAATCATATTAGGCCTTGGGAAATGGGAGGCATACATTTTCCGGATTTAGATTCTTATATTAAGGCATCCATCTTCAAAACAGTGATAAATTGGATGGATCCAAAAATTTCTTCTGCATGGAAAACATTATATACTATTATTTTTTAAGAAGAAGGTAAATTTGCTTTACAGTTTTCTCTGTTCAATATTTACATGACGGAATTCAATTTCTCCCGTTCCTTTTCCTCACTACTCTGTATTCTTGTGATAGAACATTATCAGTTATTAATTTAGCTGCACAGTAATATATCCTGTTTACTTCTGTTATACAGGGGTAGCTCATGCTATAGGACTGCAGGACTGCAGCCCTCCCACCTAGAAAACAAAAAAGTAAAAAGTAAAGAAACACAAAAACAAACAATTGCCACAATTCCCAGAAGTACTCCACACATGCGAGATGAGAACACTCTCAGACTGCTTTCTTAGCAGTCTAGATAGGGGGAAAGGCATCTCTGCCCCACAGATGCCCAGCAGTCTGGAACAATCAAGGTGCATTTAACTAGCACAAGGTGTGCTGGACCAATTGCACTGCAGCTAGTGTACACAGGACTTCAGTAACGCAGGCTCAACGGATGTGTTTGGACTGGTGGCTTATGTATGCTCGGGCTTCTCAGCAGAGATGAAGTGTGTGTGTGTGTGTGTGTGTGTGTGTGTGTGTGTGTGTGTGTGTGTGTGTGTGTGTGTGTGTGTGTGTGTAATGCCCCAGTTACTATATACTGGTGGCTAGAGAGAACTCATGGTGGTGTGTTAGGGAATACATCAGGCTTGAACCCTGTACCTTGTATGCAGGCGACAAGGGCCTGCATTCCCTACCCACCACCATTTTGCAAAAAATATGCAGATTTTTGCCTCATATTTGTTCTGTTCTGTTCCTCATAAAATCTGTGGTTTCTATATTTTTGTTAGACAGTGAGTGGTGCAGTCAGTGCTGCAGGGTAGCATTGTTGCCTGATAGTTACAGCTTCTCTGGTTTGATTCTTGGCTGGGGTGTTTTCTGTGTGGAGTCTGCCTGTCCTCCCATCTTAGTACAGTTTTTTGCCTCATATTTGTTCTGTTCCTCTTAAAATCTATGGTTTCTATATTTTCATTTTTGTACACAGTCAGTGGTGCAGTGGTAGCATTGTTGCCTGACAGCTTCAACTTCTTTGGTTTGATTCTTGGCTGGGATGCCTTCTGTGTGTAGTCTGCATGACCTCTCATCTTACAAAGACATGTGTCTGGAGTGTTTCTCCCTGGGCTTTTGCTGAAAATTGGCTTTTGTTCCAAGTTGGACTTTCCTGGTTAATAAATGTTAAATAAAAATGACAGGCATTTGAATTTCAGACTTCATATTCTTCAGAAAGTATATGGTAACACAAAACCTATTATTCTAGGAATGGATATTTGAAATTTGTACCTATTTTTTGGACTGTATTCCCCCATTATTAGCTTCATCCAGTTTTTTTTGTGCTAAGCTTGAGATGTAGGGTGAGAACTGAATTCACTAAATGGTAGCCATTTAAGTTTCAGTCTTCCTCTTTTTCACAAAACAGCTGATGTGGCATAGTGGTATGTTGCTCTAACTGTTTTGCACAGGTTCCTGGGTTCCAGACTTGGCAGTGTGGTGGTAACACAGCATTTTATTCTAGCAACTTTCCAACATTCGACAAGCAATGTTTAAAATGTGTCCCTGATTTTTGGGCTTTTGACTCCAAACTCCCCCCCCCCCCCAGTAAATGTTGGCTTCCAGATTTCTTGTGCTGCAAAGTTCAGAGATACAGCTGAGTATCGAGTAGATTTTACAAGGAGCTGAGAGCTGCAGGGGAACAAAAGATCAGTGCTGCTTATGCCAAGTCTGCTTGTATTGTTAATAGCACAACAGGTAGTCCACTTGCTTTTGATGCAGAAGGCTGTGGGTTCTACTCCCACAGTAGGTAGATGCATTGCTGATACTGTACTGTGTTGTAAAGAGGGGTGGATGCTGCAGTCCATTTTGGTGAAAATACCTAGTAACTATCAACCTCTTATCAGTTTGCCATCCATTCCCCATTTCAATATTACTAGCTTATCATTTTTTAATGCAACATAAACAATTTATTCCTCAAGGGCAATAGGCACCTTATTTGTAGATGAAACAATGAAATATATAAAGTTGTTTTCTAGCAGCAACCTCTTCATTAGTTACAGATTTCTTTAATGTGTAATTATTTAGATGACCTTTACTACTTCGGAGATTGTGCATATTTACTGATATCGGTGGACTGTAGAAGTCTGAGTAGACTTTTATGATGGAAATGTTCTGAATTGGGCAGTTTTGTCATTATTGGTGCATGCATTTTTTTTCATTGTTAACTGGAAAAATGTTCAAAACAATAAATTTAAAACACCCTCTAACAACTGTACTGTATTGTACAAGGAATATAATTTAATACAATGAGTGAGGTGTATCAAAGAGCACGTGTATGTTTCATGTGCAAGGGGCCTATGATTTGAAAACAGCCCAAAGTTAATCTTTATCTACCACTGGCAAAATGTATTTTCTTCGAATGTGGGTTTCAATGCTGTTTCAATGAATGCGAGTTTCAAGTAAAATGCAAAATAAAACTTTCAAATGAAATCCAAATCATTGCAGAAGTAAAGCAGTATGCACATTACTGTTTATGGTAAATGGGGAGAAATAACCAAGGAATGGGGCACTGGAATGGCTGAAGGGGAGAGGCTCCATTCAATCATGATTTTGTGAGGGGGGGCAGCAAACTCAAGACAGCCCCAGCGAAACTATACCTCTCAACTGTCTAGATTTTTGCCAAATGAATAGATTTTTGCTTCTTATTTTTGGTTTGTTCCTCATAAAATTTGTGGTTTTCTGGCAAATCATTTAGGAATGAAGTCACTAAATAATGACAGACATTAAGTTTCAGATGCTGTAACCTTCAGAAAAATGCATGCTAAAGCAAGACCTGTTATTCTATCAACTGTCTGTTATTCTATCAACTGCCTAAAGTTTATACAAGAGCAATTTTTAGTACTGTTTGTATGTTCCCCCAATATATTTGACCTTGTCCAGATTTCCTGCATTAAGAGGTTGAGAGGTATGTGCAAATAAATTGCTTTACAGAATTAGGAATATCCAAACCTCTCAACTGTCCCCAATTTGGGATCAAAATGTTGCTCTCCCCCTAATAATCCCTCAGCAAAATAGCTATTTTGGAAGAAAACGTGGAGGGTTTACTGTAAATAACTGTAATGATCCGAGTTATAGATTACTTTTATTTCAGAAATGCATGTAGATTCTTTTATTTTGTCAGCTGCTCAAGTTAGGAGTACTAATATTAAAAAGGTGTCCCTTCTTTGATAGGTTCCCAGCAGTATTGTGTGGCAATTTTTATATTTTTGCATCACATATTTGGCCTGTTTTTCATAAAATTGTGGTTTTCTGGCAAATTAGTAGCAAATCATTAAAGATTGAAGTTAGAAAATAATGGCAGATATTTGAGTTTCAGATTTCATACCCTTCAGAAAATTCATACTAATGCAAGACCTACTACTATTCTATTATCTTTCTAAGTTTATAAGAGCAATATTTAAAAATTGTCCTTATTTTTGGGCCTGTGTCCCACTTCTAGTTCTATGTATGGCTTTATCCAGATTTCTTGCTCTGAGGTTGAGAGGTATGAGGGTCAGAGCCATCACCGTCAGCCAGAGACATTTCAAATTGTGACATACTTGTTGCACCCCACTCCCCCATGTAGTGACTCTTGATGTGTCCAAGCAAGAAAAGGAGCAGTTATGCAGTGTAAGTGTGCAGAGTATTCCCCCATCCAAGGGGGACACAAGTACGGCAGTGGCTTTTCATCTGTCCTTGATTTTGCAGAATGTTCTGGTTTTCTGTCATATTTTTATACTGTTAATTTATGCTTCTTATTATTCAGAAAATGCATGCTGTTGCAGTGCCCTCTTGCTCTGTGTTTAGGTAGCAATGCTTTAATGACCATCAGTTAAGCTTGTCGGAGATTGTAAGATGCAAGTAAGTTTTAATAAGCATATTGTTAAAGAATTACCAATATTGAAAGCCTTTTTTGTTGCCATGCAGAGAATATTTACATAACTAGATAACGTATAAGCTTTGGGTAATGAAATGCATATGACAGTATTTGTAATAAAGGACAGGATTATAGTATTTTCAGAAGCTCATTACATTTTGTTGGAGACTTGCAGTCATCTTTGCAGGCTTTACTCATAAACTAAATAGAATGCTAATCTATTATGTGTGGTCCATAACTTGTGCAGTGATCCTTTCAGCAATTTATCTTGAGCTTGTTTCTTGTTTGCTGTTCATTTTTTTTTACTTTGATCATGTTTTCCCTATGAAATAAGTAGATAGTTGTTGTCAGGCAGCAGGTCTTTTTTGGGTAAGAAACATTTTTACAAGTGGGGGTATCACAGATTGCTACTTTCAGCATCTTACTTGGTAATTTTATAAAGGTGAATATAAATTATAATTGGAACTGCACTGCAAGGAGAAGTGGTTTGACTTGAGTGCTGCTTGTCTTTTATACTTGATTTTGACTGGCATTCCAGTAATGAATTTAAAAAGTAATTTATTTTTTCATACCTCACAACCTTTGTGTTTCCATCTAGATATTAAATAAACTATCATGTAGCCAATGTATTGAACTATTTTTTCTTCTGCACTTCATTTTGTCTTGATTGGACTCTCGTAATGATGGTTTGGCACCTAGACCAGCGTATTTAAAGTTCCAGTTGTTGTGGTTTTAAGCAAAGCTCCACCCATTTCTAGTTGGTCCCACCCCATCCCATTGGCCCCACCCATTCAGCTGTCTTCTGCAGCCCCCCTTTAATTTGAAGTCACCAGCCACCACTGCTGTGATATCACATAGATCTCTATGAACAGTCCTAATTACTGTGTTCATTTGTTTTATCAGACTTCAGACTTTTTAGGTTTTATTAACATTCTGGAGTCTATTTCTTTCATTGATCTTGATATATCTGTCTATGGCTATTAAATCAAGCAACTCTTCTCTTAGCTCATAAACTGAGGGCACATCCCTTGTTTTCCAATTCCTGTGGGCATTCTGTAGAAAGTTCTATAACATCTTCCTGTAGCACCTACTCTTCAATTTCATCCTGTGCCATCCATTGCTTTATCATATGGGAACACACCGGCCTATCACTCCTCAACATTGACTGTGTCAGAGTTTCCACAATTTCCTGTTCCTTTCCTTGCAGTCTAGTTTCAAGCGAATGTTTATACTGGTTTCCTATAGAAGGCTCCAAATTATCTTCATATAGCACCTGACCAATTGCTTCCTGTTCCACTGATTTCTCCTTAATTTGGATATCCATTGATCTATCCTGTTGTGGTCCTTTCTGAATTAGATTTACTATACCAAATCCTTCACTTCGTAGGCACTCCATAACTTCAACTTCTATTTTTTTAACTTCTACTTTACTAATCTTCTTTTCTACATTCCATCTTTGTGACATTATTTTTTTATTGTAAAATTTTCCATATCTGGATGCCTTTGCCTGTATTTCTCTTTGAATATATTTGGGGTTGCCTTCTTTACACTGATTAATTTGGCTTTCTCCTTTGCATAAATACACCATATCAAATCTCGCTTTCTTTCCCATGTCCATATTTCTTTTTGCTAGTTTTCAAATATCTCTTGGCTTTGTTGTTTATATTTTTGCACTTCCTCAGATGCTTCCTTTTCCAAACAGGTCAAGGTTTTTTGATCTATATACTGTTTTTCACAAATCTGTTGTATCAATGAATACAAATTTTCATTTAAAGCTTCTGACGGTTTTTCTTCCGGAAGTATTTATGTTAAGTTGTCTATCTCGCCTTCATTCTTGCTGGTTGGGTTCAGAGCCGATCCTCGGCTCTGAATCGGCCATCTTTAAAAGCTTGAGAGCTGCTTACTGGCTCGAGGCCCCCCTATATCCCATGATGCCTGGTGCTAGATACCCAGATCTCGTTTGCCGCTTCTGCTGCGAGGTTGTTCTACTGGCTCAGGATGTATAAGCTTTATTATTATTGTATTTTTCTGGTCAAAACTGTAATTGTTAGTGTAGAATTAGTCGTTATTTTAGACTTTTGTATTGTAGCTAGTTTCTTCCTTAGATAAGCGTTACCTTTCCCCAAGAAACTCGTTTAAGTTAGAGAGTTTCCCCTCCCCCCTTCTCTCCATTTTTCCTCAGAAAGGTTCTTTCCATTTAAGTTAGAGGTTAACCTTTCTCTCTATCTCCTTTCAAAAAAAAAAATTTCTTCTATTAATCACTGTTAGTGTTTAGTGATAGTTTTTCTGTAGTGGTACTTGTAGTGGGTTGTGGTAACTGTAGTGTGTTAAGTTTTACTGTTTGGTTACTTTAACCTGTCTGTATGTGTTCTTGTCCTTGGTTTTCCCCCAGGATGTCCAAGGATCCAAAACCGTCTGGATTCAAGAAGTGTGACTCATGCTGTCAGAAGATGTCTCTGACAGATGGTCACACTTCTTGTGTTTATTGTCTGAGCGCTGTGCACCTGCAGGACTCTTGCTCGATCTGCTATGCTTTCAGTCCAAGAGTCTTGCAGGAGCACAAAAATAAATTGATCCTGAAGGGTATGCTTAAACCCCAAGATTCACCGGTGAAGGCTCAGCCCGTGAAATCTTCCAGGCCACCTAAACCATCGGCTCCCAGTTCGGAGCCGTCCTTGGGTGAAGCCACACAATCCATCTCGGCTCTGGCTGGAACTGATTTCCCTCCCTCCTAGTCGGCTCCGACATGGTCTTCGGAGCCGGCTGAGAGTCGAAAGAGATCCAGGTCTCCTTCTTTAGAGTCGATATGTTCGGATCCGAAGTTGCCCCTGCTCCAATCGGAGCATAGTCATCGATCATCCCACTCTTCTCGGTCTTCTAGACTTTCGGACCATGATTTGGAAAGAGTGGTCAGTAGGCTGTTAAAATCGCAGGCCCTAGCCAAAATGTTGTCCAGCCCTCCTCATCAGGAGTCGGCTCCATCCACAGCTGTAGATATTTCTCCTCTGACTCATCCTATGAGCTTGGTGCCGGAGTTCGTTGGGGTTCGAGTTGTGGAACTGTCGGCGTCGATACCCTCTCTTTCGGTTCTGCCATCGGCTCCTATCTCTTCCATGGTATCTTCCCTGGAGGGATCTGGGTGCCAAGACTCCCTTGTCAGCTCCGAGGGGGCGAGTGGCATCGGACCCTTGTCCGACCCCGCTCTCCCTCTTGATGCTTCAGCTCAGGTGAGCTCGGCTCCCACATCTGCCTTGGAGCCATCCCCCTTGGTGCGGGGAGGACTTTTTATTTCTTCAGAGCCTGAGCCTTCTCTGCATCCAGGCAGGGATGCCTTCGAAGTGATGAGTGTACTGGCTCCTGAGTCAGCCCCACGATCGACCCCATCAGCTCCTCCCCGGGGTGCCTGCGTCAGCCTCTGCCCCTCTTCCAGATCCCAAGCATGGGGATCCAGCACTCCAGGACACCACTTTGGGTGTATCCTCCACTTCCGAGGCCTCCCCTGATCTAGGAGCCACCTCGCAAGAGAAAATGCAAGAGGAAGCATGTTGACTCCCCCGAGTCTGTCACATCGGATACCGACTTAGAGGATTCGGAAGGGTCCCCAAGATCCCCCTCTGAAGATGTCTCCTTCTCAGACAACCTTGAGATGCTTAGGCAGAGGGGAAACTGGACTACCCTAAGCCCTTCCGAGGATGAGTCGGTATTCCTGGACGCATTTGGATCCCGACCTTCCACCTCCTGGGTGTCTCTGCCTTTCGACCCACTGATGTCTGTGGTGGCTCAGAAGGTGTGGACAGCTCCAGACACAGTGGAACCGACCCCTGGAAGACCTGCCGAGTTCATTACTGCCCCGCAGGACAAACAGTTCTTGACCAAGGGTGTCCTCGTTGATGCCATGGTGGTAGCAGCAGCCACAAAGGAGTTGGCTGAAACTTCTTCATCTGTCCATGCCCCTAACAAGGAGTCCAGGATGATGGACAGATATGGGAAGCGAATGTTCTCTTCAGCGACCTTTTCCATGTGGTCCCTGAATTACCTGTGCCACTTTACCCATCTTCAGAGGGATCTCCTGAAAGACCTTGGAGATACCCTCCAAGATCCATCAGCTGAGAAGGCCCAGGCTAAGGCAGCCTCCCAGCTGGTGACTCTTAATTCAGTGGTAAACTCCTCTATGAGGCTCATTTTGTATGCAGCCGATGGTGCGAGTAGAGCCGCAGGCACAGGCGTGGCCCCAAGGAGGCATGCTTGGATGCGGCTATGTAACTTTGCGGAACTTTCCGAGCGTCTTTCACCAACACCCCTTTTGATGGTTCCTCTCTTTTCGGATCACAGGTGAAAGATATCCTTACCAGGTGTGAGCAGGAAGGCAAGACTCTCTCTGCCATAGGAGTCCATTTTTCACTCCTTCCAGACCATATCCTAAGGGTCAGAAGAGTGGAAAGATGTGATTCTGGAAATCCCAAGGAGCCTTGCCAGACACACGTGGTGAGTTTCCCTCCAGGGGCAGAGGAGGGAACAATAACAGATGCCACCCTCATGGCAGAGGGGGTCCACAAAACCAGGGCAGCTGACAATCTTTCTCTGACAAGCCCTTCCAGCATCCCTGAAGGGTTGCCCAGTTGCTCACCTCTGGAGGCAGTCGGGAGAAGATTATCACTGTACCCAAGAGCCTGGCAAGACATAACACAAGACAAATGGGTACAGTCCATCATATCCGGAGGTTACAGAATTCCCTTCGTTTGCACCCCCTTAAGGTCAAACAAGTCCCTTCCAGATGTTCCACTCAATCTAAGGGACCAAGCAGTGCAAGAAGTCTCAAAACTGCTAAGAAAAAGGGCCATCCAGCAAGTCCCAGCAGGCCAACAAGATCCTTCATTTACTCAAGGTTCTTTTTGGTACCAAAAAAGACAGGGGACTGGAGACCCATTTTGGATCTCAACAGACTAAACAAGTCTGTACAAAGAACGAAGTTCCGGATGGTCACACTTCAGTCCATTTTACCCTTTCTGGGTCAAGACAATTGGATGTGCTCCATAGATCTTCAGGATGCGTACTACTACATCAAAAAGGACAGACGCTCCCGAAGATTCCTTCGCTTCCGGCTGGGAGCCAGCCATTATCAGTACAGAGCTCTGCCTTTTGGTCTCACCACAGCCCCCAGCATGTTTACCAAATGTATGGCAGTAGTTACCGCTCACCTGAGACAGCAAGGATTCCAGGTGTTTCCATATCTCGATGACTAGCTCTTCACTGCTACCACCAGACATCACCTTCTGCGAGCCAGAGACTGTACTATCGACACTTGCTCCAGGCTAGGTATCACAATAAATTTCGAAAAGACTGCATTGTTGCCCTGTCAGTCTATCACCTTTATAGGTGCAAATTTAAATACCAAAGACATGCTAGTGAGCCACCCACCAGACAGGGTGTTAGTGATTTGGCAGCATGTCAAGGTTTTATTAGCATGCGAAAGGATTCAAGCCAGGTTTGTCCTTCAAACGCTAGGTCTCATGGCACCAGCAATTGTACTTGTCCCTCTAGCTCGGTTTCACATGAGGATTCTCCAGTGGCTTCTTTTCACCCAGTGGTCCTTCCAGCAACTTTCCATGTCTTACATGATTATGATCACACAAGCATGCAAGAAGTACCATGAGTGGTGGATGGTCTCCGCATCAGTGCTCCATGGCAGACCATTTGTTCTCCCCCCTCCAGTGGCTACAGTGACCACGGATGCCTCCCTGATTGGGTGGGGGGCATTATCAGGGCAGAACAGTCCAAGGCACCTGGCAACCTCACAAGTATCATCTGCACATAAATGTCATGGAGATGAGGGCCGTGATATTAGCGTTGCTGGCTCTTCAGGATTCTCTTCCTACTGGGACCATTGCAGTTCAAACGGACAATATGTCCATAGTGTGGTACATCAACAAGCAGGGCAGAACCAGGTCCTACCCCATATTTCGAGAAGCACTCAGACTCTGGCAATGGGCAATCTCTTCCCAATGGTTTCTGATTGCAACGCACATCCCTGGGAGGTCCAACGTCATAGCAGACAGACTGAGCAGAGTAATTCTCATGCCTCACGAGTGGTCTCTGAACCAGGTAGTTGCGGACAAAATCTTCCGCAAATGGTGCCAAACTTGCTGCAACCTTTTGCAACTCCCTTCAACAGCAAGTGCAGCAAATTCTTCTCTTTCCTTCCACTTCCTGGGCATTCCCCCAGAGACGCTCTAGTCCACGATTGGCCCCAGGGACTTCTTTATGCATTCCCTCCTTTCCCCCTCATACCGAAGCTAATTTAGAAAGCTACCGTACTGGGTTGCAAAATGATCTTCATTGCTTCCTACTGGCCTCGACAAATATGGTTTCTGTTCCTGCATTGCTATCTTCTCGAACAGCCTTGGACTCTGGACCTAGTTTCAGACCTCCTGTTTCATCAATTGGGTGGGCTGCACCAATCCCTGCACTCTGTCCAGCTCACAGCTTGGTTGCTCCACTTCCAACCTTAGCCAGGCTCCCAGATATCTCCCCCTCTGTGCATGAAATCCTTTTGTCATCACACAAGTCTACGACCAGAAAAACATACGCTAGTAAGTGGAAACATTTTTCTTCCTGGGCAGAGGCAAAAAGTATAGACCCCTTTTCAGCCCCCGTACACTCCATTTTGGAATTTCTCGTGGAACTCTTCCATACTGGGTCCGCTTCCGCTACAATTAGAGTTCAGTTAGCGGCAATTTCAAATTTTCACATTGGCCTGTCTGAAAACAATATCATGTCCCATAAGCTGTGTAAAGCCTTTCTCAAAGGAACCACTCTGCTCAGGCCCCCAACGAGAGATCGTCCACCACTGTGGGATCTAAATTTGATTTTAGCTTTGCTAATTTTGCCCCCTTTTGAACCTACAGCTTCTTGTTCACTGAAGTTCTTATCTTAGAAAACCCTTTTTCTGGTAGCTATTACTTCAGCCAGAAGAGTTTCGGAACTACAGGCTCTTTCTATCCGTCCCCCATATCTTGAGTTCCACAATGACAGGGTTGCCCTTAGGACTAATCCTTCCTTCCTTCCTAAGGTCTCTTCACAGAGTAACTTGAATCAGTCCATAGACCTTCCTGTGTTTTTCCCTAACCACTCCAACAGGGCAGAGTATAAGTTGCATCAGTTAGATGTTCACAGGCAACCAAGCTTTTATTTACATAGAACCAAAGACATTAGAAAATCAGATCAACTGTTCCTGTCTTATGCAGTAGGTAAACAAGGTCTTCCGGTCTCCAAGGTAACCTTATCCAGGTGGTTGTCTTCTATCATCACATTCATATACCAACTCAGGAGTAAAGAATTACCAGTCAAACCAAAAGGTCACTCCACCAGAGCTTTAGCCACTTCGGTGGCTTTTCAGGCTAGGTTGCCCATGGAATCTATTTGTGCTGCGGCTACATGGGCCAACCCACATACTTTCATTTCGCATTACAAGTTGGATTTGGTTTCCAGGAGCAGAGCTGATTTTGGTTCCACTGTTCTGAAGAGTCTTTTCCGATGAGCCACCCAGGATTTTAGGTGCTAGGAATGCAAGAATGAAGGCGAGATAGACAAGTTAACATAAAGAAGTTATGTACCTACCATAACATTCCATGTTAGTTGTCTTATTCTCGCCTTCTTTCTTGTGTCCCACCCTCCATCCCCCTATCCTAGTGGACCGAGAAGAGTTCTTCTTGAGGTTGATGTTCTTCTTGAGGTTGCACTGGCTGAGTCTTCTCTGGCTATTTCCTTCTGCTTAGTAGGCTCTCCAGTAGGATTTATGCATTCTAGGATAGGATTCCTTTATTATTATGTCTGCAGTTAGACTTACCAAATGAGATCTGGGTATCTAGCGCCAGGCATCATGGGATATTGGGGGGGCCTTGAGCCAGTAAGCAGCTCTCGAGCTTTTGAAGATGGCCGAGTTTCAGCCAAGGATCGGCTCCGAACCCAACCAGCAAGAAAGAAGGCGAGAATAAGACAACTAACATGGAACGTTATGGTAGGTACATAACTTCTTTTTATTTCCTCTAATTTCTCTCTTGATCGATCTGTATATCTTCTGTCTGGAAATTCTGGGATTTTTGCATAATAATAACAATGCATAATTTCTTTCTTATCATCAATAGTCCACTTTATCACCTTTATGGCTCTTCTTTGGCCTATCAGATTTTGTGATTTTTTTGTGAACTGCTACTTCCTTATACAACAGGGGTCCATCCTCCCCCTGGGTCTGGTCTGTCCCCATTGTAGTAATGTTTTCTATATTTTGAGGATTCTACACTGTCATTTTTTCCAGTCCTGGCACCAGTGTGCCTACCAGGATTGGGCACTTTTTTATCCTGGGTCTTGTGCACCCAGCTATCTTTTTTAGTTTTTGACCTACAGAAGTAGTCCATGATATATGCTATATAATATAAATACAGTCTATACTGTGCATCACTGTTGGCTTGGTGAGATTTTGTGAAAACAGGGTCCACTTCATGAAGGTACTCTCGAAGACTTGAGGATGAATTCAATTTTAGCACTAATTCTCTTCTTTGCTTGCTGACTTTTCATGTCTCCATTCATGACAGTGTGAATTGTGCAGTGTCCCTTCTAAAACCTGCAGCAGATGTTACCGTGCCCAGACGGTGTGCAATAGTACCCTCATAGAGTGTGGATGTATCATAATAGTTGTTCAAGTGTTTGGGTGTGCAGACTCATCCTTTGTCATTCTGAATCACACATGTTATGTCAAAGGCATAGGATTACTGGTGGTATTATTCTGAAATTGTCCATGATTGTTGTTGGTTCTTATAATATTTTAAATGAGTCTTTACCTGTGCCCACCTTGTTGGAGACCTCTTCTGAGAATACTCAGGCAAATTAGTTTGTACAACTTCACAAAATGCCCCCTACCCCAATTGTATGTCAGATCCCTGATAGATGTCCTCTGCATTATTCATGTAAGAATGCTTACCACATGCAGACATCCCCCCCATTGTTATGTCACCTTGTGTGACAGTCACATAAAACACATTTTCACTGTATGGTCCCTACTGTACCATTTATATATGTGATTGGTATTACTGCTACAACCATCTTCCATTGACATGCCCTCATCTGCTGTCCATTAGGTTGTTTTAACTGTCCTCTTTCCCTGTGTTCATTCCTACAATTAATATGTGTGTCCTTATTCAATACACACACTTCCCCTGAGTGTTCATTTTACATGGCAGTCCATATACCAATACAGATAATTTACACAGCTTTAATACAGAATGCCGCAAATGGGATATCACTATACTCTGCACTGTACATACACTACCCTGTACTCTGTTTGGACCATATACTTTGCATTTATATCTCTCAACTGTCCAGATAATCCCAGGATGATTAGATGTTTTTCCTATGAAATTGGTGCCATTCTGCCATATCCCTGAGATGATCTCAGGACTGGTGTGAGTCATTATTACATATATTTCAGTTCAGACCTCTCAACTGCCCTGATGTTTGCAGACTGTCCAGTTTTTGTCTCATATTTTAGATCTTTTCCTCATAAAGTTTTGGTTTTGGCAAATTATTGCCATGTCATTGCGGATTGAAGTCAGAACTTGATGACATACATTTGAGTTTCAAACATTATGATCTTCAGAAAATTCATGCTACTGTGAAACCTATTATTTTATCAACTTTCTAAGTTTGGAAGAGCAGTATTAGAATCTGTCCCCATTGCTGGCACTTTATTTATTATCCCATTGTTTATGGCTTTGTCCAGATTTCCTGCTCTAATAGGTTCAGCAGTATGTTTGAGTTTCATTCTACCACACTGATATGCAACATCTATGTTAGATATGTCCCTATTTCTGGTTAATTGTCCCTGCATTATGTTGGCTTTTATGCAGATGTGTTGCACTAGCAGATTGACAGCTATCTGTGAATCCCTGGTGATTGTTGTGGCATTCCACGCAAACCAGGGGCTCCTAGGTGCTCTGCTTTAAACAGAATTGCTATCCACATTCAATTACATGGTTTCCTGGCCAGCAACAGTCTCCAGCCATGAAACTTCACTTAGCATTAATATGCATTGTGAGGTGATGTGCACTGCCACTCACCGCTCACTACAGCACACGAATGTGGGTTTCACGAGGAGCCTACACAGAGTTTATTGAATCCCAGGGGATAGATTTTAAGTTTGTGTTTGATATATCATGACAAGTCATGTGCCCTTAAAACACTGAAAAAGTCTTCTTGCTTATAAACACCTGTAAATGTGTATATCTGTTACTCCGCCTTTCACTGATTTCTAAAATAAACTGTATGTTTGTGTATTATCACTTTGCACAGCTGTAGTTATTGTAAGTCTGTATATGCTAATTTGCTCAGGTCATGGCTGAAAATGGACCTTGAACCAGTCCACTCATCTGGTTAACACTGGTTAAAAAGCATGTTTGCAGCCTACATTACATCAATTCATCTAACTGCTGGGGCTTCACCAGCTAAACCAGTCTGCTGTTTAAACATAGGTTCAGAACCAAGTAGCCCAGAACAGCTGAAGTTGATGGTAAAAAGTAAGAAAAAGCTTAATCTTGACATTAAACTAACTCAGCTCAGAGCTGTACCAGATAAGTGAAATTGAGGGTCATTAAGTACTGCAGCCAATGGGGAAAATATTGTCTATCATAAGGCACTCTTTTTTGTATAACCTTGGCATGACTGTTGCAACAGAAGAAATAATTATAAGTGGTACTGCAATCTGAGATGGAGCCAAGTGGCACTTTTAATGATCGATTGCGTGCCGTGCAAATCCTCGTAACCAGAAGGTTCCAAAGAGAAGTGAATGAATCTTCTTGCTTAAATGACTCCATAAGTTTATGTATCATATAATATAGAATGCTACTAAAATACTACTGATATGTTTTTCCTTGTTTACAGGTTATCCAGAAGTATTGACCAAAGTTAGTTGTTACATGAAAAAAAGATGCACAGTATAATGACTTGTTTGCTTAAACTGTTCATAACAACATGCACAATTTGTCAAATTCACAGAAGGATTTGACAAATAATTTTCAAAAGCACCTTTTACAAAACACTAAAATTAATTTTAATATTGTTGCTCTAAAAATGTATATCAGTGAATAAAATACCTCAGAGCTTATAGGCTTTTAAGGTACCTACAGCCCTATTTTGAGAAATGCAGAAAAGAAACAGCTTTTCTTATTGTGGATGGGGGCCACCCATCAGTGTACTTTAGAGTGGATTAAAATCTAAAGAGAATGTGATTCCATCAAGCAGAGTAAAATTGTTAATGAAAAATGCTTAGGTCATAAACTTATAACTGAGTTATAAACATCTGTCATTGGATATTTGGTGTAATATATTAATATAAAGTTTACATTTTGTAAAAGAAAACAATTGAGCACAAATGTAAAAAGTTGCAAATTGATACTAAAGTCTATGATCAGGAAAAGTTTTTTTCTAGGGGAAACCATTAACCATGAACAAGAAAACCTCTGTGCCCAGAAAACCCAACAGCCATGCTACAGCAACCAGTAAAAAACAAAACAAAAGCACTGCTGAGTACCAGGCTAAAAAGAGAGCAGACAATCTGAATGCAAAGTTTATTGAAGTAAAACAGGAAACACATAAAGTGCTTCAACTTCCTCACCACATTTTTTGTCCTAAAATCATGGACTTCATTAGCTGAACAGTACACATGAACAAGTCCCTAACATAAGTACACCTCCTTCCAACAGCCAACCCTTTAATCAACCAATCAAATTACAAAATTAATTAAACAAATAATTAAAATGTTTAAAACATGGATTTTGTTAAAATTGTCAACCTATTAAGAAAATTTACTAGAAAGTATGTGTTGTATCTAAAACATACAAAATATTGCACTGCAAAACAGCAGATAGCCACCGTACAAAGAAAAATGATAAACATATAACTAATCTCCCCAATCCATCATATATCCTAAAAACTACCTATGAATCTTAATGTGCCTATGCATAAATCATAAATAATCATAAAAATAATGATAAAAGAATAAATAAAAATAATAAAATAAATAAAAACCTGTTAGCTTCTGGTTATCTAGTAGCACCATCTTATAGGTTCATAGGTTTATACTAGGCTATCTGCCCTAAGGCATTTATAAGCCTAGCCCAAATTTTTGCGGCTTACGCCACCCCTTATATGAAAAAATACTGTGCCCATTAGTTTGTTGTGCCTCTGTCCAGCAGTGACACAGAGATGATTCCCGGGGTAAACTTACGATCTCCCATCCACAGGTCAAGATTTCTCTTGAACAGAGCCAGTGAGGTGCTCTGCCTCACATGGACCGGGATTTTATTTCACAGCATAGGGAGTCTCTGAATGATAAATCTATCCCTCCAGCATGTCCTATTTATATCCATGCTAAGGTTTAAGTCACTTGCTCTAGTGGTTTTGGTGGATTTGGATTTTTTGAGGTGGAGCATGTCCATTAATTCCAGGTTGGACATGGCCTTGTATGTCAGGCATCTTTTGTATCTTTTGTTCAAGACCTTAGTTACAAAGCCACAGCTAGTGTAAGTACAAATAAATACATTGCATTAAAATGTTTTAAAATACAACCTCCCTACAAAAGATATAACTTCCCTAAAAAATATATGCAAGAATTCAATGGCTTTATACTGCGTGAAGCTGTGAATGAATGTATCCAAAAATCTATCTATAGCCTAGCTGCTCTAAGTTTAAGAATGAGGGCTAGGTATATATTTTCATTAAGGCCAGGTGATCTGTTTGCTTCTAAAATGAGCTGCCAATAAATCCCTCTATACTCAGTCCTTGTTTCCCATGCCTCCCCATGGATGTTTTATGATTTAAAGCATTCCTTATGTTCATAAATCCTTTTCCTCAATTTACACTCTGTCTTTCCCAGATAAAAAGCATCACATTTTTTACAGAGAGCTAGGTAAATCACCCCTTGACTATTATAAGTATAACAGGTATTCGCTTCTATGCATTTGTCCCTGCCTGCAACAAAAACAATCTTTATTAAAATGTATGGACATTGTGCACAAGCCCCACACTTGTATGTGCCTGCTTTTATCCTTCCTTCCTTTTTAATAAAATGCTTGTTGTGTTCAAGCCATTCCTTGATATTCTAGCCTTTTCTAAATACACATTTCAGGGGTCCTTGAAAATTTTTTCCATATGTGAAAAACTAGTGAATCTAGTCCAGTTCCTATTAATAACCTCTTTAGTGAACAAGGCATCACTATTAAAACTCATGACAAAGGCACGTTTATAATTCACATGATTCTCTATGTCTGGGTTATGTTGGTTGTCAACTACCTGAGTAACACATTCCTGTCTTATATCCTCTTTGCCTAAAAACAGAGCAAATCTTCACTTTTTCCCTTCTTTCAAATCTTCAATGACTTAATCCAACAGTTTTGGGGGTATTTCCTATCTAGAACCATCCTTTGAAAGTTAACACATTCACATACAAAATCATCCTCTCCAGAGGTCATCCTAAACACTTGGATAAATTGTCCTTTAACGATTTTTTTTTGCTTGTAAGGGTGAGCACTATTAAAATGTAAGTAGGAGTTTGAAAAAGTCTCTTCATGATAAATCCTAGATTTAAACTCATGTTTAACCTCATCTTTTTATATATAGACATCTAAATAATTCATATCATCTTTAAAAAATGTTGCAGGTAAATTTTACAAACTGAGTAGTAGTACTAATACATTCAAGAAATTCCATGAGCTTATCTTCTGGGCCCAACCAAAAAATGCAAATGTCATTCAAGTAACGCTTATACAAATTCCACTATTTGGAATGATAGAGTTAAAAATAAAATTTTGCTCCCAAATAGATAATATAATATTAGTTAAAATAAAATTGTCCTCCCAAATATATAATATTAGCAAAAGTGAGGGCACAAACATTTACAGAGTGGTATTGAGTTGCCCACAGAACAATGGTTCATATCAAGATGTTAACTTTCAACAATATGGAAAAAAAAGAAAGCAATTATTACCAACAGGAGGGACTTCTTTCAATAAACCAAAAGAAACAGAAGGTAAGTAGGCCTTGTTTTCAAATTGTTTAGAGAATTATTGGTTTGCCTTCAGACTGTTATCTTGGAGATATTCACAATGTTAATGACACTAATTATGAGGACGCTTTGAATATTTCTACCTTTTTTATCAATTTGCAATTTTCAATTCACAGTTGACATAATGGTCAAGGTCTTCTCCTCCCATGCACAAGGTTCAAGATTTAATTTTGACCACTGGTCAATGCCTGTTTGTAGTTTGCATGTCTCTGTGGGGTTCAATCCACCTCTAAGAAAACATGCTGAGTATTTCCTTCATAAACTCACCAATGAATGGAACTGTGGGCAGCAGCATAGACTCTACATGGTGCCCAATGGGGGAAAAGTTGTACTGATCAACCACTTTGGGCATCTACTGCCATGCGCAGTATCCTCAAGATAGGAGAACACAGATCACAAACTGCATGCCATGGCAAGGTTAGCCTCTTAGTGGTGCAAAATATGGCACTATGTGATTCAGTCATGTTGACTAATGTCATCAAATGGGCATCGGTATTTGCCAGTGATAAGTGGGTTGAGAACCTGGCCTACTCTGACCTATGTCAAGGACACATGTTAATGGTGGGAGGGGAGTATGTGCCCCCTATTGGCCAGTGTGTGCCTGCCATGAAGCCTAAATGCCCTGGGTCATTAAGCTACTAGCCAGCCAGTGTCCAGTTGCCCAGCTTAGATTACCGCAGATAGCTCTGTTGAGAAAAAGCTGGATGTAAAACCTATCAACCTGCCTCCAATGAGCAAAACGGAATGCTCAGTGCAGATTCACTGACAGGATGGAGCTTGGAAGTAAATGATACAATGGTAAGGACGAGAATGGACATATTATGTATCCAGGAGATAAGATGGGAGGACAGTGCAGCAAAGCAACTTGGCTTGGGAGGCAGAGTCTACTACTCAGGAAGACAGATTGGAAATCATGTTGGAATTGTGATGAGGAAGAGGCTTCAGAAGGCAGTGATGGAAGTCATCACAATTATTGACAGACTCATGGCAATCAGTCTCCAGCCTAGTGATAGGGTAGTATTCATAATATTTCAGCCTATGCCCCACAACAGGGTTGTGATAGTGATGAAACAGTGCATTCAGACAGCAGCTGCAGGACCTACTAAATAAAGCAGGACAGCATGAATTGGTGTTGATAATGGGTGACTTGAATGCACATATATGGAGAGACAGAACATGATATGAGAACTACTTGGGTCCACATTGGTGGGGCAGCAGGAATAAAGGAGAGGTCATTATAGACTTTTGTCTAGCAAAATAGTTTGACAGTACCCAACATGTGGTTCAGAAAGAGAAACATTCACAGGATCCCATACAAGCGTGGCCAACATGCAACTCAGGTAGACTTCCTCCTGGTAAAGAAAGGGCAGTGGGGTGGAATCAGTGATTGCAAAGTCATCCCTAGTGAAACAGTCATCCCATTGCATAAACCACTGGTTGCCACATTCAGCTGTAAGCAGTGGTCAGAGAAGGTTCTAAGGTCAGCAGAGACCAAGCTGAAGACCTGAAAGTTGGCTTGAGAGAAAGCACAATACTTCAATTAATTACTTGGGGCACCAGAACCTCAAGAAGAAGAAGTATTTGGACTTGAAGAAGAATGGCAGCACCTCAAAACAGCATGTGTGAGGACTACAGACCAGATATGTGGCCAAGCCAGGTATAGAAATAAGGTACAGAAGGAAAGATGGTAGTGGAATGCAGAAATTCAGGAAATCAAAGTAAAAAAGGAGTGCATGAAAAAGTGGGAGCTAGAAAAGACAGACCAAGTTAGGATAGAATACTGGTTGGCTAACAAAGAAGCTAACAAAGGAGTAGCAACAGCAAAAAACAATGCATTAGAAGCACTCTACCAGCTTCTGGAAAGTGAGTCAGTAGATGGCATAAAGAAACTATGTCAGGTTGCAAGGCAAATACAAGAAGATAAAGAAGATACTCAGACACCCTTCATAATGAATGGTAGCAGCAACCTGATCAACGGTCCACAGGACATCAAAGGCAGATGGAAGGAGTATTGTCAGCAGCTTCTGATTGAAGAAACCATCAGATGAGGTCACAGCAGAGATGATAACAATGCTGGGTCAGATAGAGGAGAAATGGCTCCTGAGGGTACTCATAGCAGTGTGGAGAGAAAGGCATATTTACATAAATAGAAGGCAGCAGTCAAAGATATACACAGACGCTGGAAGATAAACACTTTATATAAAAAATTACAGAAACACAGCAAAGCTTTCAGGTATAAACCCTTCAGTGCATTCATTTCAACAGTTAAAAACATAATGATTATATAGTGTGGGTCAATGTCACATGACCTGCAGCCAAGTAGTCACATGACGTATACATAATAAGACATAATACATTTCATTTCAATTTGGTTTGCTGTAAGAACTTAAGAACAGGTTTCAATGTTATGACATCATTTATTCCTAGCGGTCTATCTGCCTGTAGTCTGGTTATCCACTCACATTCCTTCAACTCCAATTTATTGTTTATATCACCTCCTCTTAATGTTGTTTCAACTATGTGTATAACACGAAACGAAAATCTATGTTCAGCCCCATGTTCCTCTATGTGCTTGTATAGAGAGTTAGTTTTTACAGCTCTATTAATTTCTGACTTGTGTTCAATTATTCTATTTTTTAATTTTCTTATAGTTTTACCTATATAGAATGATGGACACTCAGAACAGGTAGCCATATATACCACTGAGGTGGTATTGCAGGTAGCCTTAACATTGAAATTATACACTCTCTTTGTAATCGGATGCTTGAACAGATAGCTATTTCTATCGTGGATATCAGGGCAACATGTACAATTATAACATTTAAATGTTCCTGGCTTAGTGTTGTTACATGCACTTAATGTGTAAAAATCCTTATAGCACAATTGCTGCTTTAATGTTCTCATATTTCTGAAGGAAAAATATGGTTTAACATACAATACTTTCCTTACATCCATACATGCTATCAATATAAGCCAATTCTTTTGTATAACTCGTTGTATTAGATGTGTGTTGGAGTTAAAGGAAGTAACAAATCTAACCTTCCTATCAGGCTGCCTTGCTTCACCCATTATTGTACCTTCAGTGTATATAGGTTTAAAGGTAGTGGTCCTTTGGGCTATAGTTTTATTCTTGAATTCCAGGATTAATCTGCTATCATAGCCACTAGAAAGCAGTTCCTGTGTTATGGATTCAAGCTGTGTGTTAAACATGACCTCATCCGTGTTTAGTCTACTTACTCTACCCAACTGTGATCCTATTATGCTCTTAAATACATGGGGAGCATGCATACTACCTGAATTTAAATATCGTCCTGAGTGTACCTCTTTCTGATATATGCTTGTTTCAAAGGAATCAACAGTTTTATGTAACATTAAATCTAAGAACACTATCTTGTCCCTAGAAAATTCCATCTTAAAAGTTAAAAAATTCGTACTTTCATTCAAATATAATAAAAAGGAGTACAACTGAGACTCAGTCCCCTTCCAGAGTAAAAAACAATCATCTACAAATCTCTGGTAAAATGCTATATGTTTAGCAAAAATGTTATCTTTGTTCAGTATGAATCTCTGCTCCCAGACATATAATACCAAGTTAGCATAGGTATTCGCTGTAGAAGTACCCATAGCTACACCCGATGTTTGCAGATACAATTGTTGGTTAAATAAAAATATATTATTGGTTAAAACTAAATCAAGTAATGTACAGATAGTTTCTACCTTGCGTGGTGTGTAAGGGGTTTGTTCTGTTAGAAATTCTCTTATACAATTGATACCAAAATCATTGGGTATAATTGGCTAACAAAGAAGCTAACAAAGGAGTAGCAACAGCAAAAAACAATGCATTAGAAGCACTTTACCAGCTTCTGGAAAGTGAGTCAGTAGATGGCATAAAGAAACTATGTCAGGTTGCAAGGCAAAGACAAGAAGATAAAGAAGATACTCAGACACCCTTCATAATGAATGGTAGCAGCAACCTGATCAATGGTCCACAGGACATCAAAGGCAGATGGAAGGAGTATTGTCAGCAGCTTCTGATTGAAGAAACCATCAGATGAGGTCACAGCAGAGATGATAACAATGCTGGGTCAGATAGGGGAGAAATGGCTCCTGAGGGTACTCATAGCAGTGTGGAGAGAAAGGCATATCCCAGATGACTGGAGAATAAGCATACTAGTGCCAGTATTGTAGAACAAAGGAGATATTCTCAAGTGGGAAGTACAGAGGTATCAAACTCCTGTCACACTGCATGAACGTTTTGGACTGGGTGACTTATAAAGTAAGATAGGAGATGAACAGTTCGGATTCAGATCAGGATGCAGTACAACTCATCTGATGTTTGTAGTGAGACAGATAGTTGAGAAGAAGCTAGAGATGAGAAAAGAGACTGACTGGGCATTCCTAGACTCGGAGAAAGCATATGAGAAGTTCTCAAAAAACTTGATCTGTGTAGTCCTACAGTGGTTTGAAGTTCATAGGTTCATAGGTTTATACTAGGCTATCTGCCCTAAGGCATTTATAAGCCTAGCCCAAATTTTTGTGGCTTACGCCACCCCTTATATGAAAAAATACTGTGCCCATTAGTTTGTTGTGCCTCTGTCCAGCAGTGACACAGAGATGATTCCCGGGGTAAACCTACGATCTCCCATCCACAGGTCTAGATTTCTCTTGAACAGAGTCAGCGAGGTGCTCTGCCTCACATGGACCGGGATTTTATTCCACAGCATAGGGAGTCTCTGAGTGATAAATCTATCCCTCCAGCACATTCTATTTATATCCGTGCTAAGGTTTAAGTCGCTTGCTCTAGTGGTTTTGGTGGATTTGGATTTTTTGAGGTGGAGCATGTCCATTAATTCCGGGTTGGACATGGCCTTGTATGCCAGGCACATGTCACCTCTGAGCAGACGGTATGCGACTGAATTGAAGTCTCAGAAACATTGGTAGAATTAGTGCAAGCTATGTACAAGGACCCAATGACTCAGGTACAGTGTTTGGCCTCACAGAGGGAGTTCCAGTGGGAGTAGGTGTGCACCAGGGTTCATCTCTGAGCCCATTGCTGTTTATACTGGTGATGGAATGCATTGGCAAACAGGCCAGAGGGGACAGATCAACAAAGTTGCTGTATGGAGACAATGTGGCATTACAAGCAGATTCTGAGGAAGAACTTCAAGAATGGATAGAGAATGTAATGTAAAACTGAAGGCACATGGGATGAAACTGAGAACAGATAAGATAGTTGTAATGGCAGCAAATGGAGGAAATCAGAAGAAGCTGAGAACTGAGACAGAAGGGAAAATGATGGACTGGGTAAACAACTTCAAGTATCTGGGAGGGTTGGTTTAGAAAAGGGAAGTGTGAATGAGGAGGTCAGACCTAAAAAAAACAGGGGTGGCAGCCAACTGGCATAAAATGTCAGGGGTGGTGTATGATAGAAGAATGCAAAACAATCTGAAAAGTATGATGTAAAAAACAGTGGTGTGACTCATACTACTGTATGATACAGAAACCTGGGAAGTAAAGACAACAGCTGAGGAAGCCAGTAGTGATGTAGATGAAGTGCCTGAGAGATGTGGTAGGATGCACACTGTGGGACAGATGAAGAAATGAGGACATAAGAGCAGAAGCCAATTGGAGAAAAAGTAAAAAAAAAAAAAAAAAAAAAAAAAACGTGCTGTTAAGGTACTTATGCAGGAAAGCAGAAAACAAATTGGTAAAGAAGATTTAGGGTAGACAGGAAGAAGGCAAGAGGAAACAGGGGCATCTAGGAAAGAGATGGCTGGATTGTGTGAGAGAAGACCTGCAACAGTCTAGATTGTGTGAGAGAAGACCTGCAACAGTCTAGATTGTGTGAGAGAAGACCTGAAGCAGTCTAGATTGTGTGAGAGAAGACCTGCAACAGTCTAGATTGTGTGAGAGAAGACCTGCAGCAGTCTAGATTGTGTGAGAGAAGACCTGCAACAGTCTAGATTGTGTGAGAGAAGACCTGAAGCAGTCTAGATTGTGTGAGAGAAGACCTGCAACAGTCTAGATTGTGTGAGAGAAGACCTGCAGCAGTCTAGATTGTGTGAGAGAAGACCTGCAACAGTCAGGCATGATGCTAAGACTCCATATAAAAAGGGAGTTGATGATGATGATTCAATATTTAGATTTATAGATACATTCTAAGTAAACAGCCTAGCTGATGTTAGATTACAGTGGGGCTGCCTGTATTTGGATTTTCTGGCTTAATTTTTGTTTAAAAATGAAACTACAGTAAAATCCATTTCCTACATATTTATTCTCTGTAGTATTCACCTGTTCTATGGCTCTGATGTGATAACCAGTGAAGTTTTTCTATGGTAGCCTCTATACGTCATACATGTATTAATAGTGAGAAGGGTAGACACCAGGATCCCAGACAAAGAGATGATGCATGCTCTGGGACTAACTCACCTTCTTCAACAGTTTGTCTGATGGGTTGAGAAAACACAGAGAGTGATACTATGGTTGGAGCTTGTGTCAAGCTTTACTGACTGTATTATCTGCAAGGGGAGATGACTAGCTTCAGCTTCTTATTCTCTGAGAATGACATCCTTAATAGGTCTGTCAGCAAGCTGAGTGCAGAATAAACCACATCTGCTGAAATATACAGGTGCATGGAGCAGAGAAAGGCCATCAAATAGCTTAGGATTCTTACGCAATTCGCTATGTTAACATGTGGTCAAAGTAGTGGTGAAGGCAGTGTACTTGCTGAATTCATCAGGGTAGCATTTGTGTCCATTGCCGATGTAGTCAGAATAATTTTTGAGTTCACCATGGTGGCAATTGTAGTCAGTGTTAGTAATGGTCCCCTTAACTGACTCAAGCATTATTTGAATCCAGTGGTTTACATTCCATATTGAGACAGCAAAAATAATTGTACCTAGCAATTAAAATCACCCACTAGTGTGACAAGAGTACAACTTGTACCATCACTGGTGACATCAATTACTGCTCTCACCAGTGATGGTACAAGCCATGGTAACACATGTACCCATTGTTACTTACCAGACTGTAATATGATAGGAGTAACACTTGTACTCACAATTTCTGGCCATCTCTAATGGGATAGGAGTAACAGCTTTACTGTCCAACTTTAACTGGATAGGAGTAGCAAAAGTTATTGACCAATCATAGTGTGTTAGAATAAGCACTTATTGTGATAGGAGTAGCATTTTAATCTACTCTTTTTTACTGACTGTAGCGTTACAGGAATAACACATTTGCCCGGTATTACTTATCACATCTAGTGTGACAGGAGATGCACGTACTCATCATCATTGACTAAACCTAGTGTGTCTGGACTAGCAGTTGCACCCTCCATTACAGTCCTAGTGTGTGAACTATCACCTGTATCTATTGTTGCAGGCCATCTGTAATATGACAGGAGTAACATTTGCAAACAGCATTACTGACCATCTCTGGTGTGATGAGAGTAACACTTGAACAGTGTGTTATTAACCAACTACCGAGTGGTAAGTAGTAATGGTTGTATGCATCATCACTGACCATCTGTGGTATGATAGGCATTACATCTGTGCCTCCTGCCTTCCATTACTGACCAGCCCTAGTGGAACAGGGGGGACAGTTATATCCACCATTACTGCCCAACCTTAATGTGAGAAACAAAACACATGTACCCATCATTACAGTCTATCTGTAGTGTGACAGGAGTGACACTTACCTTGTACCCATCATTACTGTCTATCTGTAGTGTGACAGGAGTGACACCTTGTACCTATCATTACTGTCTATTTGTAGTGTGACAGGAGTGACACCTTGTACCCATCATTACTGTCTATCTGCAGTGTGACAGGAGTGACACCTTGTACCCATCATTACTGTCTATTTGTAGTGTGACAGGAGTGACACCTTGTACCCATCATTACTGTCTATTTGTAGTGTGACAGGAGTGACACCTTGTACCCATCATTACTGTCTATCTGCAGTGTGACAGGAGTGACACCTTGTACCCATCATTACTGTCTATTTGTAGTGTGACAGGAGTGACACCTTGTACCCATCATTACTGTCTATCTGTAGTGTGACAGGAGTGACACCTTGTACCCATCATTACTGTCTATTTGTAGTGTGACAGGAGTGACACCTTGTACCCATCATTACTGTCTATCTGCAGTGTGACAGGAGTGACACCTTGTACCCATCATTACTGTCTATCTGTAGTGTGACAGGAGTGACATTTACCTTGTACCCATCATTACTGTCTATCTGTAGTGTGACAGGAGTGACACTTAACTTTTACCCAACATTACTGTTCACCCTTAGTATGCTAGAAGAAACACTTAAACTGACCATTAATGAACAACTGTAGAATAATAGAATTATAATTTGTACCTGCCACTTCTGACCAACCCTACTGTTATAGGAGTGACACTTGCACCCACTGACCCACTGTTACTGGTCAACCATAGCATAAGCATAATATTTGTCCCCGCTGTTACTGATCACTTTAAGTGTGATAGGACTATTACCTTGTACCCTCGGCTACTGACCAACTGTAGTGGGATAGAGGTGGCACTTTGTACCCACTGTTATATTGCAGTGTGATAGGACTGATACTTTGTACCCGCTGCTATTGACCAACTGCATTGTAATAGGAGTGACACTTTGTACCCACTGTTATACTGCAGTGTGATAGGACTGATACTTTGTACCCACTGCTATTGACCAACTGGAGTGTGATAGAAGTGACAGTTTGTACACACTGTTATACTGCAGTATGATAGGACTGACACTTTGTACCCACTGCTATTGACCAACTTCAGTGTAATAGGAGTGACACTTTCTATCCACTGTTACCAACCAACTGTATCGTGACAGTTGTAACATTTGTTCCCACCAATAATGACTAAGAGAAGAGTGACATGGGTAATAGTTGTACCCACTGTTACTGGCTAACTTTAGTGGGAAAGCATTAACACTTTTAACCATCATTACCAACCAATCCTAGCATAATAGCAATACCACCATGACAAAGCAGCCCTATCGCTATGGCAGTAGTACCTGTGTCCAGCATTACTGACCAGTATTAGTATGCTAAGAGTATGACTTTAACCACCAGTCCTAACCACCCACAATATGACAGGATTATCACTTGTAGCCACCGTTATTGACCAACCCTAATACAATAGGAGTACCACTTGTAACCACCAATCCTAGCCACCCCCAATATGACAGGATTACCACTTGTAGCCACCGTTACTGACCAACCCTAATACAATAGGAGTATCACTTGTAACCTCCAGTCCTAACCACCCTAATTATGATAGAATTATCACTTCTAACCACCACTGCTGACCAGCCCTAATATGATAGAAGTATCACTTGTAGCCACCAATACTGACCAACCCTAATATGATAGGAGTATCACTTGTAGCCACCAATACTGGGCAACCCTAATATGACAGGATAATCACTTGTAGCCATCATTGTTGACTAGCCCTAGAGTGATAGCATTAACACTTCAATGCACAATTGCTGACCAACTATAGTATGTTAGAAATAACACTTTTAAGTATTTATACTGACCAGTCTTCGTATAATAGCAGTTGCACTTGTAACAACCATGATTGACTAACCTTAATGTAATAGGAGTTAAACTTGTAATCCCCAGGACTGACTGGCATATGTCTATAATAGCATCTTGTATTCAAAGACATTCCGCTCTGCTAAACACCAATTCACTCTCTTATTTTCTAATGCTCTATTCAGATTTCATCCTTCACAAACTCCATTCTAGCCTCATTAAATTTACTTTGGTAAAACATATGCTTAGCATAGTCTGTATACTTCCTTACTTAGACAAAACTATTGCAGAACACATTCTACTTGGTTAACTTCCAACATTAAACTGAAAATTATGGGTGACTTTTATATAGATTGCAGTCCAGCTGTCACTGAAGAATCACATCCTGGACAGCATCTCTGTAGGTTTGCACAGCTCAAACTAGATAAAATATCAGCAGAAAAAGTACACTACAAAAGATTGCCTCATATGGCCCTAATAGAACTCATAGAGCATGACTACTGCTTACTTCAGGCAGTGACCACTCCTCTGGTTTGCATATTAGGCCCCATTTAAAACCACAGTGTACACCACTGTTCCCTACTCCCACTTTGTTCACATGCATCCTGAAGCAGATAAAGGGGGTCATGTCACCACCACCTTGACTTTGAGACTGCTGTGATATTTTTTTAACTATATATTCCTCTTTGTGCTAAACTACATTGTTCCCATTTGATGTACAAAAATAAAGGCCAAAAATCTGCTCCGGCTTTGAAATGAAATCTTAAGTACCATGTACACTTGTGACTAAGCCAGGAAGGTGTACAAGTACAAAATTGTTTATTAGCTGTTCTGCATTTAAAGTTCCACAATAAAATGAATTAAATGTTTGGTGATAGCAGCAATTTTTTTTCTAAACCCAGCAATCTAGGTATAACAATAACGGAATGCAGTTATGACAGTCTGACTCTACATTACTTAATCCTGGAAAGACTGTTTAGCACAGGCCCTCCCCACAAGACCTATTTGTTAATGCTGTGATAAATTAGATAAATTATTTATTACTGCTGTTTTTTCAGTGAGTATGCTGCCATAAGTAAATGACACATATGTACTTCATTCCCATAATCACCCCATTAGTAATGTAACCAGATGCAGCAAGTTTCAAAGGTGAATCTCTGAAGAACTTTAGTTCCTTCCTCTTGTGTGGCTAATCATTCCACTACATATCTACAACTCACAGCTGATGCAGACATTATCATCCCACTACATATTTAAAACTCACAGCTGATGCATACATTTCCCCATAGTATCCCACTACATATCTACAACTCACAGCTGATGCATATATTTCCCCAGATCATCCCACTACATATCCACAACTCACAGCTGATGCATACATTTCACCACATTGTCCCACTACATATCCACAACTCACAGCTTATGCATACATTTCCCTATATTATCCCACTACATAACTACAACTCACAGCTGATGCATACATTTCCCCAGATCATCCCACTATGTATCTACAACTCGCAGCTGATTCTCATTTCACCATATTGTCCCACTACATATGTACAAATCTAGACAGCTGATGCATACATTTCCCCATATTGTTCCACTACATATCTACAACATACAGCTGATGCAGACATTAACCCATATCATCCCACTACATATTTAAAACTCACAGCTGAGGCATACATTTCCTCATATTATCCCACTACATATCTACAACTCACAGCTGATGCTGACATTAACCCATATCATCCCACTACATATTTAAAACTTACAGCTGATGCATACATTTCCCCAAATCATACCACTACATATCCACAACTCACAGCTGATGCATACATTTCCCCATATTATCCAACTACATATCTACAAATCTAGACAGCTGATGCATACATTTCCCCATATTGTTTCACTACATATCTACAACTCACAGCTGATGCATACATTCCCCATATCATCCCACTGCATATCTGCAACTCACATCTATGCATACATTTCCCCATATTGTTCCACTACATATCTATAAGTTACAGCTGATGCATGCATTTCCCCATAATGTCCCACTGCACATCCACAACTCACAGCTGGTGCATATGTTTCCCCATTTCATTTTTTGCCAATCACTCTATAAGATGATCCTGCACCCCTCTATTCTGGAGGCAGCACCCATTCCTATTTACAAAAGTAACACCTCAGATTTCAATGATGGTTTCTATCTCTCTTTGATCTCCCCTCTCTCTCCTGTAAGCGGTGTGTTAGAAGAATTCTTCTTCCTTTAATTAGGTTAACACTTAATTAATTACAACATTCTCTCTCCATTTCATGATTGGTTCTACCATAGGAAGAAACTACTCTTTGTTTTTCTATTTATGTACTAGCAGTTATTCAATGTGTTTGGGCTGTAGCACCGAACATGGGACACCTAAGCCTCTCTTCTTTGTGAGTAGATTTAAGTGGAGTTAATTGTGGATACTTTGCCAATGTCTAGAATTTAGACTTGTTTAAAGCCTTTAACCTCTGATCACAAACCACCTACTTCCATATCGCTGTAGCTTGAATAATCATTCGAGCTTATGGTTTCACAGCCATTGGTGTGAACATTTCTAACTGATGAAATGTGCTTATGAACTCTCTTCCCTTCTGTTCAGCCATGCTGCTGTGCAGATGTATCCTTGGCCCATTTCTCTTTAGTATCTTTGTGAGTAACATGCCTCTCTACAATAAATCAGTCACCCTAACTGAATATGTCTTTGTCCTGTTCTCTGCTGATCTGGACCTCATTCAAGTTCCTGTCAAGCTTCAAAACAATTGTTCCAAAAACAGGAGAGTAACTCAAAAAGATGGTCTCCACCTTAGTAGAGATAATACAAAGGTAGGAACTATTCTTCCAAGAGAAGTGCAAAGGTGACCTAGCACACCTTCAAATCTTCCCCAGGAAGAATTCTCTCTTCACATTGTAGATCTATGAAATTACTAATAATGCTAATAATATTAATACTACTAATTACTAATACTAATAAAACTCCTCCCTTACTCCAAAGCTACAAGGAACTTAGAAACAGGTGTAAAAACTAGTTATCAGAGACAAAAAAAACTTTCTTTGCCTCCAACCAAAGTAGCCCACATAACAACACTAAAATATTTTGGTCTACCATAAATAAAATCCTCCACCCTTATAATTCTCCTACCCCAACCTGTTCCCTCTCAATACTGCCTCAGAGACTGCTGCTCTTTTAAATAATTACTTTACTGAAACAATCCAAAAACAAACTCCAAGTAGCTCTACTGTCTCTTCTCTACCTTTACATTCCAGTCCTCCTTCCTCCAATACATTCTCCGTACAACTAGTTCCCATTGCCTTCATCAAATCCCAACTAAATAAACTTAAGCCCTGCTCTCCCTCTGTTGACAATCTACCTTCCTCCTTTCTTAAAACTGTTGCCATGCTATTGCTTACCCTGCCTCTGTTCTTATTAATTGTTCAGTTACTGAATCTCTTGTCCCAGATGTATGGGAATCCTTCTACATAATCCATCTTCACAGAGGAGGAAACTCCACTGACCCATCCAACTATAGTCCCATTGCTATACTATCCCCGTTTTCCAAAATTCTAGAAAAGTGTGTCCACATTCAGCTACTTAAACACCTGATAGATGATAACCTTCTTACTCCCACCCAACATGGCTTCAGACCCCACCACAGTACATCAACAGTTCTACTCTCATTCACCCAAACAGTAGCAGAAGCCCATGACAACAACCTACTAGTTTCTGCTTATTCCTTGACCTCTCCAAAGCATTTGATACTGTCTCTCACTCTAAACTGATAACTAAACTCTCTGACCTTCATCTCTCCACCCCCTGTTTAAGCTGGTTTTCTAGCTACTTATCTAATAGAAAACAATCTATATGCTGGACAACTGTCACCTCCCCATTTCTTCCTGTTAACGCTGGTGTCCCACAAGGCTCTATATTGGGCCCGCTCTTGTTCAATATTTTTGCTAACAGTTTATGCTCTGTAACCAACCTCTCTGCACTCTTATAATATGCCGATGACTCGACCCTTATTACCACTGCCCACAGCATCTCAGAACTCCTTGCTCTTACCAAAGACACTTTTACATCCATTGAAACCTGGTTCACTGATAATCAACTAATTCTAAATCCAAAAAAACTAAACTTCTACTTTTCCTTCCTAAAACACTGGAAACACACAAATCCACTTTCTCTATTACCTCCCTTAACAATACCACTACCAGACCAGAACCCCATACTAAATTACTTGGTGTTATAATTGACAATTAATTAAAATTCGACATACATATCCATCATTGCATAAAAAAAAAACACCAGAAACTTGGTCTCCTGTACTGTAACCACAAACTGCTTTCAACCTCCACCAAACCCTCCCTGGCCCCGTTTCTTCTATTACCCTGTATTTTGTATGTAGCTCCAGTTTTTGCTAACCTTCAGTCTTCACTTCTCTCTAAACTAGAGCAAACATACAATAAAATAGCTAGATTCACCTCTAATCTCCCTTACAAGTCCCACCACTGCCTCGCCTTTAAATCATTACAATGGCCTGAATTGCCTAAAAAATTGTTTCTTTCTCGACTGCGTATCACATACTCAGTTCTTTATAATCCCATTTCCTATCCCTCCATCTCTAATATTGTATCTCTATATAACCCCCGACATTCATACATCTGACAAACATTTTCTTGACATTTACAAACCATCAAAAAATACTACAATCAGGTTCTTGTAAATATTCTTACTCAGGGATTATCCTGCCACTATTGTATTGGATTTTTTGAAACTTATATAAATGTTTCTTGTCAATATTACTATTGTAATTTTTAGTCTTTGTATTAATTACTGTTTTTAGCATGTCTGTAATTGTAATTGGAGCTTTTCTTCTCCTGTCTCCACTGAAAATGGGCCTTTGGCTCAGATGGACCAACCTGGTTAACAAATGACAATAAATAAATAAATAAATAAATTGCCATCATTGACCTGACACTAAAATTTGGCCTTCACATTAAATCAGCCATGATGAAAGCTAATCAAGTAATTAGTGAAGTGTTAGACCATCTATACTAAATAGGACAGATGTGAGTGTTAATTGCCAGATGATTTCTATTTCCTACCATCTTTTATGTATTGGCCTTGCTTACTAACCAAAGCCCTAGGGTACTGGCTAAAGCATAGAAAACTACTAATATTGTGTCTAGATTCACTGTTTGGCAGAGGGTAAGGATGCGGCACTGCTACCTTTAATCTAATTGACATGAGGTAGCTAAAAGTTGGTAAGTTAATCTGAACATCATCAGGGAAATTGGCTAGGCTTAAAATGGCCCACAAGGACAGCTGGCTGAATGCTTACCTAGGAATCCATGAACTTACAAAAAGAAATATATTTTTTCTAGCCAAAATGTGTCTAGCTGTATCATTTCATATGATTTTTATATAGAGGCATGACATCTCAGTTGTACAGTGCAGACTAGAGAAGTTGTGACTGCAGCTGAGCTACAAAATATAAGTATCATCTTGATTTTTTTGATTATTTTTACAGATTACTGTTTTTACAATTTAATATATATAAAGCACTTTGTCTATTCAGTATCTTCACAAATCCTTATCTGTTTAAAAACTTTCATTTTGTTTTTGTGTTCTTGTTTTTACAATTTAATATATATAAAGCACTTTGTCTATTCAGTATCTTCACAAATCCTTATCTGTTTAAAAACTTTCATTTGTCTCTGTAGTGCTTGCTGTCTTGTAGGCTATTTTGTCCCACCCTCCCTCCCTGTTGGTGTCTTGCTCTTGTACTTGGTGGCTTTGCAGCTGCCCGCCCCTACTGTGACACACCTCCCGGTCTGGTGTCGTTGGCTCATTCTGCTTGGTGCGGAGAGAACATTTGATAAGGCCTTCTGTTCCTCCTTTTTCCCTTTCAAAAAGTAAAACAAAACTTTTTTTTTTTTTCTCTTTCGCCTGAACCTTCTTGTGTTCTGACTGTCCTTCTCAAACATTTTGGAAATATACAGTATATTTCAGAGCATTTGTTATAACTGTATTTGCTATAACTGATTTAAGTATTTTTTTCTGGTTTTTTGATTATTTACTGCTTAGCGACTGCATTTTAGCCTGTTTATACAGCTCTGCATTCTATTTAAACTGTTTTTGTGTTAATTAACTGTTTTGCACTTTTAAAAAGTTAGTTGTTGCTTAATTTTACCTGTAGGCTAACACACTCAAGTGCGCTAGCCGCTTAAAAGCATTTATAGCATTTACTGTCTGTTTTTCCTCTGTTTTCTGCAAAAAAGAAAGAAAAAAAAAAAATCTTGTTTTCCTGCCTTACTGAACTAGAATAGTCCAGTCTTCAGAGTTTGCTGATCTCTGGGCTTTGTCTTGGTTCCTGTGCTATTCCATATCCTTATTTGGATAAAAGGAAGCGTCTTTGTTCACCAGTGGGAGTGGGGAGCACTGAGCGGCCTATTTGTCCCTAGAGGAGTGGTTTCCAGCCAGAAACTTGTAGTCTATTGGCCATTTTGGGTCAATTCCTAGCTCTTTTCAGCCCCCTGCAATAAAGCCCGCTTTAGCGCGCTTTTTCGCTTGTATTCAACTCAGCACAGCTCCTTGTGGTGTCCTGCAGAGTTCTACAAGCAGCAGAGAGCAAAAGAGTGACTTTTTCCTGATTTAAGTATTTTTTTCTGGCTTTTTGATTATTTACTGCTTAGCGACTGCATTTTGCCTGTTTATACAGCTCTGCATTCTATTTAAACTGTTTTTGTGTTGATTAACTGTTTTGCACTTTTAAAAAAGTTATTTGTTGCTTAATTTTACTTGTAGGCTAACACACTCAAGTGCGCTTAGCCGTTTCAAAGCACTTATAGCATTTACTGTCTGTTTTTGTTCTGTTTTCTCCAAAAAAAAAAAAACAAAAAAAAAAAATCTTGTTTTCCCACCTTACTGAACTAGAATAGTCCAGTCTTCAGAGTTTGCTGACCTCTGGGCTTTGTCTTGGTTCCTGTGCTATTCCATATCCTTATTTGGATAAAAGGAAGCGTCTTTGTTCACCAGTGGGAGTGGGGATCACTGAGCGGCCTGTTTGTCCCTAGAGGAGTGGTTCCAGCCAGAAACTTGTAGTCTATTGGCCATTTTGGGTCAATTCCTAGCCCTTTTCAGCCCCCTGTAATAAAGCCCACTTTAGCGCTTTTTCGCTTGTATTCAACTCAGCACAGCTCCTCGTGGTGTCCTGCAGAGTTCTACAAGCAGCAGAGAGCAAAAGAGTGACTTTTTCCTGATTTAAGTATTTTTTTCTGGCTTTTGATTATTTACTGCTTAGCGACTGCATTTTCGCCTGTTTATACAGCTCTGCATTCTATTTAAACTGTTTTTGTGTTGATTAACTGTTTTGCACTTTTAAAAAGTTATTTGTTGCTTAATTTTACCTGTAGGCTAACACACTCAAGTGCGCTAGCCGTTTAAAAGCATTTATAGCATTTACTGTCTGTTTTTCCTCTGTTTTCTGAAAAAAAAAAAAAAAAAAAAAAAAAAATCTTGTTTTCCCACCTTACTGAACTAGAATAGTCCAGTCTTCAGAGTTTGCTGATCTCTGGGCTTTGGCTTGGTTCCTGTGCTATTCCATATTCTTATTTGGATAAAGGGAAGCTTCTTTGTTCACCAGTGGGAGTGGGGAGCACTGAGCAGCCTATTTGTCCCTAGAGCAGTGGTTCCAGCCAGAAACTTGTAGTCTATTGGCCATTTTGGGTCAATTCCTAGGTCTTTTCAACCCCCTGCTATAAAGCCCGCTTTAGCGCGCTTTGGCGTGATTTAGCGCAGAGTTGCCCATAGAGCACCATCGGGCAGCGCCGGTTAAACAAGGTTAAACTATTTCTGGCTCCGTAAAGTCTGCTCTTCAATTTTTCCCTTAGAACTTCTCTACTTGCAATCTAAACAGTCTATTCTCTATCTCAATAGCTCAGCACTTGCTCCTAAAGCATTTTTATATAGGTAAAGTACTTGTATACTAAACAAAGTACTACATTAGCCTAGAATCCTTGAGTACCCATTTCCTATAGGTCCCTTCTGACTCAGTTACACAGCAAACTTTTTCACTTTTTCTAGCATGTCAAGGGTCAGTTGCTAGCGTCCTCTCCTGTTCAGCTGGTGAATCTGGGCATCTTGAGGCAATGTTACAATTGCCTCATGTACACAGACAACCCACTCATTCTCCCACAAAATACAAATACATGTGAGAGATGCAACTATATAGCCAAACTGGAGGCTGAGCTCTCTCAACTCAGGACTGGCAAGACCAGACAGGAGGAGAAGGAAACCACGCACACCACAAACCCAGTTTCACATAGAACTATCACAACTG
Source organism: Protopterus annectens (assembly GCF_019279795.1). Classification (NCBI taxonomy): domain Eukaryota; kingdom Metazoa; phylum Chordata; order Ceratodontiformes; family Protopteridae; genus Protopterus; species Protopterus annectens. The sequence goes on from NC_056749.1 coordinate 83,454,093, forward strand.
CAAAACAAACACATAAACACACAAAGACATACTCGGAGGCACTGATCAAAAATCTACCAAAACTACAGAGGCCTCCAAAGCAGACACCCAAGCAACTGCCACCTCAAGACATAAGACATGCAACACATAGTTCTCAAAGTCAGTGTGCTAAACAGTCACAGCCCTTAAGGCCAAACACAATGCCAGACACACTTGTTATAGGTGACTCCATAGTCAGACACACTGACGTCCCACTCACCAGACTGAACAAGGAAAAGATCACAGTTAGCTGCCTGTCAGGCACTAGAATCCGCCACATAACACAAGCACTCAGGTCACTCCACAGCAAGTACAAGTATGACTCAGTCATTGTCCATGCCGGTGTGAACAACCTGAGACATACCTCCCTGGACTACATGAAAAGAGACATAGAGGAGCTCTCAGATTATGTAGCCCAGGCCGGTATGACCCTGACCCTGAGCAGTATCCTACCCTCACCAAGAATGATGCCACAATACAGAGACAAAATGATCAGCTTTAATAATTGGCTTAATTACTGGTGTCATTCTAAGGGGATCCAATGTCTGTCTGCCTGGGATGACATGCTTGACAAGCCACGCTGCTTCACAAGGGACGGCTTGCACCTGTCACCCTGGGCTTCCGGATATTGGCAAAGGCTCTTGCCACCCCATAATGCCTTTTTAGGCAAGGCTCAAATGATAAACCTACCGCCCTAGAAAACAAAAATGGAGAAAAACTAAGGGTAATACTGCTCAATGCCAGAAGTCTAAACCTCAAGATGCATGCCCTCGAAGCCCTCCTCAGTATGGAGAACATCGATGTTTGTGCTGTGACTGAAACCTGGTTCAAGGCTCCTGAGAGCACCCCAGCACTATCAGGTTATACCTCATATCATGCGTTCCGGCCCCAAAATCCGGACCGAACTACAAAAGGAGGGGGAGTATCCATATTCATAAAGGATACCCACTCCTCCAGGTTAGTGGCAACGTATGAAGCATCGGAGACCATCCAGGTGCAATTAACCATAGGTAAAACTGCCCTACAGTTTGTAACATGCTACAGACCACCTTCTCAAACTCAGGAAACCCACACAGCCTTCCTGAAGACACTGGAGAGTATAAATGTCTCTCCAAACACCATCATATTGGGTGACTTCAACTACCCAAACATAGACTGGGAACATTACTCAAGCCCCAACACCCTAGCCCAAAGGTTCCTTGAGTTCATAAACTCAAATGCTATGGAACAACTAGTCACCATTCCCACAAGAGGAGAAAATATACTAGACCTGATCATCACAAACATGGGGACAAAATGCTCCACAACGGAAGTATATCCCTCATTGGTGAGATCAGACCATAAATTAATCTCACTGGAGATCCACATCCCGCCCCCACCCCCAGCAAAAAAGACCACAGTGAAGAACTTCTCAAAAGCAAACTTCACACTTCTTAAGACTGGAGTGGTATCCTTCAAGGCCCCCGAGCCAGTGGAAACCACAACCCACGCTGCTGAAACCCTTACAAATGCCTTCTACGAGCACCTCCAGGAATGTATGGATCAAGCAATCCCTAATAAAATCAAGACCTTTTCCACCAAAGGCAGGCGCCCTGTCTGGTGGACTCCAGCCATAAACAAACTCTACAACAAGAGGAGAAAGCTACTACATGACAGAGCAAAATCCCTAAATGGGAAGGCATCTCTGATCAATACTAGCAAAAACTACGATCACTCATAAAATCATCCAAGGCCAACTTTGAGAGAAAAATTGCTAATGACACAAAAGACAATCATAAAGCCTTCTTTAGCTATGTTAGAAACCTGGGTGGAAACTCCCAGATATGCTCAGAATTAGTCCAAAATGATAAAAAAATCACTGAACCCACAGACATTGCCAACATACTGGCAGACAGGTTCAGTGCAAATTTCTCCCCTCCCTCCCCCCCAAAAGGAAAAATATCTATCCCACCAGAGTCTAGCCTCCCAAACATCTCAGATGCCCAGGTGAGAGCTGCTCTCTCTAAAGCAAAAAACACAGCATCAATGGGACCGGACGGTGTCCCCGGCTGTGTGCTACACGAACTCAATGAGGAACTAAACCCACACATAAGGCTGCTGTTTAATATTAGCCTTACTACAGGATACGTACCCAAAGAATGGCGTACAGCAACTGTGGTCCCACTCCACAAAGGCGGTGCTTCTACAGACCCTGGAAATTACCGCCCCATAAGCTTGATGAGCCTTGTCTGCAAAGCTATGGAGAGGATCATAATGGAACTCATAAATAAAGACATTGGGGACCTACAGACACTGGATCCTACCCAATTTGGCTTTGTCAAGGGCAGATCCTGCCTCTTGAACTTGGTCGACTTTTTTGAAACAGTCACTAAGGCCATTGATGAGGGTAAGGCAGTTCACACAGCCTACCTTGACCTAGCAAAAGCATTCGACACAATACCCCACTCGGGCATCATAGAAAAGCTCACCAGCTTAGATGTAAACCCATATGTCACAAGATGGGTTGCAAACTGGCTCAAGGACAGAACACACAGGGTTAGAGTTGCTGGTGCCATGTCAGACTCTAAGCCGGTCATGAGCGGTGTCCCACAGGGCTCAGACCTGGGCCCCTCTTGTTCGGCATTTATTTTTCTGAAGTGCAGGCAAACATAAGGGGATTGTGGCTGACAAAATTTGCAGATGACTGCAAACTGGACACCATAATTGACACTCCATCAGACACAGTCATCCTCCAGAAAGGTCTCATAGAAATGGATAACTGGTGCCAGAGCCATGGCCTTAAGCTAAATGCCAAAAATGTATAGTCATACCCTTTGGGAAAAACAAGGTAACCCCTAATTACCACATAGGTGGTAATCCATTAAACACGGAAGAAGTTATCAGGGACCTGGGGACCCAAGTTGACAGTAACCTCTCTTTTGACACTCACATTGCCAAAGTGGTTAGGAAGACCTTCTACATTGCCCACCTGATCATGAAGGGATTCACATCCAGATCAGAAGAGGTCATTGAACCCCTGTACTCTTCACTTATCAGACCAATGATTGAGTACAATGCCCCATTCGGAATGTACCTTACCCGACACCTGCAGCAGTTGGAAAGACCCCAAAAGTTCCTCACCAAAAGGATAAAGGGGCTCAAACATATGTCATACGATGCCCGACTGAAGAAACTCCAGCTCTATTCAGTCGCATACCATCTGCTCAGAGGTGATCTGTGCCTGACATACAAGGCCATGTCCAACCCGGAATTAATGGACATGCTCCACCTAAAATAATCCAAATCCACCAGAGCCACGAGAGCAAGAGACTTAAACCTCAACACGGATATAAATAGGACGTGCTGGAGGGACAGATTCATCACCCAGAGACTCCCTACACTATGGAACAGAATCCCAGTCCATGTGAGGCAGAGCCCCTCACTGACTCTGTTCAAGAGAAATCTTGACGAGTGGATGGGAGATCGTAGGTTTACCCCGGAAATCATCTCTGTATCACTGCTGGACAGAGGCACAGCAAACTAATGGGTATAGTATTCTCATCCTAAGGGGTGGTGAAAGCCACACACACTCTGGCTAGGCTTATAAATGCCCTAGGGCAGATAGCCTAGTATGAACCTATGAACCTATGAACCTATGAACCTTACTTAGCACTTCTGCAATGCCTGGTTGCATGGGGGAGGGGACTTTTTCATGTCATGGAGGTGGAAAAAGTATGTTGCACTTACTGACCTTGTTTGAACCTTCTCCATGGCTCTCAGTATTTCTGACTGAGTAAAAAGACAGGATCATTATCATGATTATCATCATCATCATCGTCATCATGAAGGGAGACAGGGTGCCGCACTGTTAGTCACCTTTAACAGATGTGAATTAGTATTATAACTCTTGCAAAGGCTCCTTGCATGCTACAAACACTAATCTAACTGGTCGTGTTTTTTAAATATATAGATTAACAGCAGCTAGGAAGCTGTTGTTTTTGAAAAGATATGAGTATTAATGGATTCTGCGTTAACAAACCTATAAAAATGATTTATTATGCAGAAGAAACAGTGTGCAAGGTACAAGTAATGCATTACAGTTATAATCTGTGCTTTCCCCAAAGTGAAACATACTGTTTTATATTGTTAAAAGGAAACTGAAACAAGTGGAACTGTTTTTCGTTCCATATTGTTAAAGGGAGTAGATTGTTCTCATAACAGAAGTTAGGGATTCCCTAATTCTACTTTGTTTCAGCTTCCTTATTTTTAACATCATGAGTCAACGAATTCCTAAAATAAAACTACTGCATGCTTTTCTCATTACTTAGTGAAGTAATTTATTTAATGAAGTAATCAAAACAGAGTGGCCTTTATCATGTGAGACTACAAAGAAACAAAACAGTGCAGTGTATTTACAATTATAAGTTATAGCTTGCATGTGAACACACCCAGGAATGGATAAAATAAATTCGATCCCTCTGATTTGCAACTCCAAAAACCCACCTCTCATGCAATACTCACCTGCTTTTAAAACACATCAGCTGTTTCACAACCCACAATGCTTTGTGGCAAAAACTAATAGTTTTTTACTGTCACTCTTGTAAAGTTGTACCTTCTCATTTTTGCCTTAAAATCTACAGTCCCTAACTATATAGTTGCAGTCTTTGTGCCCTCTGTCCTTCCTCCCCAGGGGCACAGCATCTTGTGAACTGATACATTAGAATCATACCCTGTACTCCTTCTGTCCTCCACACTGTACAAACACTGAACTTCTCACCTGCTGGCTGCTGCCATGGTCTATACTTTTCTTTGCTCTGCCAGTCTTATAATGTGTATTCCCTGTACCAAGGTTTGATCCTGCGACATATTAGCTCTCCCGAACTACATTTAATATTACTGATAATCTTCATAGTCACAGGCTTTCCCAGGAACAGCATGGCGTCCTTGAATCACTGCTCCTTGTTACATATACAGCCATCCACAGTAAAATCGAGCTTTAGAAACACATTTACTATGTTCTGCTAAGATGCAGATGAAACTGAGTTGTCCTAGACTCAGATGAAGGTAAGAATGAGTTCAAACTGATCGGTTTCTATTCCCCCTTATGCAGTTTTGTGATTGTTTCTACAACAGAGAGACATTTCTGTTGAGATTTATATTTATGCATCACCGGTGATTCAAAGTGTTTGGCCTTTTCTGTTTTCAAATTGATTTTGTGACGGAGGAATTAATATATATCACAGAGGTGATCAGGGATACAGGGGGGATTTGCACCCCCGCAAAGATCTTTTTGTTTGTTTTATGACGTTTCTGCTGTTTTATTTCATCTGGTTAAAGTTCCAATGAGTTTTGTCTTGACATAATAAAGGGTATGTTTTGAAGTGATCAATTTCTGTGAGAGTTTTAAGGAATTAGTGAAAAAGTATAGTTCAGCCCTGATCATTCAAGTAGTCTAGTGATATCCTGGTATAGTTATAGGGTACAAAGAAAGCCATGGGGAGGAATGGTCTATGTTTATGCAGCAGACTAGGATACGTGTGATGATTCAGTGTTCACTTCCCACATAAATTCATGTAAAGGTAAAGGGTACCAGATGCAGCATATCTTCTATTATGACTAGCCTAAACACTCACACTCCACATACAGTACACAACTGTCCATCACAAAGCACATAAACAACTGAGAAACACTGAATACCTGCCTTCATCCTGCAATAAACACAAACACACACAGTATAAATGGGTGTAAAGCTCTTTTCTGACTATAGATTTATCACTGCCACAGATGAAAAGATGAGTTAATATTTACAGTTTGATGACACATGGCACTTGATACACCTAATCACATTGTTAAATCCATGCACACAAATGTTACACACCGCTCTCACAAACATCACTCAGACATTTCACTAGTCGTGGATGGAATCTGGAACACCTTTAATTTGATCAGTGAACATTATTTGAAGCTACCATCCCAGAAAATATGAGAGTAGTTGTAGCTATTGGAAAGTTGGCATTCACAAATGCTTCAGTTAAAAATATGTGAAGATTTGTTCTGTACAAAGCCAGACTCTGTACAGATTTTCCATCTGCAATGAGAATCTCAGATATTTAGAACTCACAAACAATATATGGACAGTCACTTGCAATTGTACATGTCCATTGTGTTTTACAGATGAAGGGTTAATTACTGGGAGAAAATTGTTAGCATGATATTAAAAACTGATTGCAGGGAGTATTTAGAGATTTTTTTTGCTCACGATTCCTGCTGCTGTCAGATTTGGACTGTACTGCACTACCAACTGACACCTACACTAATCCCTCATTGATCTAGTAGCCTACATCATTCAGTGGTTACGTCTTTCCAGTGAGCAGTTTCAGTTCCATAACTGAAGGTTAGTGAGCAGGTGTTCTGGGTGCTGAGCTGCAGGCAGCCTGGATTTGCTACAATTTAGCACTGGTCTGTAAAAACGCAAACAAAGGCAGGAAGGCAGGAGTAAGTCCACCACAATTTATTGAATCAAGTAAACATAAGTGCATTACAAGACAAGACAAATTTAAAAGACACACTCCAAATCACATGATCAGCCCCCCATGTGATTAACTAATTAAAGTCAACATTAATAAGAAAATATATATTGTTAACCCTTACCCACCATAAAATACATAAATACAGGAATATTAAAAACTGGAAGGTATAAAACCATAAAAACATAAATATATAAGCCTTTACCAACAAGTTTATCTAAGTTGTGCTTCCAATTTTAGTACACAACCAGTGGATGCTAATTAATTTAAACCAGGGAATCATACAGCATTCAAATGTAGTATCCAAAACAGTTCTTGGTTTTCTAAAGTCAACTGCCAAGGTCCACCCCTTACATTCCTTTTCACCTGTTCAATCACAAGAAATTTAAAATAGTGTTCAGAAAATTCTCAGATGTGCCTGTAAAGTGCATTAGTAGTTTTTTTCCCTCATATATCGTAATTGTGTTCATAGATACATTGCTTGAGCATCCACTAGTCTTGCCTATATAAAAGGTGGGACATACCTGAAATAATGCCCCATAAACTACCCCAGGACTATTACAATTATAATGTCCTTTTATCCTGATGCTAAAGCCATTGATTTCAAACAATTCCCCCACATAAATAAATTTACAAAACTGACACCTACCACATTGATACATATGTCTAAGTTGGGTGTCACCAAATCCCATTATGGGTTTTTCCACCAAATGTTTGATGTTGAACCCCTTTCTCCATACAATAGTGGGTTTCTTGCTGACTTTGGATCTAACTGCACTGTCCCCAATCAAGACACCCCAATTTGTTGCAGAATCTCTTGGATTTGCTGGTAGTCCACCGAGACTCTAGTAATAAAGGAGAATCTAAACCTGACATCAGGGGTTACCTCAGTCCCTTTACTTTCCTTGTTTGCTGCAAAGGTTCCGCTAACAGAACAATAATTGGGGTTGGCCAAATTTCCACCCAAAACAGGGGAATAAATGCCCAGTTGCCTCTTAGCAACCACTTTCTTTTAATTTCCTGTACAAAAGCCACAGGATAGTCTCTCTTTATAAACATATCTTCCAAGAGACTGCATTCCAAAGAAAGGAATCAAAATTAGAAACCATCCTTGCAGCTCTTACGAATTGTCTTTTGACAACGGCTTTTTTCTGAGGAAGGGGGTGAAAACTATCAAAATGCAAAAAAGCATTGGAATATGTGGGCTTCCTATATATGGTGAAACATATCTGCCATGCACCACATCCTTGTCTAGTTTTACATCCAGATAACTAATAGTCTCACTACCTACCACATGTGTAAACTTCTAAACACTAGTTGTATTTTTGATATAATCCATAAAAATAATGACACTGTTATTGTCACCCTTCCAAATGAAAAACAAATCATCCAGGGATCTCAGATATAAAATAGAGTCATGGAACCCAGAACAATCAAAAATAAATCTCCATTCCCATTCACACATGACAATGTTTGCATAAAACGGCCCACAGGAGGCCCCCATCACACCTACTTGTTGAAAAAATACTGTTCATCAACGTAAATATAGTTATTTTTCTACACCATTTCCATAATTTCCATGTAGGTATTAATATAATCTTGTTCAATCCCTTTTCTAAGCAGGAATTCACCAAACTAATCTAGACCAATGTCATGTGGAATTACAGTAAATAAATCTGTTACGTCCACTGTAAAAAATATAAGTTCACTATCAAATCTAACATTATTACATTTGGAAAGAAAATCCCATGAATCAATACAAAGATGTTCCTCCTGTCTTAATAAATTTTTCAATTTTACATTAAGGAACTTGGCAATAAGAGAAGTGACAGAATTACGGGCATCAATAATAGGATGAAATGGTGGGTCCACAATCTGTTTATGTAATTTAGGAAGCCCAAATATTGTTAGGATAGTTAGGGCATCCATTTTTAAATACTTATATTCTGGTAGTGAAAAACGTCCTTCCATGAACATGTCACTTAACTGGATCTTAATCCTATTATAGGCAATGTTTACTTCATTTTTAGAGACTTGACAGTAAGTATTATAAATAAAATACTGCACATACTTTCAACATAATCTTGTATATTCATAATCACAACCCCCACCCTTGTCAGGTTGTATAATCCTGACTTTTTGTTGTCCTACCAAAGTTAATATTTCCCGTTCCTCAGGTTTTAAATTCCTTGAATAAAAATACAACCCTTTAAATAAATGTCTGAAATCAAAGTCACAAAGTTTCTCAAAAAATTGAAGGGTGAGATGAGTTGGTGGATTGCAAACACTAGAAAGTCTCAAGTCATTATTAAAATCCATGCTGTTATTATTAAATAGGATGCTTAAGTTAATTTTCCAAACAAATAACTTTAAGTCCAAGACCAAGTGGGGAAGATTAGATGCAAAACTAGGGACAAAGGTTAGTTCCCTTAGAAAATACATCAGCAATCTCACCAGAATACGCATAAGAACAGTAATTAAATACTTTAAAATCACCAGTAACATTAGTTAAAATACAAGGTTCATTGTTGCTCTGAGGCCTTGATCCCTGGATCCTTAATTCCACATCTGATTCCGTCTCCAACCCCTCAGTTGGTTGAATGATGAATTCCTCCTCTGTGGTCCATGTTGATTCCATTGTGGTTGTAATTCCTGACCCATCTGCCTGTTCTGGTTGTTGTATTCCAGGATCCTCTCTGAATGGCTCAAGCCCGGCTACACAGGAATGTGCCACCTTTGCCGGAGGATGGGGGGGATCCGAATGCTATGGATGGGCAACTGGTGTCTTTCAAGGAGAAATTGTTGGAGTTTAAGAAGATCCAACAGGAAAACTCATATTTTTGTGAGTGTTTAAGGGTTCAACAAGGGCCTTCGGATGTGGAGATTCCCTATGGTTCTTACACTGCATTCCCTCTATCATCAGGAACTTTTGGCTTTGTTTGACCGCCATGGCTGTGAGCTTTTGAAACTCATGATCAAGCATAACATCAAGAAGCTTGACAAATTGCAGGAGGATATTTGCGGTCCTGACAAAGGTATTCACCAGTCGGGTTTATACCAAAGGTGCCGCCCTCAATATGACCTTATTTTTAAACAAGTGGATGATATTGTTTCGGTTATTTCTAACCATAAGGCTAAAAAATTAGAGTGAGACCGTAGGGCTTACCAGGCTGGAAATGCTTATCCACTCCCCCGGTTACCGCTGGGGTTCTTTCAGTGCATTTTAATTCTGTGTCTGAGGACACTGGTGCTCAGGATAATATGGGGACTAGTGCCCCTTTAGATGCACCGGAGCCAAGATGGTCCAAGAGGTTAAGGAATCACAGGCCCCAACAGTGGAGCTGTTACCCGCAGGGGAACAATTGGTGACAACAGGGGCAAAGGAATGGCTCTTACTTGAATTTGAGGAGCTAGTGAAGGGTACAGTATTCAATGGACCAAACATTATTGTTAATTCTACGAGTGATTTTAAAATGTTTAATTACACAGATGTGAGTCTCTCTATTGTGCATGCAGATTTGTTTAGTAAGGGGCATAACTTTGTGCCTAGCAGAAAAGGCAATGTAACTTAGTTAATTTGTGATTTTAAATTGTATGTTCGTAATTTGAATTTGAAATACTTGCACAGGGAGGATATTGACGTGTTTAATGCAGATAGTAATACAGTTAGAATGCCTAGTACATATAACCCTGATTTACATGGTATTTTAAAGTGCTGTGAAAGTGTGTGTGAAATGGACTTTCGTCATTTTTTAGGTAAGAAAGGCGATTTTAGCTGTAATTTAACCTCTACTGAGGTTGAACTATTGGCCAAATTAAGGGGGAGAGGTGATCTTAGATTTATGCAGCCAGATAAGGGTGGTGGATTGGTTGTGATGCAGAAGGATATTTATATTCAAAGTATGTTTAATTTGTTGTATAGTGATGTCTATTGTGAAGCCTCTCTTAATGAAGTTAATATTGCTTACCATAAAATTGATTGTGAGTTGTTTGATATGCTTAACAGGATCAAATAAGTATAGATGAATTTAATTATTTTTCTGTGGACTCTCCCAAGATACCTGTGATATTTGGTGTGCCCAAAATTCATAAGGATCTTGTTAGCCCCCCACCCCCTTTTCAGCCAATAGTGGACTCAGGCTGTTCCAAAACCAGTTATGTTGCAAAATTTTTAGATAATCAATTTAAGAGCAGGGTTTAGGGGATTACTCACTTATGTTGTGACTCTTGGCATTTTTTGGAAAAGTGTAATGAACTAGTTTCTACAGGTGAATTGTATACTTTCCTGACTATAGATGTCAAGGATTTATATAGTTGTATCCCACAGGAGCTTGGTTTAACCTGGTTTTCTGACTTTTTATTTGATGAATTCGGACTGGAACAGAATAGTATTAATGTTTATTCGCAATTGATGGAGATGGTGCTGAGCAATAATTTTATTTATTTTGAGGGGCATTATTGTAAACAACTTCTTGGGGTTGCTATGGGCTCAGCATGTGGCCCCTTATTTGCGAATGTGGCCATGGCATGGTGGGAGAGATGTTTTCTGTTTACTTCCCCTTTCATGTCATCAATTTTCTTGTATTTACACTATTTAGATGACCTATTTGTTGCTTGGAAGGTTCCACCCGAGGATATTTTGAGGTTTATGGATTACATTAATTCTAGTACTGATTTTCTTAAATTTACATTTTCCATGAATTCTGAAAAAATTTCTTATTTGGATGTTATGCTTCATAAGTTGGATGATGGGAAGCTTAAAGCTACAATGTTTAGGAAGACTACTTTTTTTAATAGTATATTGCACTTTTCAAGTAGTCAACAATTACATATTAAGAGAGGTATAGTCAAGGGTCAGTTGGTGAGGGCTGCCCACATGGTCTCATTGTATGATGATTTTTTACAGGGATGTGATTTTATGGGTCAAATGTTTTTGGACAAGGGTTACCCCCAGTACCTGATTTTCAATATTAAACAAGAAGTGATTAATAAGCATATGAGGGGCTTTTATAGGCCCATTTTGAGACATGATGGGGTTGTCCTAGTTAATAATGTTGGGCCTGCCATAGATAATCAATATATGGGGGGGCAATAATTCTTTGGTTCAAGGTAATGATCTGCCTTCCATTGATGAAGTTGAAGTTGTTCCTATTATTGGTGGTATTTGCCCCTATGTTTCTACCTTTTCTATGGAGAGTCAGTTGGTGCAGGATACTGTCAATAACAATTGGCATATTCTTGTGAGCAAACCTAGTATGGCTAGAGTGGTTGGTGATTATCCTAAATTTGTTTTTAGAAAGGGTAGGAATTTAAAGGGACTTCTGGAACACATTCCAAAGTTGTATTTGGATGTGGATGGAAGGATGGCACCTTGTGGGATGTGTAATCAATGTAAGCATGTTATGGGTACCTCCAGTTTGGAATTGAATGGCAGGAAGATTGTTATTAATGGTAAATTTAGTTGCTATTCCCATGCAGTAGTATATGCTGCTGTGTGTGATCAGTGCCCTGTTTTTTATGTGGGCAAGACACAGCGTAAGTTGTCACAGTGAATATATGAGCATATGTATGATATTCGTAAGGGGGATATCAACAATGCTTTATTTGGACATATTCAAAGTTTCCCTAATCACTCTTTCAAATTTGTAGTGCTACAACAGGTCAAATGTGGGGATAGAAAGGGGCCTTGGAAGTTATTCCTTGAAATGAAACCTGGTGGCAGGTTTTCCTTAATGCTGGCCAGCCCCCAGGTTCAAACGATGTTATTTCTATATCCAGTAAACTGAAATTGAAGGTCCTGAACAGATAAAAAAAGTGTATATATGTGTATATATATTTTATACATATTTTATAATTTCTGTCTTGTACATATAGTTTCTGTTTATATATATAGTTTCTGTTTATATATATATATATATATATATATATATATATATATATATATATATGTATATAAAATGGCAGCGTTGTCGCCTCACAGCAAGACGTTGTCCCGTTCGATTCTCAGCTGGAGCGTCTACTGTAGAGACATGCGTGAATGGGCAAACCTTTGTTGAAGGTTGTGCGTTAGGGCCGGCAACTCAGCACATAAAAATCAACTGCCAAACATTAGCGGACCGGAGTTCCGCTGTAGCGAACCTTAACTGGGAAAAGCCAAAAGACACAACAACAACAACAACATAATATATTTATTTAAAAGTTTTTTAAATTATTTATATATTTTTGTGTATATACATTAAGTATTTTTGCATTATCTGGATATGTTCCTGTGCTTTTATATATGTCTTGGGTATGTGTCTTTTTAAAAGTTTTTAAAGGTCTTAATTGATTTTAATTGATTCAGTGATGTAGGGTGTGTTCTTTAGTATATATTGGATTGTATGTGCTTTATTATTTTGTCTGAAAATGTTTGGTGATAGCTAACAAACGAAAGCGCTTAGCTTGGATTTATTGTCTGTATTAAAGTTTGCACTTCTTTTGGATTCCAGTCTACGTGGCAGTTTTTTTTCAGTTTTTGGTTGTTCTATTTTACAGTTTTTGGCTCGAGCTCATGAGTTTAAAGGGACATCGCTTCCATTTTGATGTTCCTCATTATTATTAATGACTCTTTTGACTTCATTGGCTGGGTGAGGGTTAGAACTCAAATGAAGGCCACATTGCTGTGAGTCAGGCAGCCAAGGATATGCCCTTCCACTTGAATATTCATCAGCATCCCACTGTAATTTATTCAGTTTGCGGGATTTAATATTATTGATGGTATTGTCTATGGTTTTAAAAATTTGCTGATATTCAGCCTCATGTTGAACAAAAACCAAGTCATTGATAATGACTGAGTCCAAGTCCTTAGTCTCTTTGACAAGATCCTCTGTCATGCGGGCATTATGTTTAACTAGTACCTCAAAGTACTCACAGCCATGCCAGTCAAATAGTGATAAAAGTTCCGAATGTAGTGGAGACTTAAAAATGAGCCCACTAGAGAATTTCCATTGCCTCAATCCCTTCGGCACTTGTTTCAGCTTAATACACTCACACAAGTACGCATTCTCTGTTTGTAGCTTCCGAACCTTCAGAAGCCTATATTGAAAGAGATTCAAACTGTCATTCAAAGTCCTGTTATGATCACTGCCACATTTTGCGAGAAAGTGATCCCCTGTTGTAACCAGTCATTTAAATTCAGAACCAATTCAATGAATAAATCCACAAAAACGAGTGTAGAGGAGGCAGACCACTTCTTAAACCCACCAAGCATGTTTTTTATTTAATAACAAGAAAATATATAAGCACTTTCATCTTAATATTCCAAAACATTCCAAGTATTGCGGCAGTCCAATGTGTAGAGTCCGTTCTTCATGAACACTATTACCAGGTACACTTTGCGATTCCAGGGGGGGAGCTGGATTCCTAGACTGGCTGTTCCTGAACCGTTGAACTTCAGAAGCTAAGGAATCCACCTTCTGAGATAACTGTTGAATTAACGCAGTAAGTGTTCCTTCACTACTAGTAGATTTATCCACAGGAAATAACAGTTGAGAGGCAGCCCCACATTCAGAAGCCATCCGTGCCTTCTAAACAAACTGGACGAACCACAAGAAAACCATAAATGATGTAAAAACACAAACGAAAGCAGGAAGGCAAGAGTAAGTCCACCACAATTTATTGAATCAAGTAAACATAAGCACTTTTCATCAAGTGCATTACAAGACTTCTTCAGATAAAAAATTAGCCAAATTTAAAAGACACACTCCATATCATATGATCAGCCCTCCATGTGATTAGCTAATTAAAGTCAACATTAATAATAAAAATATATATTGTTAACCCTTACCCACCATAAAATACATAAATACAGGCATATTAAAAACTGGACGGTATAAAACCTTAAAAACATAAAAAATATATAAGGCTTTACCAACAAGTTTATCTAAGCTGTGCTTTCATTTTTAGTACACAACCAGTGGATGCTAATTAATTTAAACCAGGGAATCCTACAGCATTCAAAATATTGTTTATAAAGAGAGACTATCCTGTGGCTTTTTTACAGGAAATTAAAAGAAAGTAGTTGCTAAGAGGAAACTGGGCATTTATTCCCGTTTTGGGTGGAAATTTGGCCAACCCCAATTATTGTTCTGTTAGCGGAACCTTTGCAGCAAACAAGGAAAGTAAAGGGACTGAGATAACCCCTGATGTCAGGTTTAGATTCTCCTTTATTACTAGAGTCTCGGTGGACTACCAGCAAATCCAAGAGATTCTGCAACAAATCGGGGTGCCTTGATTGGGGACAGTGCGGTTAGATCCAAAGTCAGCAAGAAACCCACTATTGTATGGAGAAAGGGGTTCAACATCAAGCATTTGGTGGAAAAACCCATAATGGGATTTGGTGACACCCAACTTAGACATATGTATCAATGTGGTAGGTGTCAGTTTTGTAAATTTATTTATGTGGGGGAATTGTTTGAAATCAATGGCTTTAGCCTCAGGATAAAAGGACATTATAATTGTAATAGTCCTGGGGTAGTTTATGGGGCATTATTTCAGGTATGTCCCACCTTTTATATAGGCAAGACTAGTGGATGCTCAAGCAATGTATCTATGAACACAATTATGATATACGGGGAAAAAACTACTAATGCACTTTATAGGCACATCTGAGAATTTCCTGAACACTGTTTTAAAATTCTTGTGACTGAACAGGTGAAAAGGAATGTAAGGGGTGGACCTTGGCAGTTGACTTTAGAAAACCGAGAACTGCTTTGGATACTACATTTGAATGCTGTAGGATTTCCTGGTTTAAATGAATTAGCATCTATTGGTTGTGTACTAAAATGAAAGCACAACTTAGATAACTTGTTGGTAAAGGCTTATATATTTATTATGTTTTTAAGGTTTTATACCTTCCAGTTTTTAATATGCCTGTATTTATGCATTTTATGGTGGGTAAGGGTTAACAATATATATTTTTCTTGTTAATGTTGACTTTAATTAGTTAATCACATGGGGGCTGATCATGTGATTTGGAGTGTGTCTTTTAAATTTGGCTCATTTGGGCTCATTTTTTATCTGAAGAAGTCTTGTAATGCACTTGATGAAAGCACTTATGTTTATTTGATTCAATAAATTGTGGTGGACTTACTCCTGCCTTCCGGCCTTCATTCGTGTTTTTACATCATTTGTGGTTTTCTTGTAGTGCTTCTAGCACTGGTCTGTAATAATGTTATTGTAGGTGTCTAAACGTTTATCTTCTTTGTATGGCTGACTTTCCTGTCTGAAGTCACTTCTATGCTAACGTCTTTCTTGAAAACTCATATGCTTGGGACTAGCCTGCAGCTACCACTAAAGGTCTAACTTGTGATGAATTGTTTCCCCATAAGTCAGTGAATAATTGGACAGCTAATATCAGTCACTCAGTTGTCTCACCCCAGGACTGATCCTGTGCTTCTGCAGGCTCCAGTTCAAACTCAACTCAAACTAGTGGTGCTTCAGCTGGACACTGACTTTAGCCAACAGGCCTGCCTATTAATACTGAGAATTTTAGGATGCAGGATCCATTAGTTACATTAGATTAAATAAAGGTGGGATTAATATAATGGACATCTCATTTGCTGTAATTTACCTTTAAAGGACAGCGTTAGTTCAATAAGGCCATAGCAACACACATTATTGAAAAACATCATCCACTGTGTAACAGAAGCTTCCTAAATAGTAATAAAAGTAATGAATATCAAAGTCATAGAAGGGAGGACAATATGCTTGATTTTAGGCATGCAGGCAGCAGGTAGAGGCAACTCTGAAAGCAGGAGCTAAATTCAAACTCCACTTACACAATGCATGCATAAATGGAAATACTGACAGACTAGCGCCTGGGTCACAGATTAGAAGACAGGGTTGTTCTGGAACTATTTTTACATATGGAAATGAAGCACAGGGCCCATGTTTGGTCTCAGTAAGAGCAAGCTTTCTCTGTGTAGCATGAGTTTGATGAGCATGCTGGGTTAGTTCTTAGCAGAAATGGCAGTATTTGACAAGAGGATTAGAAGCAGAACGATGCGATATTCAGGTAGGCACTGCAGACATGAAGTTGCTATAACATTTGTTAAAATAATGCTAAGATGAGGATCTGTATTGGATTTGATGTATGTATTTAATATTCACCATATGAGGGTTTCCTAGCCGAAAGGAGATAAAGCTTAGTACCTAACTGAGCAGAGATTTTCTTTTAGTCCATGGGGCAGTGGCAACTGCATAGAATGTAGAAGGTTTTCTGTTCAATTTCTAGATAAGGTTTAGTATTTTCCTTTTGTATCAGTGGAAATATGATACAAAACAATAAAGAGCTCAGAACTCAGTCTGTGGGGGATGCTGTACCTTTAAGGGAAAGAGAATTTGTTGATTGATTGTTCATAGGTGATTTCTTTTTTTTTTCTTTTTTTTTATAAAGTCTTTATCAAATTTTTCTCACACTAAAACAGAAAATTACCATTCAAAAGAAACAATAAAGAACAACTATTTATAATAGTGTCTACATTAATTAAGTACGTATATTGTTAATTTCCATTTGAATAAAGAAACAAAAAATTAAAAAATAAACATATAATATTAAAGCAATCTTAAATCAATATTTTATTAATAAAACAATTTTAACCGACTATTATAATCAGAAGTTGTCTTATCTGCTCTCACCCTAATAATGAATAATTCATTCTAACATACAGTGTTTGCAATACTTACAAATTCTGGTAAATAAGGGAGTAACATTTTTTCCCATTTTACTGCAATAGTTTCTTTGCAATAGTCAACAGACTCCAGGGAAGAGGATATTGCAATCTGGGAACACTTCCAGGAGTTGAACATTAAAAACAATAACTGTAGAAAACTATTTGTTTCCAAAAAGGCTGTATCTGCGTTCTATTTTGTGAGAGAGTAATAAATGTTCTATATATAAATTTCAATTAATTCAATGAAAATAATTTCCAGTATAAGGAAGATGTAGTTTTCATTGATGGTAATAATATTAATCTCTTATCATCTTCAAATACACTTATATTATTGATTAAAATAAAATAATCCCAATAACTATTTACAGCATGCAATTTTCTATTTCTTGCTAACTTCTATATTTTAGATAAATATGATTTTCTTAAATAATTTCTTAAATTAATACTATTTAGAAAATCAATAAATGGTGGAAACTTATTCCTCATTATATTGGACATTAAATCAATTTTAGAACTAATAACTTACCTATCAGTCTATATAATTAACCAGTTGTTCATATCAATATCATATTTGCACATTATGAAGTCTGGCATAAGTATTTTTTATCCATTCATAATTTGATACTAAGAAAATCAGATGATGATTTTTTTTTTTAAAAGCAACACTTCAGAGAAAATTAGAATATAGACACAGTCTGCAGTTAAGGCTATAGGAAACACTGTAAAGAACCAAGCTTTCAATTCAGGATTTTTAAACAATTAAGTTTTTAATATATATTTAAAATATTGTTTATATGGCATGGATCAGAGGGTTTATTAATATTTCTTGTAAAATATTTATTTAACAAACTGTTGAAGTTATTTCCAAAATCTGAGTTTATTGATTAGTTAGGTTGTTATTACCATTTAATCAAATAATCTCAGGTAGTTTTTTTCCTTCTGCCAGAATAAATGGAATTTAAACATAATGCTATGGTATTGATCACAGTAGATAAAGTGGGTCTATATTATATCAGCAAACACTTAAAAAAGCGAACACTGATTGATCGACCCTAGTTCACTGAATGCTGAAAATCCCGAATGCTCGGAACAGTGATTTTTTTCCCAGGGAAAAAAAATCGCTGTGCCACAACAAAATAAATAAATAAATAAAAAAACTTAAAACAGTATTTAATGTGGGGGGCTTTGGCCCCCCACCCCCCTACTTAAATATACCAACTCCGAGGTTGCACCACAGTGGAAGAAATGGCAAATTCCCAAAACCGGCCCAGCGATCTTTTTCCCTGAGAAAAAAATCGATGTTCCGGGTGTTCAGGATTTTCAGCAATCGCTCAAATATGGTCGATGAATCAGCGTTCACTTTTTTAAGCATTCACTGATTCAATATAGACCCAATAAAGCATATAATTCCCACTGTCTCATTTTATTAATGTATCAACCTATCATATCTGCCATATAAGTAAGTCTTTAAAGAAGCCCATAGGATCACATCTTGAACCACTCCTTTATTATTTATATTTATAAGCTGTTGAAGTTTCTCAAGAATCCACTTTTTAAATCTTTTAGTTGAATTACATAAGCAGGTAACCTAGTACAAGAAACTAAGCTTCTTAGTTTAACAGTAACGTCATATGTAATAGTGTTATGATCTGATAAGGGGCTAGAGACCTATTTAACTTTCCCTAATCTAGAGACCAAATCATTTAATATAAAAAACACTTTTGTTCTAGATTGTGTTAATGACTTATATGCATTATGAGTATAAATAATGAATCAGATACAGAAAAGTCATTAATAACTTTAATATTAACTGATTCAATAACATTAAATAAAGCCTTAGCTGTGGCAGAAATTCTAGGTATAATAGATGCATTGGTGTCCCTTTCAATTAATAAGAAATTAAAGTCACCAGCTATCACAAGGCTTCCTTTCATATTTAAAATTATAATATCTAAATATTTCTTAGTAAATTTGGCTCAAATTCCCAGAATTCAGTAAACATTTACCAAAGTATATACTCCTCCTTGTATTTCTACTACTACCATCGACAACACTCATTTACTATCATAGTTATTAATAATTTTAGACATTAAAATAGAGTTTCTTCAAAGAATTGCAGCACCTCTTCTTCTTTAAAGTTAGAACATTTTTTAATTAAATGGGTTTCTTACAAAAAGCCAACTTGAGATGTAAATATATATAATCCCTATAACTTTTACCAGATAACAAGTGATTACATAAGTCACTCTGCTAAACTATTTTAAAACATATCTTTATTCTGCCAAGTTAAAATGTGCTAACAGCTGGTAAACATATCTGTTACCTCTTGCTACTCTCAGGATGGCAGCTGTTTGCATTACAGTCATCTCATTTGGATGTAGGCTCACCGTCTTAGCACTAACAACTCCAGTGGTATTACCCCAAGATACTTCTATTTTTCCCTCTCCTCTAGTAACTTCTACAAATTGCCTTTTAAAGCAGTTACTGTATTTTTTAGTTTATATATATATATATATATATATATATATATATATATATATATATATATATATATATATATATTTTTTTTTTTTTCCTTACCTGGGAACTACTTTGGAGATTGTTTTTTGTGAACTGGGTTCCAGCCTGCTCCATTACACCCTCACTTCACTAGGGCTCCACTTCGCTCCCCTACCCTGCCCCCTTTCCCACACATCCCTGCTCTCCTCAGATTTATACCAATAGGCTCAGTCCTCAACCAATCAAAACATCACTACCTTCACAATCCCTTCTCATTCATAAATTATAGTTATAACCCCTCTCTCAACCCCCACCTCTACTACCTCCCATAGTTCAAACTGCCTGAAACTACATACCCTCCCTTCTCTCAGATCAATCTCTTCCTCAGTAACATAACATTCTTGCTATTTCACTCTTTAATACACCTACCACTATAAATAACATCCCAGCATATAACTCAAATGGCAACACCCAAACACCTTCCTCATTCAGACAAACCTGTCCCAGTCCAAATACACAATGTATCAAAATACTACTTACTCTTCCTTATAACCTTACTAAATCTACTACTAATAATAAACAACATCACGTCTTCTCACCCTAAACTTACCAAACACCCTCCATTCCACTCCATCTCAAATATCCCTCTCCTCAACTTCAAACAAGTTAATATCTGTATAGGTAGCTCCCTTATTTAATCTTACAACTTCTAGGCAAGCTAAATTACCAAAACCTCTCTATTCAAACTCATCCACTATATCCCAAGAATATGATAAAAACTTCACCAAATACCTGAAACACATAATCCAAACTATATCTAGGCTAACCCTGTGTGGCGATATACATCCCAACCCTGCCCAACTTACCATTCCCCACCCTCAACACTTCACCCTAGTATACAACCAAATACCAGTCTGCCATCAATTATTCCCTGGACAGACAAAAACGATGTACTAATACTAAATATGAACATAGGAAGTATAAACAATAAAGTTCATGACATCCATGCCAACTTAGCTCTCTACTAATCAGACATTGCTCTACTCACAGAGCCCTGGTTAAAACCCAACACCAAAAGTAACAAAATACTACCCCCCAGCTACAACATCATACACTCTGACAGAATAAATAAAATGTGAGGTGGTGTAGCTCTACTCTCTAAAAAACACATCTCCATAGAAACACTATTTGAAAAAAACTTTGAAGTTGAGAATTCTGAAATACTGCATGCCAAACTAAAAAAAAATATATATATATATATATATATATATATATATATATATATATATATATACACACACATATATCATATGTCTGTACATGCCACCAGGAGATAATATTCCAGTACTAGAAAACTTACTACACCGGTGCTGCAATAACATATCTCACGAAACACTAATAATGGGTGACCTTAATACAGATTGGTCAGAATGGAATTCCAGGTAGTGCACCAATGGCTGTGTTGAATCGTAAAAGTCACAAAATCACGAACTGCTGCTGCTAGTTGACCTTTTATTGTAAAATGACAAAAACAGGATCCAAAGTAAAAGCTTTCAAGAATGACGCTGACAGATCATCAGACTTCATGAATCACTGAAAAAAACACACTCTTTAGCATATGTCATGCTAAATCATTGTGCTAATCAAAATTAAAAACCTAACCTTGTTTAAAACACAACTTAGGTTATAACTCAGGTTAACTCATTCATTACTAACAAACATTTATTTAAAACCTTGGCTAAAAAACTTGTATGACTAAACCTAATTTGTATATGTGTATATGACCCATAGTGATATATATATAAATGATATATAATATATATATATAAAATATATAAAATATATATATAAAAAAATATATATGAAAATATATAAAAAAAATCTCTAATCTATGTATGTATATATATATATACTATACACAAGGAGAATACCAACAAGCAAACACAATCTTTACATATTCTTGAGAATGAGCCAAACATAAATTTTTTTTGGAGAAATTTTTGAGGACACACAAAGGACAATTAGTTAAAGTAACTACAAAAAATAAGTTGTTAGGTTGGAGAATAGATGGATAAGAGTACAAGATAACTATATATTAGTGAGATTACAAGCACATATATATTTTAATCATGATAAAAGTTATTAAAACATTAGTTATTATTATTATGATAAAACATTAGTTATTATTTATACATATATATTTCAACACATTTATCGTATATTTTTTATTTCATATATTTATATTTTTATATATATATATTATATTTATATATTACTATATTATATCTATATTTACTCATATTTAGTAGTCACATAGGTTATAGTACAAGTTACAAATTATAGCCATACCTTTAGTTAAATGTTTAAATTTGGTTTTTTGATAAATAAATATGTGTGTTTGTTAGTGCGAATGATTAGGATGTGTTTTAATTATTAATGTGTTTAGACAGTCAGAATGGAATTCCCCACAACCCAAACATCATATTAACCTATATGGTTTCTCTCAACTCATCCAGTCACCAACTAGAATTAATAAAAATTCAGACAGAAACTCCACCCTGGAATGGCTGTTAACAAACAGACCAGCCCTTTACCCCTTATCAGGTTGTTTACCTGACAGCCTCAGTGACCATTTTCTCACTTATATAGTTAGAAAGACAACAATGCAAATCAAACAACCCCCCTCCCCTACAAATAAGAAATAAAAAGCAACTAAACCCCCACCAACTACAACCCCTTCTACAAATAAGAAATAAAAAACAACTAAACCCCTGCAAGCTTATAGAAATCCTCAAACACTGCAACTGGTCACCTACCCCTGCAAGATGCAATAATGTACTTCAATACTAGTTTCCTAACCATTCTAGATTCACAAGTACCAATTAGAAATATTTGTGTCAAATCTAACTATGCCCCTTGACTAAGAATAAAATGCTAATCTTCTCAAGCTTAGAGATAAAGCCCGGTCTTCCTGGAAAACAAATAAATCCCAATTGTCATACCAAACCTTTCGGGAACTTAGGAATAAATCTAAAAAACAGATTAAAGCAGATAAAATTAACTATTACACTGAAATACAATCCAAGCATCAGAAAAACCCACAAAAATTCTGGTTCACTATAAATAATATTCTTAACCCAGGGAAAACAGCCCCCCCCCCCCACACCAGCATCAATTCTGAAAATATAGCCAGTCACTTTAACAAATATTTCACAGAAACCATCCTTGAATTAGCTAAAAATCAAACATCATCAACAAATACACTCTCCCTCCCAAATTCAAACACCACATCCACCTTCTCACTGCAACCAGTTCCAACTGATACTAACAAAAAACTCCTGAAAAGGCTAATGCCCATTATACTAGCTGCCAACAGTCTACCCACAGAATACTTAAAGTTAACAGCAGATATCATAGCATATCCTATATCTATACTAATCAACAGATCCATAGCTGAACAGCAGGTGCCTTCCATCTGGAAAACTGCATATATCATTCCCCTTCATAAGGTCAGCTCATCTACAGAGCTAAACAAATACAGATCAATAGCAATATTATCACCACCCTCTAAAATTCTAGAAAGAGTTATTTATAAGCAAGTAACTGACTACCTACTAAATAACAAACTTCTAACCAATTCCCAACATGGTTTTAGACCATACCATAGCACAACTACTGTTCTATTGTCTTTTACTAACATCATTAATCTCCACAGGAGTAATAATCACTTTGCCTCCTCCATCTTCTTAGACCTATCAAAGGCTTTTGATAAGGTCTCCCATACCTACCTTCTCAGCACCCTCTCAGACCTCTATTTCTGTAATTCCACCCTTGAAATGGTTCAAAGATTATCTTATAGGGCATCAACAAGCTGTCTCATGGCAAAAGACCATCACCCTTATTACCAGTCAAACTAGCAGTCCCCCAAGGCTCCATATTAGGCCCACTCCTATTTTCAATATTTACTAATAATCTCCACCTAGCAACCTCTCATGCATCTCTTATCCAATATGCAGACGATTCAACTGTAATATGTTCTGCACCCTCCCTACTTGAACTGCAAACACTTACCCAGAAAGCCTTTCTTGATGTAGAGATCTGACTATCAAATGCTAAATTAATACTAAACTCCCCAAAAAACAAACTATTGATATTCTCCCCTAAAAAAAATACTCCCTCCCCTAACACTTTCCACATTACCTCCCACAACAAAACTTGCATAACCCCCTTACAGCACACAAAATTACTAGGAATTAAAATTGACCATAAACTTAGATTTGATATACGCACATCACAGACAGTTAAAAGGTACATAAAAAATGTGGTACCTTACATAGGAATAAATACTTCTTCATAAATAATACCAGAATAGCCATTGCCCAAATGAACGTACTTTCCACCTTACTATATGCAGCACCCATTCTTATTAACATTAAGAAATCTGAAATGCAAAAACTTGAAATCTGCTACAATAAAATAGCAAGCTTCACCACAAATTCTGCATCTCATCACTGCCTATCACTCAAGCAGCTCAAATGGTTAGAATTTCCACAACTCCTACACTATATACAGCTCTCAATGGTCCACAAAATTTTCTCAAGAGCCTGATAAAATACCTGCTTTACAAACTTTACTGCAACCCTATGCTACTGCCAGACCCTCGTTTCCACCAACAGAAATCACATACAAACTCATAGAGCCAAAAATCAAGCAGCAGATTCTCTCTACTCAAACTACATAGGTAAACTCTGGAACATTTTACCATCTAATCTTATCTCCTTATCTTCTCTAACAATATTTAAACCAGCCCTAAAGAACATTCTACTTAGCAAACGGATCTGCCCATGCACAACCTCTGGCTAATAACTATCTCTCCATCTCCACTTGCTTCTCTCCAGTTCCTCTTCTACCTTACCCCTTATCACAATTCTCCAGCTAAGACTATCTTAAGCAATAAAAGAAAGCATAGCTCCTACACCTATGTCACTTGACTGTTATCGTTATTCGTTGTTAAGACCTTAGACTATATGTAAATGTATATAGTATAAATATGTAACATATTTGAATCTTTCAGCATAGCACTTCAAAACATTATAAATGTTGCGTCATATATACATACTTAAATAAACTTTGTCCTCTTGCTACCACTATTTGGTCAGTTTACATTTATCAAAATGCATTTTAGATGAGAAATGTTTTTAACAATATAACAAACATCACATAAAGTTCTGATATTATTCTTCCTAAGCAATAACTTGAATTTGATATATATATATATATATATATATATATATATATATATATATAAATATATACGGTTTACCTTTATATAGTTGAAAATCATATTGTCGATTGGCCCATTGTGCGAACCGAAATGACGAATTCTATATGTCGAACATCACTGAAGTTCGAAAGTCAGTAAATCGAACAGCAGATTCACTGAGTTTTGAACTACAATGTCAAACACACAATGTAATGCAGGGGGGTATGCCCCCCTGCATCCCCATGTGGGGGACTGTGAACCCCATATCTCCCTACTTTAATATTCTAACTCCGAGATTGCACTACAGTGGGGAAAGGGTCCATTTCTCGATCCCCACTATAGTGCAAT
Source organism: Protopterus annectens (assembly GCF_019279795.1). NCBI lineage: Eukaryota > Metazoa > Chordata > Ceratodontiformes > Protopteridae > Protopterus > Protopterus annectens. Next base: position 83,479,439 of record NC_056749.1, read on the forward strand.
CCGCACCCAAAATGCTGAATCTGCAATGAGTGAATGTAACTATACATTCACTCATTGCACATTCGAAGCATTTTTTTTTCGACCTTTCAAAATCTTGAAAAAGTCCTTTTGAACTTTTGGCATTCTCACATATGCAGTAAGCACATATAAAGGTAAACCATATACATACACACACGTGTGTGTGTGTGTGTGTGTGTGTGTGTGTGTGTGTGTGTGTGTGTGTGTGTGTGTGTGTGTGTGTGTGTGTGTGTGTGTGTGTGTGTGTGTGTGTGTGTGTGTGTGTGTGTGTGTGTGTGTGTGTGTGTGTGTGTGTGTGTGTGTGTGTGTGTGTGTGTGTGTATGTGTGTGTGAAGAAAGAGAACAAAACAGTAATATGCAAAAATATCCAATAATTAACACAGACACAATATTTAGAAGATGAAAAAACATAATCTGATCTAATTTAGCATTAAACGAGTCCCCAAGCACAGTTTGAAGAGAAATACCATACAAACCACCCACCAAACAACTACTACAAGGACTAAATTGAATTTGCTTCTACACACTATGCATATAAAAAGGTGTTAAGCATGTGATGGTTAAACAACAGGATTTAAACTATCACATCAGAATAACATATATGTATGTATGTATATGTATATATATATATATATATATATATATATATATATATATATATATATATATATATATATATATATATCTATATATATATAAACATTTTATATATATATATATATATATATATATATATATGTATATATATATATATATATATATATATAAATAGGTCTACTTATTTTGATCGAAAGACCATTTGACAGAAACCCATTTGATCGAAATTTCATTTGATCAAAAACCAGTATTCAAGGCATAAAACTGGGATTTGTCCCACTCCCCAATGTCATGCGACCCTGGAGTTGGTATATATAGTTAGGAGAGGGTATGGGGGCACAGGATCCCTCATTGGCGGGTGTGGGGGGCAAAGCCCCTACCTAGTTTCCTTTAAAAGAAGAAAATAAAACAAAAATTACAGCCCCCCCACACCCCCCTAACTATATATACCAACTCCGGGGTCACACGATATTGGGGAGGGGGACAAATCCCAGTTTTATGCCTTGAATACTGGTTTTTGATCAAATGAAATTTTGATCAAATGGGTTTAGGTCAAATGGTCTTTCTATCAAACGAAGTAGACCCATATATATATATATATATATATATATATATATATATATATATATATATATATATATATAAATAATAAAATATGGAAATGTCATTGAGATTTAATCAAAAATAAGTTAACTCCCCCTTCTATAATCACTCCCAATCACGTTCTCCTTCCATGTATTTCTTATCTTCTCAATTCTTAATATCTCCCTCAAAAAACAACCTACCCCCATCCTTCCACCATCCTACATCATCTACATAGGTTAGTCCCTTAATATCATATGAGAGTATTTAGCTGCAATGATGATTACATCATTACTTATACAACAATAAAATAATGAAAAAGAAAATAAAAAAATGCTTGTCCATAAAGAAGTTTACTAAAAGTATACAGAGATAACTAATTGCTTAAGTAAACTTTTATTTTAAACTCTAAATATGTAACTTGAATTATGTATTAAAATAAATTACTATGCTAATTTTTAATAAATGAATTTTAACAACATTAACTAATTAAAATATAGTAACTATATAAATTCAATAAATCTTGACATGCTCATAAAAGAATATATTTAGTCAAAAGCAATGGAACCCTTCTGATTCTATTCATTATCATGTCATGAGTTATAAAGCATAAATTCACTTAGATCACAGTTAGAAAGTGATATTACTTCTAATTTCAGTTTAATGTAAGTTTGCATGAAAGCAAAAACATGACAAAATTAGGGACATTTTCATAATGTACAAGTAAATATACGAGTGAAAAAGGTACATAGTAGAACTTCTTATAATGATTTCTTGTAAAGTTGATGAGTTTACAAAGTTTCTCAGAAATAAAATAATATCAGAAATAGTATTAGGACTGCAGAGCAAATTCCTGGTGCTGCTAATGGTTCAGCATCTTAGCCATGCCCCTCTCATAGGTGATTTCTGATGCAATCGTCAAGCAGTTTAAGAACACTAATCAGGTATTATTGTACCAAAAACATTCCAGAACTTTATTATTGATTTTGCCAGTGGGTTCTGAGAGGCAAGTGAAGACAGATACACAGAAGCTAAGTGCACATTGGTTGACAGGTGTCTATGCACTATGCTAGTTACATGCAATGGACAAAGATAAGATGTGATGTATTTGCTTTTTCCCCTTCCTTTTACATTTCCCCTTATTTCTTGTCTAACTTCTCCCCTCTTCTGGATTCCTCTTCACCGATGTCTTCCATTCACCTTAAAATTTTCTTTTTCCCTTTTTCTCCATTCATTAGTTTTCTATCTTTACCTTTCCCAACCTCTCATTTCTTCCTTCTCCAGTCCACAGTTTCTTCCTTTTCTTCACTGCATTTTTCTCCATTTTTGTTGCACTGTCTTTAGCTTTGCTTTTTTTTTTTTTTTTTTTTTTGTTACTGTGATCTTTTACATATTCTGTTTATAAAGTCTGTTTTTGCTTGATGGTTTGTTGTATTCCCTGAGAAGAGCCCAATTTTTTTCTATTTTTGGATTGGTGCTGCATGATTTTTTTAAATTTTTGGATCAGTGTTCTACTCTGGTTAATAATAATAAATAAATGCTTTGCAATTTTCTGGCAGCTTTGTGAACATGGAACAATAAGCCACCTTTAAGGGCAAAGAAATGCACAGAAATGAGTAGTTTGTGAGGCAACTAACATCAACTGGTTTAACAAATAATTATAACCTTGAAAGTGTTCTGGATATCAAGCCATTTTCCTGTAATGAAGAAATCAACTGGGAATTTGCCAGATGTGTGCATCAGTCCCATACTTCAGCATGTGACAGGGTCATACACATAACACTGATCAATAAATTAGTACAACCAGGTATTGATGTACTGTAGATACAATGGACAGCTGCATGACTTACAAATAGGACATGGCAGGTATCATACAGCAACTGGACAGGTGAAAATCTTGGTTACAGTCAGGGTGTCCCAGAGGGCTCTGTCCTAGGCTCTTACTTGTTTAGGTTATATCTTTCACACCTAACCTTTTCATCTGAGGTGTTCTATAGTCTATATGCAGATGACCTGAAATTGGGTCAACTGATTACATGTGTTACAGATAACGCATATCTGCAAAATAACTTGACTAAATTGACCATTTGGGCACAGGAGAATAATATGCTGATAAATACATCAAAAACTAAGCATATGAGATTTAGTAGGCATAAATTGAAAGGTGAATACTTAATACAGCACACAGTGATTGAAACTGTAGACTCATTTAAGGACCTGGGTATATGGGTACAATCAGCTTTGAGTTTTTCTAATCAGATCAACCAATTGGTTAATGATAGTTATAGAAGTATAAGTTGTATAAAAATATTTATAAAGTCTAAGGAAATCAAAAATAATGAAGTCATTGTTTGTTAGTTACATTAAACCCAAATTTGAGTATGAAATAAACTCTGATCTTTGGCCGGCTAAGATCTACCTGCAATCAACTGGATGTATAAGTGAATTTAAGTAAATCTTTATAGGCACTTTTTTCAAATAATATAACATTTAAATTGATTTATTTGTGTTGCATTGAATACTATCTAGCTGGAAGTTATGGCTCTGTTTTTTCAGTTAATGCTTGTTAGAATTTAGTTCTAGTTAGAATTCCTGCATAGCCAGTGATAAGTGGGGGAAGTTTCACTCACTCAAAAAAAAATTTCACTTTATTCATCTGCTTTCACTGTATTTGTGTTTCTTCCTACTTACTTTATTTTGCTTTTGCCTCATCTTAAAAGTACTCAATTGAATTTATTACTGCTTGGTGTAGCTATCATTCTAAGCCTTTTGTTTTAAGCACTTGGTCCTCAGACCAGTTGTTTTACATTAAGAAGGTTTGTGGTCTGCACTGCTGTGGCAGGATAGGTAGCTTACATCCTTCTAAGTTGGGAAAGTTGGGAAATGCTGATTGAAGGCTCAGTGTCTGTTATTCTAAAAGTGTATTAGTTCTGGTTTAAGTACTTGGACTTCAGGCCAGTCATTTTACATTAAGGTGGTTTGTGGTCTGCACTCTTGTGGGAGGAGAGGCAGGACTCTACCCTTCTGAGCTGGGAATTTCTGGTTAGAGGCTGATAGTGCCTGCATATTTGAACTGTTTCTTACTAAAATTGTTGTGCCTTGTTTGCTGTCGCATAAACTACATTCAGGCCTGCTGAATCTAGCGTTGTTTGTATAACTTGAGCATTAATCCAGGCCTTCTTTTTGGAGAAAGTTCCCCTGCACCCCAGTGGCAGGAGTGTGCAGTTAGAACTTGTCTGATTGAAGACTACAGGAACAGGGCTCAGTTTTGAGATTTTTTTACTGGTTAATTGGGTAATTTGTTTAAAAGCCTTTTCTGATTGCTTGTAGTCATCTAAAGCTCTTTTAAGTGTATTTTTTACTGTTTGTAGTTGTTTAAAACTGTTTTAAGTGTATTTTTTACTGTTTTTGCCTTATCTTTTAAAAAAAATGTCCTTTTTTCCCACCTTTCTAAGCTAGTATAGTCCAGTTTTCTAGTAGTAGTAGTAGTTTTTCAGCTAGTGCTGAATTCAGGGCTGTGTTACAAGTTTCTGAGTTGCCTATACCTTACTTAGATAGAAGGAGGTTTCTCTGTTACCTGTGAGAGAGGGAGCTTTGAGCAGCCATCTGTCCCTGGAGGAGTGGTTCCTGCCAAGAAGTTAGTAGTTTATATGCCATTTTTGGCTAATTTCTATCTCTTTCATTTCCCTGCTGTAAAAGCCACGTTTGCACAGTTTTGTGCATCCGCGCAGCACCAGTTAGTTAGGGCTAAATTTATCCCGAGTCCACCAAGTCTCCTCTTCAGTTTTTCCCTTGAAAGTAGTCTAACTCTCAACCTAAGAACTTAAAAAGCATCCTACAGTCCAGCACTTGCTCAGACCTAATAGCAAGCACTAATATACCCCAACACTTGATTGCCGAGCAGGGCAAGGCTCATTATTCACCCCTCACCAACCAAGTGACTAAGCAGCTCACCCTACTATTCAGGCATGACCAAAGGGCAATTTCAGGTATACTCTCCAGTCAAGCTGGTGAACCTGGGTATCCTGATGCAATGTTACAATTGCCTCATGTACACAGATAACCCTCTCCTTCTACCACAAAACATTAACATATGCGAGAGATGCAATTATATAGCTAAATTGGAGGTTAAGCTCTCTCCACCCAAGACTGGAACAGGCAGTCATGAGGAGAAGGTTAACACTTACATCACACCTCTAGCCTCACATAGACATACTAAACCAGCACTGGCAAAAAATACACATAAATACACGAAATCATACTCGGAGGCTCTAAATAAAAACCTGCAAAAGCATCAGAGACCTCCAAAGCAGACACCCAAAAAACCTGCGCCTCCCTTCACAAACCAGACAACACATAAAACACAAAATCAATGTGCCGCATAATCACAGCCCTTAAGGCAAAATAACATACCTAACACACTAGTAATAGGCAACTCTATAGTCAGACACACTGACGTCCCACTCACTAGGCTGGACAAGGCGAAGGTTACTGCCTGTCGGGATCCAGAATCCGCCACATAACACAAGCACTCAGGTCACTCCAGAACAAGTAGAAATATGACACTGTCATTGCTCATGTTGGTGTGAATGACCTGAGATGTACCTCCCTGGACTACATGAAAAGAGACATGGAAGAGCTCTCTGATCATGTAGCCCAGGCAGAGATGACCCTGACCCTGAGTAGCATCCTGCCCTCACCAAGAATGATACCACAGTATAAAGAAAAAATGATCAATTTCAACAATTGGCTAAGCTTCTGGTGTCATTCAAAGAGGATCCAGTGTCTGTCAGCCTGGGATGACATGTTCGACGAGCCTCGTTGGTTCCCAAGAGATGGCTTGCACCTGTCATCCCTAGGCTTTTGAATAGTAGCCCAGGCCCTTGCTGCCCCCAGAGTGCCTTTTTTAGGCAAGGCTCAAAAGTCAAACCCACTTCCATAAACAGCACAAATAAAAAAATGAGGGTTATGCTACTCAACGCCAGAAGTTTAAATCTCAAAATGCACTCACTCAAAGCACTCCTCAGTATGGAGAATGGCAACATCAGTGCAGTAACTGAAACCTGGTTCAAGGCTCCACAAAGCACCCCAGCACTACCGGGCTACAACTCATACCACACATTTCAGCCATAGAACATGGATCGAAACACAAAAGGAGGGGGTGTATCCATATTCATCGAGGATACCTACACCTCCAGGTTAGTGGCGCAGCATGATACATCTGAGATCATCCATGTGCAACTAACATCTGGCAAATCTGCGATTTCAATTACCCTACCGTTAACTGGGAAAACTAATCAAGTACAAACTCCCAGGTCGAGCGCTTCCTGGAATTTATCAACTCAAATGCCCTGGATCAGCTGGTAAACTCCCCTACCAGAGGTGAAAATGTATTGGACCTGGTCATCACCAACATGGGTGACAGGTGTTTCGCACCGGAGGTCAACCCGTCACTGGTTAGATCAGACCATAAACTAATCACTCTGGATGTCCACACCACACCACCACCCCAACCAAGGAAACCACAGTGAAAAACTTTTCTATAGCAAACGTCACCTTACTTAAGACAGAGGTGGTAAGTTTCACAGCCCCCATGCTAAAGGATAACAGTGTCCAAGATGCAGAAACCTTTACAAATGCACTCTATTAGCACCTACAAGGATGCATGGATCATGCCATCCCTATCAAAACCAAGATTCACTCCCCTAAGAGATGAAAACCAGTCTGGTGGACCCCTGCCATAAACAGGCCATACAATAGAAGGAGGAACCTAGTTCAGAAAAAAAGCAAATCCCAAGAAGGAAATACATCCCTGATGAGTATCAGTAAGAAACTAAGGTCCCTCATGAAATCTTCCAAGGCTAACTTCTAAAGAAAAATAGCCAAGGATTCGAAAGATAACCACAAAGCCTTCTTTAGCTATGTCAAGAATCTAAGTGACAACTCGCAGACATGCTCTGAACTAGTGCAAAATAGCACAAAATATACTGAACCTATTGATATTGCCAACATCCTGGCAGATATTCAGTGCAAACTTCACCCCCCTCTCACCCACAAAAAACCCCACAACAATACCAGAAAAGTGTAGTGTCCTGGAAATCACAGACGCACAGGTGAAAACAGCCCTTTCAAAAGCCAAAAGCACAGCATCAATGGGGCCAGATGGTGTCCCAGGCTGCGTCTTGCACGAACTACAGAACGAACTAACCCCTCACCTAAACACACTGTTCAACCTCAGCCTCTCCACAGGCTATGTGCCCCTAGAATGGCACACAGCAATGGTTATTCTGCTCCACAAAGGAGGGGCCACAACTGACCCTGGTAACTATCGCCCCATAAGCCTGACTAGCCTGGTCAGCAAGGCTATGGAGCACATCATCATGGAACTCATTAACAAAGACATTGGGAACCTCCAAATACTTGACCTGACCCAGTATGGTTTTGTTAAGGGCAGATCATTCCTACTAAACCTGGTTGGCTTCTTTGAGACGGTCACAAAGGCCAGAGATGAGGGGTAGGTGATTCACACAGCCTACCTTGACCTTGCCAAGGCTTTTGACACCATTCCCCACTTGGGAATTATAGAAAAATTCACCAGCCTGAACATAAACCCTAACGTCACGAGATAGGGTGCCAGCTGGCTTGCAGACACAACTCACATGGTAAGAATTGCGGGATCCAGGTCCAACTCTAAACCAGTCACAATTGGTGTCCCACAAGGCTCGGTCCTGGGACCCCTACTGTTCGCCATATACTTCTCAGAAGTATAGGCAAACACAGGAGGACTATGGCTAACCAAGTTTGCCAATGACTGCAAACTGGGAGTCATAATTCTCTCTCCAGCTGACACAGACATTCTCCAAAAGGGCCTTACTGAGATGGACACCTGGCGTCAAAGTCATGGTCTCAAGCTAAATGCCACAAAATGCATAGTCATCTCATTTGGGAAAAACAAAACACCCATGAATTACTACATAGGTGGCAGCCAACTCAGAATTGATGGACATTCTCCATCTAAAGAAATCCAAGTCACTGCGAGCCACTCACTCTAGTGAGCTAAACCTCACCACAACAATAAATAGAACATGCTGGAGGGATAGATTGCTGTCACAGAGACTCCCCATGCTTTGGAACAAAATTCCTAACTACATTAGGCAGAGCCCCTCACTAGCACTCTTCAAGAGAAACCTTGACGAGTGGATGGGTAACAGAAAATACACCCCTGGGATCACTTCACTGGCTCTTCTTGACAGAGGCTCAGTTAGTTAATCAATGGGGTGGGAAAGCTGACACACTCTGGCTAGGCTTATAAATGCCCTCAAGCAGATAGCCTAGTACCTACCTATGAACCTGTGAACCTATAAATAACAATACAGAAACCCTATAAGAAAACAAACATGAGTAAACTGGAAAGAGTACAGTGGAAATATACCAATGGTATCCATGGATGTGGAAATGTAAGTTATTATGAAAGACTAAAATATCTGAACTTGTACAGTGTTTCTTACAGATATCTAAGAGGAGATCTTATTCAGGTATATAGCGCATTTAGTGACAGCTACCTCTGGGAATGTTTGGGGTTAACAATAACTACTAGAAAATTATCAGACAACCTATGTAGGAGATTGTATAGGAATGAGAAGTGTACTAATTTGTTCTCTGACAGAATAGCTGATGAATGGAACAGACTACCAAATTACATTAAAGCAAGTACTAGTTTAGATATTTTTAAGAAAAGCCTGGACACTTATTATTGAAACAAGTATTTTGGTGTATTGGGAGGCTAGAAGGGCATTAATGCCTCTGCTTGAAACAGTTGTATGTATGTATGTATAGGTACCAGTGTTGTGTAGCTTAAGCATCTTCTGCCCTTGGCTAGTTTGTGGACTTATGGCACAGTGCTTTGTATACCTAAGGTTAGGTAAGGGTGGACACTTAAGAGGAGGGGAAACAGAGCAGACTGATCAGTTTTGATTTGGGGTACATTTAGGCACAACAAGTAATTTCTCAAGGTATCTGATATGTGATCAGTGTCACATGGATTTTTCTACATGTTCACAGTAGTAGTTCCTAAATCCACTTCAGACCCAACTCTTCTAACCCTTCACTCCTCCTCACTTATGGTCATGTGATAATAATTTACATCAGTGTACTTAAAATATATAGTCCTCAAGGAAGAAGAAAATATATTGGGGTAGAAAGAAGAGATGAGGATGGGAGAAAATGGGAAGAGTTAATGAAGGGAAGAGAGGGTTACAAAAAGCAATAGAATATGAACTGAGCAGTAGGAGTGAGGGGTAAGAGGATTTGGGAGTGAGATGGAATAAGGAACTGATATTAAAATATAGAGGTGGGAGGTCACTTTAAGATTTAGTAAGGGTATAGGATGGTGACAGTGGAATGAAGATACTGAAGACTTATTATGAGACCATTTGGATTGTCTTAAGGAAACATTTGTCATTGTAAGTAAATATGGAAAGGTGTTAACTGGTTGTTATCTGATATCTTGATTGCCAAAACATTTACATGATGCTTCTTGAATAGATGTTTTTTAAGTGGCATCTGAATTTATAGAACAGATTTTGTGTGTGCAAGAAGTGAGTCCCTTATTTTGGGGCCATTACTGAAAACTTGTGTTGGGAAGATTGAGAGAGGACTGAAATCTAATGTTGTAGGTAATAGTTCTTTAGGCAAGTTTGTCAGTAAAGAAATAGAATGTTTCAAGTTTCATCAGTGTGCAGGTAGGGAATGCGGGATGCACAATATATATTTGTTTAAATGGATTTCTACAATTATGTGGACTTTGTACTGATATGGCATTGAAAGTTAAAGGAGTGATCAAGCCTGATGCTGTGTTATTTAGAGTACCTTCAGATTTCATTGTGGAGAATTTTCCAGTTTTTAAGGACCAAGAACAGTTTTGATCTGGTGCTAACAATCGTTTTTTGGAGTAGATAATGAGTTCCTGTGTTTGTGAGTCAGCATGATCGGGGTGTGTGTGCTCATTTTCAAGTCCTCTTTTGGTGAAAGAGTAGAACTTGCTTGACAGTGTAGATGACCATGTTACCAGCATACATAGTGACAGGTGGCTTTACCGGAAACTCATTTATGAAAAGAGAGGAGAGTAATGATGAAATAAGTGATCCTTAAATATGTCTTTGGTAAAGAATGTTCTCAATTTACAGTTTAAACTGTCTGTAAGGAAGATTTTGATCCATGTGAGTGTGTCACAGATAATTCCAGCACTTAATAAGGAGTTTAGTAAGAGTTTATGGTCCCAACAATCAAATGCATTACTAAGGTTGATAACTCCTTGCACTACTAAGGAGACCCTCATCCATATATTTTAAGATGTCATCGATGTATACAAGGAAATAATGAGCCGCATCTAACCAAACATTGCATTCAGCTCCATTTTGTCTGTAGCAGCTCAAAAAAAATCTTCTAAATGTTCAATCTTTTTTCAAACACCCTAAATAATTGTTTGCGGATTAAATAAATGAGCAAAAGATATATATTGGTTTACAGGGTTATTGCACAGAGCATTCCTGGACACCTGATATTTATTATTCTGATGAACAGTCTTCCCCTGGGTTGTGTGTTTCAGCAGAATGGATTCATATGCTTATGACATCATGCTTTTGTCTCCTGCTCATGACTAATCATTAATGACTGAGCAGTGATTTAATAATGCAGATATGATGGTAAAACTGTCTCTGCTGCTTTTGATAAGGATGTGGCTGTTGACATCACTGCTTATTATTTACACAGTTAAGAAATGAAGGTATTTTTGGATACATTGTTATCTTTTTTGAACATATAAATTATGTAAAGAATTTAGTCTATGGTTATACTGAATAAGCTTAAAAACATTTTTTTCTAAAGTTAGACAAATGTTAAGAGCACCATTGTTTTAGACAAATGTTAAGAGCACCATTGTTTTAGACAAATGTTAAGAGCACCATTGTTTTTCTCTGTTCTTGATGACGGTATTGTAAGTTGTACTGCTGTTCATCATTTTATTTTGAACTTTTCTTTCTTCTCTCATCACTGATCTTTGTATTTACTTGCCTCGGTATTAAATTTTGATTCTAGGGGTTATGTAAAGATGTGTTTTGGTGGTTAAATGGTTTATAATAAGCGGTCTTCATAATAATGTATATATGACTATCCCTTTCATGCTTTCTCACACTAGGGCTGAGCCAATACAGAGACTTGTGATTCCACACTGTAACAAAAGTAACTGGACAATGGCCTTTTTGTAACATTTGAATGGGCTGAGTAACTATTTTTGGCACCTGTTTACTCAGATGTTTTCAGTGGTGCAGTTAAAAAAAGGTATAAAATTCTTGCTTGCTGCTTCAAACTGTAGATGTTTTATGTAGTGTTGCATTATAAATAATATGTTTATTATGTATTATTTCTTACTTCTTAGAATAATGCATACCTGAAACTAAGGTTTGTCTCTATAAAAAAATAAATAAAATAATATAAAAATTAAAAGCCATAGCAGAGGCAGGGTGAGAGAGTCAACTATCCCAGATGCAGGCAGTTAGACTTTGAGATTGGCTCCAGATTTGAAGAAATAACTTCAGCAGTGCTATAGTGGAAATCATTTAAGTTACCATATTCACTATCACTGCTGCTTACAGGACATCCAGTGTTTCTTACTAACTGTAAAATAGCAAGGATCCCCTTGATACAATTTAGCAAAGATCCTTGCAATCGTTTCAGACTCATTTTTGGTCGCCAACTCTGGCCTGGGGAAGCACAGATACAGGCATTGCCCATGATACAAATGCAGCTACTGCAGTCTTTATATCATGAAAATTTCTTACAGTGGGTTTCATCCCCACCCACACACAGCTGAAATGAATCATATCTCTTTTACATGTGAGCTAATACAACACAAAGAAGAGGAGCTGTACAATCACTGCATTCCAATTTAACTGATTCACGGCCCTGTCACTTACCACTTGATGTCTGCCTGCTGGCAGGGCTGTGTGGATTCTCATCTGAGTACATATATGAAAGTGCTACCTTCTCATTTCTGTACATGATTTCTTCATCTGGGGTCATGGGAGACATAGACCCTTCATCACCACTCTCAACCTGCAGTAAAGCAACACAGATGTTAGTTACAGGTCCCATTTGCAGTCACACTCACTGTTGACAGTGTACAGTCAGACTAGGGATTTTGCATCAGATGTGTGACATTAGCTAATAACAAGTCACCAAACCAACTGAAAAATGTGTACAATGCACTAGACTCAATTATAAATAGACATACTAGTACACAAATCAAAGACAATTTTAACTTTCTCTTAAATGACTCTGTCACAGGGTTCTCTGAGGTAATTTATGAGTCCAGAAGGAAAATGCTCTGGATTTACTGCTGCATTATGCTGTGCTATACTGTACTGAGCTGTGCTGTGCTGGGCCTTGCTGTGCTGTGACTTGCTTAGTGTACACGTCACTCTGCAGAGTACAAATTACATACATTTGTGTTTCTTTTGTGTACAAGCTTTGGTGTTTGGTATAACTTTTTTGCAGAGAATATAAAAAAATCATTACCGAAATGTGGTATAGAAAGAAATTGACATTATGAGCACATATAACCTGAAATCAGTATAATACTGAATCAGCAGTGAACACGCATTTAAATACAGTCAGACTGAGACCACTTAGTCATATTAGAAAATAAATAATAAAAAAAATACTGTCACCTAGTACAATACTATTAGACTGATGAGCTCTTCACTGGTGGTGCAGATAGAAGCAGAAGCAGTGCTAGCTAGTATTTATTTATTTTTATTTATGTTTTATTTTATTTTACATTTGTTAACCGGGCTAGTCTAACTAGATATATTTCCATTTTCAGTAGAGGCCTGGGGAGAAAAGCTCCAGTAGTAAAAATGTAATTAGAAATTTGAAATACAATGCAAAATATATAAATTATAGTTGATACATAGTAAATGAAAGTAGTTCAATAAAAAAAATAAGAAACAGTGAATAAAAAATGGAGATGAAATAAGGTATTTACACTAATATAAAAGTGACAAATGTGTGTGTTAAATTATTTACACAATATAAAAGCAACAAAGGGTATGATAAAAATCTGAAAATAAGAATGTTTTGTGATAATCAACAGGATAGATTCCACCAGTGTTTTCTATTGTGTTCACCAGTTCCTGTTCTGCTAGTATAAGTATGTAGCTATTTGCTTACGTGTTCTCAGACTTCCTAGTTTTTTAAGTGACTTGACACATGCTAGGAGCAAATTGTTATTTCATTATGTGTTGTTTCTGTGTGCTTAAGTCATACTGTTGGGAGCTCTTAAGTATGGCCTTGGTCATTCTTGCCACAGATGCATCATGTATCTTATTTTAAATTTAGCTCAGGGCTCAGGACTGCTGAATGATACACAGGAGGGTCAATTCCCAGTACATCACTTAAAAGTTTGTAAAATAGAGCATATAGGTTTGACTTCTGTATGAGACAAATGGTCATTTTACTTCAACTGTCATGTTCTTTTTTTTCATTAACTCCTGCTTTCAATATCTCCAAATTCCATCTCAGTAGAGTACTGTAATAAATATTCATGCCATTCCTCTCAATTATAAGCCAGTATGAGTGAACCTTACTAACATAAATAACTCTTGTTGCTAACATTGCTTTGGTTACTGTCCTCCTCCCCATATTTTAAGTTCCTTAACACTGCTATCACGAATATTGGAGTTCTGCTGTAAATGTCACATTGTTGAATTTTTTTTTCTTAAAAGCAGGTTGTAATGACAAGCTATTAAAATCCATGCACAAAACTATTTTTTTGTAGGTTCAGACCTATCACTCTGCATTTTTTGTGGCACAACTTAAGTGTCTTAGTGATCTTAGGTTAAGAGTCTTGCCATACCTTGTTGCTGAATAAAATCAAATATGGACTAGTCTTTATCCCCAGACCATATATAAAGATCACCAGGAGTCTTCTCTGGTAAACTGATCTTTTTGTCTGGGGTCCTCCAGAGTTGGCAGTTGGGTCTCCACTCATAAACTTCCAGACTCTGCTTGAGCCTCCTTATTTCTTTCATTCACCATTCCTCTAAACATCCTAGTGCAAACTTGATTTGCTCCTTTTCTCCTTTGGTTCCTGTCCTTCTCTCCATGTTTTAAGTAACCTTAACACTGTTATCACAGCTCAGCACAGCTCACCACAGAAAAGCTCTGCACAGCACCGAGCAACTCTACACAGCACAGTTCTACACATGTTGGACATTTTACCTCTTTAAACAGGAATAGTCATTGCAATTTTTACAAAAATAATAATGATGCTCACTATCATCATTCCAGACTCATAACTGCGAGCCGCAAATTATGAAAAAAAATTATGGAAACAAATTGCAAAAACATAGGAAAATAGAGAATGCTGAAAATTGTTTTTGATTAAAGAAGTTTTCTGCACGAGGGCGAGTTCTCCTGTACCCCCACACTCCCTCTGTGTGTGTATATATATATATATATATATATATATATATATATATATATATATATATATATATATATACTAACTAGAAAATGTCATACCTGGGAGAAAAGGGAATACCCTGAAGCACAATGATCTCAGACATAGTAACAAAATAAATAAATACCAATAAATCTGAAGCAACCCTAGTAAGGAAAAGACTACTATGTGGGCCTGGCCTTGTATTCTTCTTCCTTCACGGTTAAAAGTCATAGAGGAAGATATTGCTCACATGGCTGTTCCTTGACTTTGTTTAAAGTATTCATCTTCAAAGTAAATAAAATTATTTTTCAACACTGTTTCTATAAGATTGGTGAGAATATCAACCTTTTCTGTATCGAAATTATCACCAAAGAAAAGAACCTCTAAAAACTTATCAAGACCTTCGCTATGTAGACTAGACCCAAACAAATCATCAACACCCACACTTAGAACAATTAAATCATCATTGTATAAATCAGGAGTAAAATGGCCCAAGAAGTCCCAGGAATCTTTTAACAAATGAGGTATACTAGTCAGAAACTTTTTTGTACATTTAAAATCTATATATGAAGCCAAAGGGTTAGTTTTAGACCCCTGGGCCATGACTATAGGCCCTAGTGGTGGATCTACAATAATCTTGTGTACCTTAGGGATACCACAAATTGTGGGTACTGTAGGTTTATTATTTGATAAATAATTGGAAATAATTGCAGCAATCAAATCCTGCAACATCAAATCGTTAAGATATAAATCGGTCCTTTTGTATGCAATATTAATCTCATTTAAATACACGGGTGTGTATTTGTCAGTGTTGCACAACAAATTAAGCATCTTACTGACATAATCCACACAGTTCATAAGCACAATCTCCTCTCCCCTATCAGGTTTCCTAATACATATAGCATTATTGTTCATAAGAGAAGAAAACAAAAGGCTCTCTTCTAAACTCAAATAAGCATACATGAGTTTATGATCTAATTGGTGAATTGTGTATATATTCCTTTCACATATATATTTTTAAATGTAGTGCTTTTCTTTTTTGGTAACCCCACCATATAATCCACATCAGTTTTTTTGGTTAAATAAAAAGGATAGATTCAACGTGCAGGTGAAAAGCTTCAATTCAGAGAGATTATCTACTATATCAAATTTATCTCTGAAAACAAATGTAAAACTGCATTCAGATAGTTTAAAATGTGTGTCAGTAAGCTCTAAACCACAATAATTGGAGACATTAAATGTATTAAGGGAGCAAATAATACCTAGTGTGTCATTAGATAAACCACAATTGGTTACAACCTCTTTACTCTGGCCTGACCCCCTCCCCTTTCTATTCCTGCCTTTCCCCTGGCCCTCCTTTTGGTATAATACTTTGGGGGATTTCATACATTGAGTGTCTCATGCTGCTCTTGACTCAAAGTCAATAGTCTCCAATTCTTGCAAAGGAAAGGAAAGGAATTCTAAAAGGAAATCCAAAGGGATATCAGCTCGAAATGTTGTTAGCATAGTTTACTATATCCAAATCATTGAAATACAAACATTCATTATTACTATAATAAACAACCCTGTCCAGGGAACAAGATAAGCAATGTGGATCCCTGTATGTTCAGTCTACTCTCTCCAATTTCTTGTGTTTCCTGCTCCTAATCACTTCAACTTCTTTCTCAACCTTCTGCAGTATGTTAAAATAACAATCGCTGATAAAAGTATCAAACAACAAATCACTATTGATTTTTAAATCTAATTTACAAATGTCTTTGTATAACAACTTCAGTTGCTTGTTATTATTGGCCATCAAAACCTGAACCATTTCAATGGGGGTGGAGTCTAGATGGCCAACTGAGAGCAGTGAATTTTTAGAGCTCCATAAGCTAGTATAGTAATATAGGAACATTTTATACTTTTCAAGTTTAAAACATCAGAAATCTATAGATAAACTACTGAAGTACATAAATATCAAGTTTGGTGGAGATATACAAAAATTGTCCTGTCAAGTAACTTGGAGATATATTGAGTCACTGAATATGAACAACTCAAGGAATTCTCATCCAGATGCTGCTTTGAAAAAAAGAACTGCAGTTGATGACATCTACCTTACAGGAACTATCTTTGAAGATGGATGGCTTTAAAAATGACTTAGAAAACCTCAAATTAAATTCTCAAAAACAGACTGATACTCTTAAGGAACTATTACAGCAACACAATACAGAAATAACAAATATAGAGAC
Source organism: Protopterus annectens (assembly GCF_019279795.1). Lineage (NCBI taxonomy): Eukaryota > Metazoa > Chordata > Ceratodontiformes > Protopteridae > Protopterus > Protopterus annectens. The sequence continues at coordinate 83,496,365 of NC_056749.1, forward strand.
TTCTCTAAATGACATTGAAGGGAGACTCAAAGAGGAAGAATTCCAAAAAGAATCTTTGCTTAAACAGAATACATGGCTGCTTAACAAAATAGATGGCTTAGAAAACAGGGAAAGGAGAAACAACATATGGATCTTTGGTTTGCCTGAAAACACTGAAGGAGAAGACATTATTTCATTCTTAACAACCTGGATTCCTGAATTTTTAGACTTGAAAGAGAGACTTTTATTTGGAATTGAAAGGGTACATAGAGCACTGAGAAATCCTACTTCTAACTCAACAAATACTCCACCTAGATCCATAGTTATAAAATTTATTTCATTTCTGGACAAGGAACTAATATTAAAATCTGCTTGGAGAAACTCAGCCTTAAAATACAATCAAAGCCTGATAAGATTTGACAATGATTATTCTTCCAGATTGCTAGAACAAAGGAAAAAAGTCTGGCCAATAATAAAACTGTTGAAACAAAACAACATTAAAGCACAGCTGGCCTTTCCAGCCAAGATAAAAATACTTTTTGCCAAAGAGATGAGAACCTTTAATGACTTAGAAGAAACTATTATATTCATCAAAAGCAACAACATAGTGTCTATCCCAGAAGAAATGGAATGGATGGCCCATATTCTTAAAATAATAAAAGAAACAAATCCTTGGACTGATGCAAGAAAGAAGAAAGACGAAACCGATTCCAAAATAGCTGACCCAAAAAATAACTCTTACAACTACATCTCTCAAAGTATCAACTGATATGGTACATCACTTGTCATCTGTTTTTATTTAAAAAAAGGATGGTTTCTTAAACAACTGAGAAACAGTAATGATTTATTCAGAATGTTCAAAGAGTCCAATAATTCTTCACAAACAAAGGTAGGTCAAGATGGTTACCATTTACATTATATATAAGCCAAACAAAGCAACATATAATACAAACATATTAGTTTCTATTCCCCTGCTTGAACTCAATGAATACTTATCTTGTTCATTTTTCATTGTTTTTACTTATAATAATTTAAGTAATTAATTAATTAACTAATTCAGCAAGGTACCATTCATCAGCATTCAGACTCAAATGTAACAAATTAACATCATATATAATAGCAGTAACAGTAGAGTGTTTTGAAAAAAAAATGCTGTCATGGAGACTAATGTCTTCTTCAGTTAAAGTATGATTTAGAAATGTCATGTATATCCTGGTTAAATAATAGTAGCAAGCTCTCAGTACACATGTCATCATTATTCTGTCTAAACATAGTTAATATCAATTATGGCAGGTTCACAGCTACGAGTGCTGTTTGATCAATACTGATATGGTGTGCATGGATGCAGCTGTGTCTGACAGCTAGTACAAATGTCATTATTGTTCTGTCTTAAACATAGTTATTATCAATTATGACAGGTATCATAGCTTTGAGTGCTGTTTGATCAATCCTGATTTGGTGTGCGTGGATGTAGCCGTGTCTGGCAGCTAGTACAAAAGTCATTATTATTCTGTCTAAACATAGTTAATATCAATTATGGCAGGTATCATAGCTTTGAGTGCTGTTTGATTAAGCCTGACATGGTGTGTATGGATGCAGCTGTGTTTGGCAGCTGTTGTATGTTGCCATTTTCGTCTCCAGAAAGCTGTGAGTTGTGGCTTGTGATTGAGATTTACTGATGCCTGTGTATTAGGAAGAGACATTTGGTGTTTTTCCCTGGATCCAGGGGAAGGGGGTGGATAAAACTGTGATTTGGGATATTTTGGCAGAGAATAGTTTGTTTATACATCTTCTGAATGAGGTGGGAAGGCTGATCTCTTGTTGTGGCAGCTTGTTGGGAGTTTTTTTTTTTTTTTTTTTTTTTATCTGTTTGCTCTCCGTTCTTTTCCTGGCTGCTGCCTCACTGAAAGGGAGGGAATTTAGGCTTGAAGTTGCAGTGAAGTGAAGTTTTGCTTCAGTGCATCGCAAGTCTCTGGCAGTACATGGACACACTAACATAAACAGATGCTCCCAGGGTGCTATGGTAATGGAGACAGAGTGACAATAATGCTTAATGGCTCTGAGGAGTCTTTGAGATGATTCTCGGCAATGACATTTTTGGTTTAAAAAAAAAGTAGGTATGGAATGTATGATTTAAGTAAATCTAGACATAAATATATAATTGTCATATAAGATGAACCAGTCTGCTGAATTTAGATATTAAAGTCATGATTTAATAACATGGGCTTGTGTATAATAACACTACTGTTTTAACTTGTCATAAATGATATACACTATACTGAACATCAAGGGGAAGCATGATGATTTTCTCATATTAGTAAATGTGCATAACAAGCCATATAATTGCTTTAACTTGAGTTGTGGTTTTGTAACCCATTTTGACCATACATAATACTTAAACTGTTCCAAGGTAACTGATGTTTTATACATGACATCAAACTATCAAATTTATTCAAGGCAAACAATAGAAGCCTGAACTAGGAATGTCACAGAATGTAATATTCACATTCTGAACAAATTAAATTGACAATAATCACTCAGTTTAACCTTTGCTGATTATAATAGAATGTTGCCATTTAAATCTAAAAACTTTCAGTATATGCCATAAATTGGCAATTTATGAATATGGAAAGGGAACTTGTAATCAGTAATCACAATAAGTGAATTTGTTGTTTTTAACCTATAATTTCAATCATTTTATAATAAGAAATGACAGATAAGAAAATTCTTATGTGTAGGAAATGGGGGAAAAGGGATGCACTGATAATTAAAATGCACTAACTTTTATCAACGTTCACTTAAAACAAACTTGATGCTTTAAGTAAATTAGCAACAAAGTGATTACTTAAATGCTGGCAAATGATGAAATATAACTTCTGATATAGCCAGTAAAATACATTGCATTATAAACATTAGGTATAAATATTATTACCATCTATTTATATTAAGTAATAAGTTTTGAAAGACTTCATCAATAAGGATAAATATGTTAAATAGCTGTGTGCTATAATCTTTTACTGAGGTTTTATATATGATACATCCTACTTTACTATGATTGAATTGCTTATCTATCTTTCATGTAAATATTAATTGCTTATACAATAAGTAGACATTTGTATTGCATTTGAATTCTGTAATATACAATAGTACTACATCTGTTCAAAATAATATAAATATTGCTTATTCCTATTACAAATATTCTCCATATGATAATTCAATTTATGGAACTCAGATGTTCGGGATTGTCAATGTATGAGTAATAATCGGATGGACTTATTAGAATGATTTTCATTCCATGGCTAGTGCAGATCTTAGTTTTGCTAACATTTATTAATTTAAATTTGTTATTTCACAAAAACATTTTTAGTATACCTGACCAAAACATTACTTTATTGGTAAATACTCAAAGTAGAAAACTGATAATTTCCTTTAAAAGCTCAAATATATACTTATATATATATATATATATATATATATATATATATATATATATATATATACACTTTATAGTTATCAGAGGGAAATGTTTAATAATCACAATAAAACAAAAAAAAATACATAGTCTAAATAACCTAAGATGGATTTAACTTTATTATCTTTAAATACCAATATCTTAAACAATCCTAAAAAGAGATCAAATCTACTGAAACATTTAAAACTGAACAAAGCACAAATTGTCTTCCTTCAAGAAACTCACTTCAAAACAAAGACAATTACAAATGAAATCCTAAGGATTATATGATATTGGCACAATCTATTTATATGACAAAGACAAAAGGGGTAACGATTTTATAGAAAACAAATGTGATTAACCCAGAAATCATTTATAAGTATGAAGATAAAGAAGGCATTATGGCATTGGATTTCATTTTCAATAATTACAAAGGGAACTTAATATTAGGAGGAGATTTTAACTGTATATTTGATATTTCTGAAACTACAAATGAAAGACTGCTGCATACATCTGCTGTATCAAAAGCTTTAAAGAAGTGGGTAGAATCATTTCATCTTGTAGATACTTTCAGATTTAAAGAAGATAAATCTTTGTTGTTTTTCCATCAAGATCACAGATTTGGAACCCAAACTAGAATAGATAAAATATTTGCTGCCCATGACTTACACTCTAAAATTATTAATTTCTCAATCACTCCCTGTCTCTTTTCAGACCACAATTCATTTATATTAAAACTTCAAAATGGGTACAAACCATTAATCTTTAACTCCAGAATTCCAGCATATATAACTAAAATTAAAGAGTTCAAACCATGGTTATTATCTGAATTACAGTTCTTCTTAGATATTAATTACACCACAGAGATAAATAAAATAATGAAATTATCAAAAGTTTACATATATGGTAAAACCCTAATTTGATATAAATAAAAATCAGAGAATGAGATTCTGAATTATTAGATCTATAATCCAAACTTTTGTCAGTAAAAGCTGAAAAAAAGCAAAATCATTTGGAGATGAAAAAGAAAGAAGAAGTGTTAAACAATAAATACAATGACATTCTAACACATAAAGCTAGTTTAGCTTTAGAAAAACTAAAAATTAATACATTGGCCACTTCTCCCAAATATCTATGTAATTTATCCACAAGAATCAAAATACAATCAAAAGCTAATAATATTAAAAGTATCTTCCGTGAAAAGAAAGGGAAAACTGTCTCTAATATAGGTGACATTCTTGATGCCTATAGAAATCACTATATGGAACATTTCCAAAAAAGAAGATATACATATTGATCAATTAAATCTAGATGAAAAATATTCTATACAAAAAAATGAGAAAAATTAAAACTAGATCTGCAAGCACCATTATCGTACAAATAAATTATAGATACAATAAAAGAGGGTAAAAATAATAAAGCTTCAGCTATAGATGGCATAATTATGGAAATATATAAACCTTTTCCTTCAAAGATACCATCCATCTTCCATAAAACTCTATCAGAAATTGAGTCACAAACTTTAATACCACCCTCTTGGAGATATTCCTTAATCACACCAATCCTAAAGGAAAACAAATCCCCAAACCTCCGTAATTCATATAGACCTCTATCATTACTAAATAATGACTATAAGATATTTATGACAATATTAACTAACACAATGAAAATACCACTATCCAAAACAATAAATAAAGATCAGACTGGATTTATATATCATAGACACACACATGACAATATTAAAAGGACATTTTCTCCTATAGATTATGTTAATAAAGAAAATAAAGAAACACTCATACTTGGCTTAGATATAGAGAAACCCTTTGATTCCCTAAGTTTGGACTATTTATTCAAAATCCTAATGCTATTTGAATTTCCTGCATCTTTTGTTCATCTCCTAAAGAATATATATCTACAAATAATTTAGCATATGTCAAGTTAGGTCATTTTACCTCTAAATCAATACATATAACAAAAGGCACTAAACAAGGATGTCCCATATCACCGATTCCATTTACTCTGGCTATTGAAATATTGGCAGATTCAATTTGTAACAATATAAATATCAAAGGAATAGATTTTTATGAACAATACAATTCTAAAGTAATGCTATTTGCTGATGACATATTACAAACATTATCTAATACAAAAGAGACATTAGAAGAATTAGATATATTAATTGACAAATTTCAGATGACATCAGGACTCCATTTCAATAAATCTAAATCAAATTTTTTATTTTAAATAAAAAAAGAACTGCAGGCTAAGGGGAATCACATCATAGGGAAACAAGAATCTACCTTAAAATATCTAAGAATTGAGTTATGCAAGGATAATAATGAATTAGTGTAAAAAAACTACAATAATATCATCAATACAATTAAACTCTCTGTGGAAAAATTAAACAACATAATATTAACATTTGAAGATAGACTACAGTTAATAAAAATGGTTTCACTGCCCAAGATGCTATATATATATATATATATATATATATATATATATATATATATATATATATATATATATATATCGAGAGAGAGAGAGAGAGCGCCATGGCAATACAATTGTTACCAGAAAGGAATATACCTAAAGAAATAAATTCATGCCTAATAACATTTTTATGGTTTCCCAAAAGAAACAGAATAGCTTTAATATATCATATCAGACGATGGACACAGGAAGGATTAAACTTTCCTGATATAGAAACATATATAAAAGCATCAATATCTAAAACAATCTCAGATTGGATAAGTCCAAGTTATTCTGCAAATTGCAAAGAATTACTAACTGTAATATCAATAAATGAATTTGATTTACAAAAAAAAATTCAAATAGATAAAAATTATTTGCCATGGCACATATGTATTACTATGCAATATAACATAACTAAACCCATTAAAACTCACATGATTAATTATTACATTGACTCATTTAGAAAAATGATTAATGCAAATATAGATTTAAAAATCTGGTTTGATCTTTTAACACAATTTATAGTCACAAAGAACTTTCCATATAAAATATATAGAGAAATTATTAATTCCTGGGAACAGAAAGGATTTGTTGGTTGGCTCCAATGTATCAAAGAACTAAAAGTTTTAGATATGCAGTTAATAAAAACAGCATACAAAATTCCACAAAAGGACTGGCTAACGTTACAGAGTATTCTGATATATTCACAAGATTTAAGTAGAATGATTAACAATTCTTCATTTAAAGAAATACCTAAATTTACAAAATACATATATGAAATCATATATAATGACTTTGACAATGGAAACAGTATTTCAAAATTTTACAAAATATGATAAACTATAAAACAGCACCTAAAACCTCATATGGGAAATATATAAAAAGGACACTCAATACAGTTCACTGAAGACATTAAAACAAGCATCTTATTATCGATAAAATATACATCCTTTACACAATACCGGAAAGTTTTTAATTTGAAACGCTTGCACAGAGCATTCTTAACCCCAGATGGAATCAGTAAAATTAGTTCTTCCAAAAGGAATATGTTGGAGATGTGAGTAAGTACACAATGCAAATTGGAAGCACATTTTCTTTGATTGTGTTAAAATTAAGCCATTTTGGAATGGTATTAATAACTTTCTACAAGCTTTATTTAATGAATCATTTTATTTAACTAAAGCTCTTGTATTATTAAATGTGAATGAAGGTCCTCATTTGAATAGGTCAAACATGTATCTAGTATGGACTATACTTGCAATTTTAAGGAAGTGCATAACAAGAAGATGGAATGCAAACACAATACCAACTTTGGAAGACTTCTACAGCCTACTGAAAACCACAGCATTATTGGAAATTAAAATTAAAGAGCTAAGAATTTATCCAAAGCCATTTATCAACAACCCTTGGGGAAAAGTCTTATCATTGATTGACACTATACAATAATTGATCAGACACTCTGATAAAGTAACTGTATACATTATGATATGTTATAGTGTTAGGCTAATGTAAATAGTTTACATAGTTATTTAAGATGGCATGTATAAATACTATGGAATTCATTCAAATGTATTTGAAAAAATTTTAAAAAAATGAGGAAAAGAAACCCCAACATGATATACAGTAACAGAGATGTAACTCATGGTCATGTGTCAGTATGTAAAGCTATTTCCTTGAATTATATGTCCAGTCAAAAATGTGTTAACTTCTTGTTAAATTATTTTCCATCTAGTCACTGCATTCTAGACATTAATAATTTCTTGAAAAATTGTAACTATATACATCCTTGAAAAATATCATATTGCTTATAGTATATCAGACAGATATACAGAACCAAGTGATTTTAATTTTCAGTTTCTTGACAGTAATCCAGAGAATATGAACATTTTTCTATTATATGTAAATATATATCAGAGATATTATTTTGCAAAATAAAATCTATTATGGTTATCAAATCCTGAACCATTTCCAAACATGTCTATCAAACATGTTCACAAGTTTAAAATAAAGTGAAGAACCTCACCAAATCCCGTTGGAAAATGTCCAGGCCCGTAACCCCTTAAGGAAATGTTTTCTATCATTTATATGTTATTTACATGTCCTATACCGTTAATATTTTAAGTAGATGATCACATGATATTTATTTTAGTTATAAATGGGCAAGTGAGATTTTCATGAAGTCTTCATGTGTTAAGAGATGAAAGCGCTGAACTTGTTTTGCAGTAAATTACTTTCTGGCTGACATCCACTGTCCCTTGAGATACAGTTTCAATTTTTACTGCAGATATAGCATCCTTGATTATCAACTATATGCTTAGATGACCTTAGGATCTTCATAATTTTTCAAATAGACATTCAGGCTTTCTTGGTGAAGAAATGGGAGAGTGAGCCTTGTGTCAGTACATGTCAGGCATCTTGAATGTTGACTTTCCTGTAAAAGACGGGTTACCCATCTGGAAGATAATGGCCTATTCATCTTCATGCTCTGCAAGGATCCTGAATGAAATTCCCTGCTCTCACTCACCAGCTCCAAAGACAAGCTTATGCATGTGCTTACTATGAGGTGATTATGACACACATGGTGAGGAAACAAATCCAGCAAATGGGAGTACACCTGCCAAAGACAGTGCTAGGATAAGAATGACCTGCATTTGTCAGAATGCATGGCATGAGGCATATAAAGATATGTTCTTGCAGCTCTAATTTAAATTCCCACCAGACTTTAAACATTTATTTGAAGTTAAGGCCCCCCTTGAACAATGAACTCTGGTGCAGGAATATGCAGTGACTCCTCCTCAGCTTGGAGTATAAGACCCTGGTAGGGAAGGAGAGCCTCAGCCTCAAGTCACCCCCAACTCAGAGTCAAGCACTTCCTGGGATGAAGTCAGTCAGTCAGTAGTGAGCTCTGGCTAATCCTCTGGTGCTGAGAGCCAGAAGTGAATCTAATCTTCTCCATCTATCATTTGCAAAAATGTTGAAGAGAGGTAGACACTGAAGTCCTCACTATTTAAAGATTAATTCAAACATGTGGATACTGGAAACAGTGTTCTGTATTACAGACATGCTTAAAAGCTTGACTGTAGCCTACCTTCTGATTTTTGTTTCTTCTGATAGAGCTGGGTCAGGGGTGTAAGGTGGTGTGAGTGGACCTTCCCTCTAAATCCAAGTGGAGGAACATTTAGCCACTGTCACCATCCTGGTAATGAGACATACTTTGAGTTTATCCTTGTAATATATGTACATGTCAACCTTATGGTAATGCTTAATGTCATATTTCTCTCCCTGTCAACACAGAGAGGCTAGGAGACAGAGAGACAATGCTGGTACATACTTTGGGTCATTTTTTGGTAACTACATGAACATTTATTGGATGGCTTTTATGTATCAAGCACAGAAAATTTTCAGCACATTTATCTGGATCAAGATAGGAACTGTGAGAGCAACATAGAATGACAGGCTGGGTGGCCAGCCATGCTCTTATAATCATCCCAAAACATCACAGAACTGACATTATCATCACTGAGTCTTTAAGAAATCGAGAAAAAAATGCCAAATTCTAAAGGGAGAGAGACTGAATCAATCTGCTGACCCAGCAAAGAGGGCCCCTCTCTCAGATCACCTGATATAATATTAACTTAACTGTTGCAGACATAGCACTGAATGGTTCAAGAGGTCATTTATGAATAATTGATGTTACATTCTACTGTAATTTCTGGAATTTTTACCTCACATTCAAGGGCTGTTCTTCCATGGAGTTGTTGGCTAAGCTTGCGGTGACTGACATACCTCTGGCTATGACTTAAAGCTGATCAACAATATTGATCTGTGAATACCATATCATTTACAACTCTTATTAGAGCAGTTTCTCTGCTTTTTCATTTCTTGAAGTCAAGATGTGGTCACAAGAAGATAGATATGATTCAAATTCTTCTCAGACCACTTTCTGTGTTATGAGAGTAACAAAGAGGAGGTAAAAAGTTTGGTGATAATTTTCAAGAATGTTCAGGTTCAAAGGCTGTTTTTCAAGAATGCAAGTAATTATGGCCTGTTTTATACTAGACTCAATACATATAATTTTTAGCGAGCATGTGACAATCAGGATAATGAGTAGCCCAGAATATCCAAGCCATATATTCATCCTAGATGGGCTAAGCTCCAGCCCGGTGCCATGGCCATGGAATGCCATATGTTGTTAAGCAATGCAGAAAGCACCACATTGAATCCATGCCTCGCTCTTTTTATATATATATCTATATATATATATATATATATATAGATATATATATATATATATATATATATATATATATATATATATATATATATATATATATATATATATATATATATATGGGCGGCCATGGTGGTGCAGTGGTTAGCATTGCCGCCTCACAGCAAGAGGTTCTCCGGTTCGATCCTCGGCTGGGGTGCCTTCTGTCTTGAGTTGCATGTCCTCCCTGTGGTCGCTGGGTTTCCTCCGGGTGCTCGGTTTCCTCCCACATCCCAAAGACATGCTGCAGGTGGATTGGATACTGTAAATTGGCTCTAGGTGTGCATGTGAGTGTGCCTTCTGTGGAAGGTTGGGCCGGGCTGGCAACTCGACACCGTAAACTCCACTGCCAATCAATGTGCGGACAAGGTGATCCGCTGTGGCGACCCTAACCGGAAAAAGTCGAAGAAGAAGAAGATATATATATATATATATATATATATATATATATATATATATATATATATATATATATATATATATATATAGATATACATATATATATATATATATATATATATATATATATATATATATATATATATATATATATATATATATATATATATATATATACATATATATATATATATATATATATATATATATATGTGTATATTGGTCCCCTTCACATGGTCGTCTCTTCAGAAAGTCGACTTTCATATGGCCGAGACCATATGATCAACTTTTGAAAAGCCGACCATGGGGGACCGCTATCTCTGTACAGTGCAGAATGGGAAAATTTCCCTCTTCCCCATTGTAGTACGATATCGGAGTTGGTATAATTAAGTTTTATATATATATATATATATATATATATATATGCAATATATATATATATATATATAATACATCTATATATAGATATATAGATGTATGCCAGGTAAGAGGAAAGGAGAAAGGCCTAAGTTAAGGTTTATGGTTGTCGTGAGAGAGAACATGAAGGTGGTTGGTGTGAAAGAGCAAGATGCAGAGACAGGAAGAAATGGAAACAGATGATCCACTGTGGCAACCCCCTAATGGGAGCAACCAAAATAAAAAGAAGAAGAAGATATATATTATATATAAGCCACCAACTGTCTGGCACAGTGTAAAGAGTAAATCACAATTCCAATGTACTTTAACAGTTCCATTCTAACCTTCTTTCTGGTAAATACCAAAAAATCCCATAATGCTTCCACAAGCCAGAAGCAAAAAATGAGCAGGCAATTTCAGTTTTATTTTGTTAGGGTTAAAGAGTTGGTATTAGAAACTGAAACATTTTTTTTTCCTTTTTTGATCATGTTAGGGTTTCAAATTTTTATTTGCTTCAGTTTGTTTTCAAACTGCTGGCTTTGGTTGACTATCTTTCAATAGTTTTGCATTTCAGCACAGTGTTGTAATATATATATATATATATATATATATATATATATATATATATATATATATATATATATATATATGTAAATAAATATGAGGAATAAAAAAATCAAAGCACCAAATTGTCAGGGAAGACAAAAAACATTTTAATAGGCTGACAGAAACTCCCAAAACAGCAAACCACTTTTCCCTCTGTAAACATGGGGTTTATTCAGTGCTGACATCATCAGTAATCGCCAGAAAGTTATATATGACAAGTCAGGAATCTTGATTAACTAATGAATTGCAGGAGAAACAAAAATTCTTAATATTCAAAGATAATATATATAGCAAGACTGTGTAATGTTTCTACATCTCCCAGGGTAGCCATTCATATGGAAGTTGTATATATTATGACAAAATTTTTGAAGCCAGACATTTTGCTTCAGTAAACGCAGAGAATATTTATGAAATTAAGCATTTAGTTAGCAGTATTATCAGTTACATGATCTACTGTCTGATTTCCTGGTATGGGGAATTCTACAAATTACCTGCAGTTTTTAAAAAAAGAATATCCCTATCTTACTAATGTTTGATGTTACTTATGGGTTACTTAGGAAGGAGTGCCCTTTACAAACATATTATTGCACACCCCTCAGCCATTTATTCATTTTTGTTATTGACAAAGTAATGGATCAACGTTCTGTGGAAAGAAGAAAGAACATACTAGACAAAAAAGAAAGATTTTTGGAAGGTAAGCTTGGGAGTATTGTTTTCCCCACCTCTTAATGACCATTTTTAACTGGATGGTATATTCTATTTGGCCACCTGATAGTAATGATAAATAGTAATTCTGTCTGTTCCCGCACTAGCCTGTTAGCTGACTTCTGCTCTGGCTACTAACTACCCCCCCATACCCTTCCTGCCTGCTACTAACAGTCTGTAATGCTCTATGCCTTGTAAACCTATTGCCTCCTAATTACATTTTGTTTTCTCCATTACAGCTGCTTAAACATCTTAGGCCGCATGTGTACCCCCCACCCTCCAACCTTGAAGAGTACTATTTCTGAGTTTAAGTGCAATTCCAGGGAAAATATTAAAAAGGCTTCACTGCAATCAAGACTTTTCTTCATATTAGAAGCAATGCATGTCTTAACTTTCAACATAATAACTTAGTGTAATGCCTTTATATACTGTTTTTTTTGTTGTTTAAAGCATGTGCACTTGCAGAGGCCTGAATAGCTAGCCCAGTTTTCCTAACTCCAATCCTGTAAGACCCCATTTCCGACACTAGTTGATGACACACTGCTGGATACTGTACCTCTCTCTCAGAGTTACAAGCCAAACTTTTAAATTTTTATCTACGGCTTTTACATCCAAATGTGCCTTTTTCTCCAGTTTCATCTGTGACCATTCAATATTAGACTATTTTTGTATGGCAATAGCTATCCACTTCCAAATTAATCTGCACTACCCCAGAATTAAGTAACACCAGAAATAATTAACGTGTGCTAGTTTAGTTCCCCCCTTGAACTGTACTGCCACTTATTTAACTGCAGTTCATCTATTCTCTTGGTACTTTCTCCATATCACTTACCTGCAGTTTGAGTCAATTGATTGTTTGTTTTTGTTTGACTTGCCCATCCTCCAGAATATGGTTCTGCCTGCTCCATTCACCCTTGCTACAATTGGGCTCACTCCACTCCCCACCCTATCCCCTAATCCCTCCCACCCCAAGGACAAATACATTTATTTTTCCTACACTCCACCCACACCTGACATTAACCAATCCACACTCACCAATCCCTCCCCACCCTACCGGCTACATCCCTTTTATTAACCAATCACAATAACACACTCCTGACAATGATTCTGTACTCACTAAGCTGGCTCCTCCTCATCTCCTTACCCTCCTGCTCCTGCTAAATGCAACATCCATGCAACACATATGTCCCCATACCAACCACTATCTACAACCTCTGAATATTACCCTTTCAGCCCCAACTACTCATCTATACACCCTAGTCTAACCTCTATTTCAACCATTCATTACACCAAACTAAAAGTTCTGTCATGTCATACTAAGAAACATCCCTTAGGTTCCCAAATTAGCAAACTACATCTAAAAAGAAGATTATTGTACAATTACCACCCTCTCAAAAAACAAATCCTTTCTCAATGTGGGGATGTCCACCCCAACCCAGGACCCTCCACTGATTCCACAGCCCATCATACTTCCAGTAAAACCCTACTACTGATAACTCTAAACCTACAAAGCATCAGAAACAAAATCACAAGTTTTGAACCTGATATAGTTGCTACTACTGAAACCTGGCTCAAACCTTACATAAAAGACACTGAATTTCTCCCACCAGGCTACAACTGTCTTCGATCTGACAGGCCATATAAAAAAGGAGGTGGGATTGCCATACTCTATTCCAACCACCTCAACACTACCTCCTACTCTAGCCTCATACCTTAATTTGAATCTGCAGAAATTCTCGTTGGGTATCTCCAATTAAATAACACTAAAAAAATCTGTATAGTCAATCTCTATATTCCCCCCCGGAAATAACATTCCTTTACTAGAGAAATCCTCACCTGGACATCTAAAATTATTCAAAATGAAACAATCATCCTAGGTGATGTTAACATTGATTGGTTAGAACTTACCAAACAAACAGTCCACGTCCAACATACACCTATTCTCCTAGACCCAAGTAGTAACAGACATCAGACCAAACAAAACCAAAAACAATGGCTCTGCACTAGATTAGATTCTAGTGTCTGACCCGAGTAACATTTCAGCCACAGGCACATTACCTCAAACCATAAGTGATCACCTACCTGTTTATATCCTTTGGAAATACTCCCTCACCCACAATATCCACCAGAATAAACTAACCAGGAACCTATCCATATTCAACCCAGAAATCTTAAACAAACACGCTCCTACAAATAGACTGGGGTGCCCTAAAAGTGCTACCATTAGATGAGGCAGTTAAACTCTTCAATACTACATTTTTAAATGTTATAAATAACTTAGTTCCTCTATCAGTAAAATAAATCAAAACTAACCCTGCTAACTGGCTAACTAGAGCCACAAAACTACTTATGACAAACAGAGATAGAGCATGGAAACTCTGGCATAAAACCAAAAATCCTGTTCACCTCCTAGAATTTAAACAACTTCGAAATCAAGCCAAACACTTCATAATCAGATAAGAAAAACTTCTACCTCACATCCCAAAACCAAAACAGAAACAATGCTAAGAAAGTTTGGGGTACCATCTCTAGTTTACTGCATCCAGGTAGCAAAAACAACCCATGCCCATATTCAGACAAATCCCCCAATGAAATAGCAACCCTCTTCAACACACACTTCATAGACACTATCTCCAAACTCTCTGGCACCTTCCCACAAATAATGCTAAAGCTAGCAAACAGACACTCATGCAACCTTCACACAACCACCCCAATGCTTGCTTTTCCTTCTCCCTTATCCCCACAGCTACCATTCACAAATTACTACTCAAACTAAAACCCTGCGCAAGTGCTCCAGATAATCTACCTCCAGATTACTTATAAATGTCAGCCAAATCTATAGCTTACCCCATTAGCATATTAATCAACAGATCCCTCCAAGAGTCTCATGTAACTGTAATCTCGAAAAAAGGCTACATACTCCCATTTCACAAAGGTGGCCCTAACACAGATTACACCAATTTTTGGCCAATTACAATAGTCTACCCACTATCCAAAATCATGGAGAAATGCATCCACACTCAGCTCCTAAATTTTCTAACAGAAAATAAGGTATTATCCCCATCCTACCATGGATTCTGCCCATATCACAGTACCACCACTGCACTCCTATCATTCATGGACACTGTGACCCAAGCAAAAGACACTGGAAAATTTGTCTCCTCTCTCTTTCTGGACCTCTCCAAAGCCTTCGACACCATATCCCACCCCTTACTCCTGGTAAAGCTATCCAATCTGGGAATGTCACCCCACCCCCTCTCTTAACTGGTTCTCTGATTATCTAACCAACAGACAGCAAGCCACTAAATGGCCCCACTCTTTCTCACTATTCCTCAATATACACACAGGAGTTCCCCAAGGATCCATATTGGGACCTCTCCTTTTTAGCATATTCATTAATGACTTCCACTCCACTCTCCTCCTAAATCCTGTAATACAGTACGCAGACAACTTGACCATTATCTGTATTGCTAACTCCTAGCTAGGACCCAACATGCTTTCTCAATCACTGAGGAATGGATGAATAAAAACCATCTCACCCTTAACCCCAGCAAAACTAACCTGTTTCTATTCTCCCCCCAAAAATTGACCCCCCCTAAATAGAGCAGATTTTAATATCTATTCACAAAACAAAACCTGTATTAGAGCAGTATCGCAAACTGAACTTCTAGGAGTTATAATAGATGAACACTTAACCTTCGATCTACACATCCAAAACTGCGTAAAAAAAAAACCCATCAGGAACTAGGCATCCTCTTTAAGCATAAATTGTACCTCACACCCACTGCTAGACAAACCCTTGCACTAACATATTTGCTTCCTTCACTTTTATACAGTGCCCATTTGTTCACTAACATTCAAAGCTCCTTAAAATCCAAGATTGAGTCCTATTATAACAAGGTTGCCAGGTTCACTACCAATGAAACTTACTCCTCCCATCACTGTATCTCCCTACGCAAACTAAAATGGCTCGAACTTCCCCATCACCTAACCTACTTGCAGTTAACCACAGCTCACAATATCATTACCAAACCTTCCAATTTTCTATCCCTCACCACCCTGTTTACTCTCCATATGCCCTCCTAACAACTCAAATTTGAAAGGCAATTCCTTCTAAAGGTGCAAATACCCAATCTAGCAGATGGTCAATCTCTCTACTCATGCACCATTGCTAAAACTTGGAATTCCCTACCCAGAACTATTTCCAATCACATATCCTTCAATAAGTCTCTAAAACAGCATCTCTTAGCCCCATGGCAATGTACATGTGGCTACGACTACAGAGCATCTTCCCCCTCCTGATCTCACTAACTTTTTTCTCTCCTTTGCTTAACAGTTATGCAACTATCTCTTGATGGCTTCACTCTAAAGCAGATGATATATTGTACTTTCATTTAAGCCAGCAAGATGAATAAAGCAATAACTCTTTATGATGAAATAATTTAATAACAGTAGTAGTAGTAGTAATAATAATAATAATAATAATAATAATAAAAACGGCAACAATACATTCACTTCATGTGTCAATCACAATGACGTTTTCCTGTATAATGTCTGACATATATGCTAAGCCTCAGAACATTGAAAAAGTAGTAATAGGCAAAACCCAGCTCTATTTGGAGGATTGTTTTTTGGTTTACAGTTATTGACATTAAAGGAATTTAATATTCAAGATTTTTTGGTGCTGGATTTTTCATCCTGTTTTTATTTGTGATATTTTTATATAGATATAGATATATATATATATATATATATATATATATATATATATATATATATAGATAGATAGCACCCAACTTTGTAATGTTTTAAGTTGTATGTTGTGTTTTGTTGGTTCACTGATTTTTTTCCATGGGAAACTGGGGTTTCGCTCATTTAAGACTTCAGTCTATATGTGTCGGCAAAACGGCATTCACTGTATTGCCATTTCGCTGACATAAGATAGATTCCTAAATCACAACTGTATAGAACAGAATAGATCATATAGGGCAAAAGTATCTTAAAAAAGTTTTTTTTTGAAAGGACCACCCCCACTTCCATGCTCTTCCCACACACCTTTACTAAATGTATCAGTTCAGTGACTGCACATCTGTGAAGAAAGGAGAAAAGTCTACACATAGTAAGGAAAGTGATTGCATATTGGCCCCAGATATCTCTTCTTTGACAATCATCCAGGTATATATTTACATATGTTGCATCCAGTTGTATAGCTATATACATCTCTATCTGTAGTTGCCTATTACATGAGTTATGCAGTTTTCTATGAATTGTGATTCAACAAAATATAGTTTTAGTGAAATGTATTTCTACAAAATTTTAAATTATTGGAAAACTTTATATTGATATTTATCTCGATATTTATCTATCTATTAATGGTGCAAATATTTCTGTTGTGTCAAATGATTATTCAGTCAAAATGGGATTTGTTTTATTTTCTTACTGACTCCTGTTTTATCACTTAGTTCAAATGGAATCTGTAGTGTTTAAGCAGAGAAAGTTTTAATGGAATTGTCGCTATGTGCATTGGTGTTTTTATGTGTGAATGTTACATTGACATAATTTATTGTACGAGGATGCAAGGTCATTTTATTCACATCTGAGGGAATGTGCTGAAATATGTGGGTGCTTGTGTACATGTTTGGTGTATGGTGAATATAAAGGTACATGGTCCAATATAATAATATAATCATAAACTGGTGATAAAGGAGTTTGTCTTTTTCCCCACTATTGCTTGATCACATTATTAGCATACATAAAATTGAAGATATATGGAGGAAACACACCTGTCTTCTAATTTTTAGTTGTATTTCTGATAGAATGGTGTTCATAGGTTCATAGTTTCATAGGTAGGTACTAGGCTATCTGCCCGAAGGCATTTATAAGCCTAACCACAATGTGTTGGTTTTCGCCGCCCCCTTAGATTAGTTCCCTGTGCCTCTGTCCAGCAGAGCCACTGAAGTGATCCCCGGGGTAAACTTTCTGTTTCCCATCCACTCGTCAAGGTTTCATTTGAAGAGTGTTAGCGAGGAGCTCAGCCTAATGTAGATTGGGATCTTGTTCCAAAGCATGGGAAGTCTCTGGGACAGGAATCTATCCCTCCAGCATGTCCTATTTATTGTTGTGGTGAGGTTTAGATCCCTAGAGAATGTGGCTCGAGGGGATAAGATTTTCTTTAGGTAGAGCATGTCCATCAATTCTGGGTTGGACATGGCCTTGTATGTCAGGCAGAGATCACCTCTGAGTAGGCAGTATGCAACCGAGTACAGCTGTAGTTTCTTCAGTCGAGCTGCATAGGGCATCTGTTTGAGTCCAGTGACCTCTTGGTGAGGTACTTCTGTGGTCTTTCCAGCTGTTGTAGGTGTCTTATAAGGTACATCCCAAATGGGGCATTGTACTCTATGATGGGTCTGATGAGTGATGAGTAGAGGGGCACAATGACCTCTTTTGATCTGGATGCGAACCCTGTTGTGATTAGGTGGGCCACGTAGAAGGATTTTCTAACCACTTTGGCAATGTGATTATCAAAGATGAGATTACTATCTACTTGGGTCCCCAGATCCCGTATTACGTCTTCCATATTTAGGGGACTACCACCTATGTAGTAGTTTGTGGGTACTTTGTTTTTTCCAAAGGGGATGACTATGCACTTTTTGGCATTTAGCTTGAGGCCATGATTTTGACACCAGGTATCCGTCTCAGTGAGACCCTTTTGGAGGATGTCTGTGTCAGCTGGAGAGTCAATTATAGCCCCTAGTTTGCAGTTGTCTGTGAACTTGGTTAGCCATAGTCCTCCTGTGCTTGCCTGTACCTCTGAGAAGTATATGCCAAACAGGAGGGGTCCTAGGACTGAGCCCTGGGGAATGCAACTTGTAATCGGTTTAGAGTTGGACCTAGCTCCCGCAACTCTCACCATGTGGGTTCTGTCTGTGAGCCAGTTGGCAACTCATCTTGTGATGTAGGGATTTATGTTCAGGCTGGTGAGCTTGTCTATAATACCAGAATGGGGAATGGTGTCGAAGGCCTTAGCGAGGTCTAGGTAGGCTGACTGTCTCAAAGAAGTCCACCAGGTTTAAGAGGCATGATCTGCCCTTAACAAAGCCGAACTGGGTAGGGTCCAGTGTTTGGAGGTTCCCAATGTCTCTGTTAATGAGTTCCATGATGATGCGCTCCATAGACTTGAAGACCAAGCTAGTCAGGCTTATATGTTGATAGTTCCCGGGGTCTGTTGTGGCTCCACCTTTGTGGAGCGGAATAACCATTGCTGTGTGCCACTCTATGGGTACGTAGCCTGTGGAGAGGCTGAGTTTGAACAGTGTGTTTAGGTGAGGGGTTAGTTCGTCTTTGAGCTCATGTAGGACACAGCCTGGGACACCATCCGGTCCCATTGATGCTGTGTTTTTGGCTTTGGAAAGGACTGTTTTAACCTGAGTGTCTGTGATTTCAGGGACTCTGCATTCTTCCGGTATGGTTATGGGCCCTTTTGGGGGTGAGAGGTGGGTGAAGTTTGTGCTGAACCTGTCTGCCAGGATGTTGCCAATCTGCACTAACTCTGAGATGATCTGAGCATTGCCACTTAGATTCTTGACATAGCTAAAGAATGCCTTGTGGTTATCTTTGGAGTCCTTGGCAATTTTTATTTCAAAGCTCGCCTTGGATGATTTTATGAGGGATCGTACTTTCTTGCTGATACTGATCAGGGATGTCTTCCCTTCTTGGGATTTTACTCTTTTCTGTACTAGTTTCCTCCTCCTATTGTATAGCTTGTTTATGGCAGGAGTCCACCAGACTGGTTTCCTTTTCTTGGAAGAGTGAGTCTTGGTTTTGCTTGGGATGGCATGATCCATGCATTCTTGTAGGTGCCTGTAGAGTGCATTAGTAAAGGATTTTGCAGCTTGGACAACATTATCCTTCAGCATGGGGGCTTTGAAACTTTCCACCTCAGTCTTAAGTAATGTGAAGTTTGCTTTTGAAAAGTTTTTCACGTCGGTTTTCTTGTCCGGGAGTGGGGGCGGAATGTGGATATCCAAAGTGATTTGTTTATGGTCAGATCTAACCAGCAAGGGGTTGACCTCCGGTGTGGAACACTGGTCGCCCATGTTGGTGATGACTAGGTCCAATATGTTGTCACCTCTGGTGGGAGTGTTGACCAGTTGAACCAGGGCATTTGAGTTTATAAATTCTAGGAAATGTTGGGCAAGGGAGTTAGTACTTGAGTAGTTCTCCCAGTTAATGTTTGGGTAATTGAAATCACCCAATATTAGGGTGTTTTGTAGGACCTTTATGTTTCCCACTGTTTCCAGAAATGTGGAATGGGGGTCCTGGGACATGGTGGGTGATCTGTAGCAAGCTACAATTTGAACTGCAGTTTTGCCCATTGTAAGTTGCACAGGGATGATCTCTGAAGCATTGTGCTGTGCCGCTAACCTGGAGGTGTGGGTATCCTTGATGAATATGGATACGCCCCTGCCTTTTGTATTTCGGTTTGGGTTCTGTGGCCGAAATGTATGGTATGAGTTGTAGCCTGGTAGTGCTGGGGTGCTCTCTGGAGCCTTAAACTGGGTTTCTGTTACTGCACATATATCAATTTTCTCCATACTGAGGAGTGCATCGAGTGCGTGCATTTTGAGGTTTAGACTTATGGCATTGAGTAGAATTACTCTCAATTTTTTGTTACTTGTGCTATTTACGGTGGTGGGTTTGTCTTTTGAGCCTTGCTTAAAAAAGGCACTAGGGGGATGGCAAGAGCCTTGGCCAGTATTCAAAAGCCTAAGGGTGACAGGTGCAAGCTGTCTCTAGCGAAGCAGCGTGGCTTGTCGAGCATGTCATCTCAGGCGGACAGACACTGGATCCCCTTTGAATGACACCAGAAACTTAGCCAATTGTTGAAATCAAGAAGTTTTTTCTTTATACCATGGTATTATTCTTGGTGAGGTCAGGATGCTACTCAGGGTCAGGGTCATACCGGCTTGGGCTACGTGATAAGAGAGCTCTTCCACGTCTCTTTTCATGTAGTCCAGGGAAGAACGGCTCAGGTCATTCACACCAACATGGCAATGACAGAGTCATGTTTGTACTTGTTCTAGAGTGACCTGAGTGCTTGTGGTGGATCCTGGCACCTGACAGGCAGCAAACAGTAACCTTCTCCTTATTCAGCCTAGTGAGTGGGATGTCAGTGTGCCTGACTATAGAGTCACCTATTACTAGTATGTTGGGTATGTTATTTTGCCTTAAGGGCTGTGATTGCATGGCACACTGGTTTTGTGAAGTATGTGTTTCATGGTTTGTGTTGGGGGTGGAGGTTGCTTGGATGTTTGCTTTGAAGGTCTCTGTTGGTTTTGCAGATTTTTATTTAGATCCTCCGAGTATTTTTTCATGTATTTATGTGTGTTTTTTGCCAGTGCTTCTTTAATGGGTCTATGTGAGACTGGTGGTGTGATGCAAGTATTTCCCTTCTCCTCTTGACTGTCTGATCTAGTTTGGGCTGAGAGAGCTTAGCCTCCACGTTTGGCTGTATAATTGCATCTCTCGCATGTATTAGTGTTTGGTAGTAGGAGGAGGGGGTTGTCTGTGTACATGAGGCAGTTGTAACATTGCCTCAAAATGCCCAGATTCACCAGTTGGACTGGAGAGTACACCTGAAACTGCCCTTTGGACATGCCTGAATAGGTACACTGAACTGTTTTACTGGATGGCTGGTAAGGTCGAATAGAGAGCCTTGTCCTTCTGTACAGTACAGGAGGGTCTAGTGCTAAGGTTTATCAGTGCCTGCTATAAGTTTTGAGCACATGCCAGGCTGAGAAATGAATGGCTTGTGTGCTTAAGTTGAAAGTTTGTCTAGACTTTGTGGAGCCGGGAATAGTTTTACCCTAGCTAACCGGCGCTGCCCAGTGCGCAAAACAGGCAAATA
The DNA here is from genome assembly GCF_019279795.1 of Protopterus annectens. NCBI lineage: Eukaryota > Metazoa > Chordata > Ceratodontiformes > Protopteridae > Protopterus > Protopterus annectens. The sequence continues at coordinate 83,518,553 of NC_056749.1, forward strand.
CGGTTTATAGCAGGGAAATGAAAGAGATAGAAATTAGCCCAAAATGGCCAATAAACTACTAATTTCTGGGCTGAAACCACTCCTCCAGGGACAGATAGGTTGCTCAAAGCTCCCCTCTCTCACAGGTGAACAAAGAACTTCCTTCTATCCAAGTAAGGTATGGGCAAACACAGAGATTTGTACACAGCCCTGAATTCAGCACTAACCTGAAAACTGGACGATACTAGCTTAGAAAGGCGGGAAACAAGTGTATATATATATATATATATATATATATATATATATATATATATATATATATATATATATATGTATATATAATTTTTAGAAAATAAAGCAGATACACTCAAAAAACAGTTTAAATGCACAGAAAAGGATACTTGTTTTATATCGCAGATCATGTTGTTTATTATCTTTTTAGCAAGATATGTCATATAATTAATGTTTATCTTAATTATTCATTATATAATCGTATGTGTGTGTGTGTTATGTAATTTTGGTGGATCAATATAGATGGAGGCAAGGTAATTGCCTTTTAGAGTACTCATTTGGTTTTAGGTTGAATTCAGTGGTTAAGGAGTTGATGACATTTTAGGTGGGTTGTGTTTTAATGATTCATACTGTACACACACACACACACACACACACACACACACACACACACACACACACACACACACACACACACACACACACACACACACACACACACACACACACACACACGCACACACACACACACACACACACACACACACACACACACACACACACACACACACACACACACACAAATGTATGTCATTTCCTGATAAAGTAAGCAATGCTTATTGGGTGCATGCATCTAGGCCCTTTGCATTGCCCTGGCTTGACACCAAAACACCAGTGGAAGCCATCAGAGCAATTGATTGGGCTATTTCCTTGTATCTTACCAGTCTTAGCTGCCACTTCATTCTTGCCTAGTTGACAACTCCAGCACCCAGGTCTCTGTTCAGTCATTGTTGTCTGAGTTGCATTCAGAGCTTTATCTTTCTGCAGCATGTATATATTCTTAAATCACATTTTTTTTCAATCTATGTCAGAAATTCCATCATATTTTATATCATTTTCATGTCTCCTTATGTGGTACTTCTGAGATACTGATATCACATTTCTGGATATCTGAAAAATAGGAAGCTATCCTCTTCTGTATTTTTATTGTGTGTGTGTAATACCTTTTTCTTTATTTGGGGTTATGCATTTCTGGCAGTGTATTTAGCTGGACTTTATTTCTTCTTATTTCTCATGTCTGTTTAATTTGAATGTGTTAAATGAAGCACTAATGCTGTTGGATGTAATACCTCACCTGGCATTGTTTGCATCTCTGCCTATGTAACAGGGTATTTCCTTTTATATCCATGTACACATAGTACCTCAGTTTGTCTGTTTACTATCTGTATTTTTTGTTTGTTTATGTACACACATGCTTTCATCTACTGTATATCTTGATCTCTTAGTCTAAGAACCCTTGAATCTATAACATCACAGTGACATAAGGCACAGTCTACACTTCTTGTATTTAAAAATTCAACATTATAACCTGCTGTAGGTATGCTTTTAAATATAACTTGTTGGTTGGCATTACCAGCTTTTACAAGCACTGTTACTAACTGTGCAAAACTTGATTATATTATATTATTTATTTATTTACATTTGTTGACCGGGAGTGTCAGACTGGACGTAGGTCCATTTTCAGCTGAGGCCCCGGGAGAAAAGCTCCACAGTTAAAATAAACAGATAGTAGTTTCATTGGATTACATAGCAATTAACAATTTACATAGCAATTACTTACAACATATTTACAGATGAAGAACATAGTACATCAGTAGACAACTAGAATCATTAGCTGTGAAGTACATAACAGACATTAACAATTGTTACATTAAAAAGTTCCTGCTGTATAATAAATAGTTAGGCTTATGAGCATCTGAGCTTGCTATAATCAAGGTAGTTAGTGGGATGGAAAGAAAGGTAGTGGTTGGATGGGGTGGGTGATGTTAGAGTGGGAGTTGCAAGGAAATTATATACTGTCTTCTAGATGATTTAACTATAGCCAGCTCAGATAGTAACATTTTTTTTTGTTTAACAGCAAAGAAATATACTTAGGTGAAGCCTTTGGTGCATATAAGTCAGACTTGGTGACTGTAATATCAGTTAATAAAACTATTCAGATAAAAGAACTATCTGTGACAGAATTTTGAAATACACACTTTCATAACTTGCTGTGATGCAGTGCTCTTTTAAATGTCTGTTATCATGATTTATATTAGTTCAGTTTTTTGCTTTTGTTTTAAAATATGCATTAGGTCAACTATTTGTGACCTTACTACTTTGTCCAGGCTAAATGCAGCAGTGAAACCTAAGAGACTGTGTTCAGGTGAAGTCCCAGCACTATCAAAAATTCTAGTTTCATTGTGTAGCAGCTCACAATGCAGTTTCATTTGTGAAGGCACATGTATTACCATTAATGGTTATTTTAGTATAATAGCCCCCAAAGGGCCCCCAAAGAAATGTGATATGACCAATGTCTTATACAAACCTTCTGCTAAATGTAAAAGCTTTAGTAAGTTTGCGCTTTTGTATTTTGGAGAAGGTGCAAACCTTTTAATAGGGGTGAAAACGGTGAGGTCCATTTGGAGGCTAGAGAGATGCACTTGCAACTGTTATTGGGTACACCCCCCCCAAGGAATCAAAGCTAAGACCTCTATTAATAGATTGTTACAGCTTAAAATGGACATACTATCATTATTAAGATTTTAACAGGGTTAATTTTATACATTTTATTTTATAGTTTAAAAGTACTATGATTTTATTATCAAGACTTACATGCTGCTTTTGACCAATGTGGGTTTAACATCATGAAAGCTATAATTAAAAACAATACAGGTGAAATGGAAAAATTACATGACAAAATTAATGATGTTAACAAAGCTATTATTGGTGACCCTTTACACAAAATTGATGTAAATAGAAACAAATATCAAGAGATATTAAAGAATATAGAAATTAAATGTATTGCGGTACAAAACAGAAAAGTAGCGAAGATTGATAGGGACACTAAGGAATACAAAAATAAAACACACTACCCCAAGCCCAAGGGTGGGATAAATGAACGTAGGCAACATTGGGTGAGAGAACATAATGAGGGAGACATACGAGATGAAGTGTTTTATCAGGAATTAGAAACGAGGGAAAATGACCCCCCCCCCCCTTAGGAGATCAGAGAGAATTATGGAAATGGAACCAGTGAATTATAACTCAAAAAACTACAATGGAACGGGTTGGGGACCTCAGGGAAGGAACAAAAAGAGATGGAACTGAGAGATTCCATCATACAGGAAGGTAACAAATGGACATATAATGACTACAATGTTTTCAATTATTCTGACACTACTATTGACAAAAATCTTTTTGACTTGTTTTCCAAGGGTTTGGGATTTATACCAAAATCAAGGAAAAACCTTTTTAGACTACTTATAGATTTAAAAATGTTTTTAAGAAAAAAGAACTTAGAAATAATTTTTAAAGGAAGGACAAACAATTTCAACAACCTCAGTTTAGTAAGACCTAGTACTTTTAATCCGCCTTTACACCCCCAACTTAGAAACTTTGTGTTACTAGTAGAACAAGAGTTAAGGGCTGAGTTGAAACAAGACTATGTACATTCTAATTTAAGCAAACAGGAAAATCAAATTCTTAAAGATTTAAGTAACAATGAAAATTTAAGGGTCATGAAACCGGATAAAGGAGGGGGTGTTGTGTTGATGGAACACATCTTATATGAAGGAAAAATGATGGACATTCTGAATGATACAAACAAATATTCTAGAATATCCAAAAATGAAATCAACATAGCATACAAGAATATCCAAGTGTCCTTAAACAATTTACTCCTTGAAGGTTCAATTGACATCAAAACTTACAAATATTTACATGTGGAGAAACCTAAGGTCCCTTCCATCTTTGGAATCCCCAAGGTGCATAAAGACATCAATGACCCACCCCTTAGAGCTATTGTATCAGCTGAAGGATCGGTTACAGCACCTTTAGCTAAGTATGTGGACGTCAAGGTTAAGGGACTGGTTTTGAACAATAAGAATATACTGAAAGATTCCTGGGACTTTTGAGGAGATTGCAAACTGAATTATTTGATGATGGAATTTCCTTCGGTACCCTGGATGTGGTAGATTTATTCACCAGTATTCCTCATGAGGTGGGACTTGAGTGGTTTGAGGAGATGTTGATTGATTACAAGGAAATTACCCAGGAAGAGTTTAGAACTATCCTGGTCTTGATGGAATTGGTACTGAAAAATAATTTCATATTTTTCCAGGGCGAATATTTTAAACAGGAAAAGGGGGTGGCCATGGGCGCACACTGCGCCCCTACATACGCTAATATTGTTATGGCCTACTGGGAAAACAAATTTTTGTTAAATTCCCCCCATTCTCAGCTTTGGTTTTTATATGGGAGATTCCTGGACGATCTTTGTTTCATTTGGACAGGAAATCAAACTCAATTTGAAGAACTAGTGGAATTTTTGAAGGGAACAACTGATTTCCTTGATTTCACCCATAAATTTGATGATAAGGAACTTATTTACTTGGACGTCAATATTCAGACAAGTAATGGCCACTTTGTATCGAGAATTCATAGGAAGGATACTTTCTCAAATTCTTATCTACATTTCTCCAGTTCCCATCCATTGCACCAGAAGATAGGTGTTTTAAAGGGGCAACTGGTTAGATCGTGTAGAATGACGTCTGATGATGAAACTTTTGCCTGGGAAGTCCACACATTGAAAAAGTTTTTTTTGAACAGAGGTTACCCAAGTGACCTAATTGACAAAATTTCAAAAGAAGTTATTGAGGAAAGGGTGGGAAGATTTTCACCAATCCTTGGGAAAACTATGATTGATATGAGCACAAATATCAATCCAAAAACGGACACAAGGAATTTCAATTCAGGTTTTGTGACCACCTATGACGGTCAATCTGGTATATTTAGGAGAGTAATGGATAGAGAATGGACCACATTCTCGAATATTTCAGATTTAAAACACACTTTTGATGATCCTTTAGTTCATATTTACCGCAAGGGTAAAACTATAAAAAATTTTTTAGAAAGTGGTTTCAACAGGTCCCATCGGGGGAAGTGTATTAAGGAAAAGAAAGGCTTATACAAGTGTGGAAGATGCAAATATTGCACCTATCTAATTATTGGGAATACATACCATGTAGAGGCCAGAAATAGGAACATTTCCTTAAACACATATGCAAATTGCAATACCAAGGGAATAGTTTATATAGCTACATGCAGGTCATGTTTGTCCTTTTATGTTGGCAAAAGTGAGAGACAACTAAAGCAAAGAATATACGAACATTTATATGAGATCAAAAACAAAAATGAGAAAAATGCACTATACAAACATAGTACAGTTTGTAAAACTAGTGGTTTTTCATTTTTTGTTTTAGAAGTTGTCCCTCCAGATCCAAGGGGTGGTATGTGGGAGACAATGGTTGAATACAGAGAGTTATACTGGCAACTTACACTGGAAGCTAATAGATCACCAGGTCTCAATGATATGATCTCCCTTGTGCCAGTATTGAAACTGAGATCTGCAAAGTTGTAACCAATTATCAACCAAATAACTCTCACCAAGTCCTTCCTTATTATACATTTTATACATTTTTTACATTTTATTCTGAAGTTTTTAGCTATTTTTAAAAATATTTATACAAAATTTATTTGATGTTGTAAACACAATTTTATATTTATAAGGTCATGGTCATAGAATTTATGTCATTACCTTCCTGTCAACAATATACTTGTTTTACTGTGATACTATTCAACTTTTGCTACCAGTTAGAATGGAGTTCTGTACCTAGTTTATTTAGAGCTCTCACACTGGTTATTTTACTTTGATGCCACTAGATGGTGCTAGCAGCACAATATTCACCAAGGAACTTTAGTTTCATTCATACATTCAATATTTTAGATGATTGTAAAGTTTATACAGAAGTGTTGCCTTTTATTACATTATATATTACATATTTTACTATGATTTTAATATGCCTCACAGTAGTTGGACACCAGTCACTTCATTGATTTAGAAATAACATCAATTTTCTATTTTCCACAACATTTCAGTATAAAATGAAGATAATTACGTTTTACCATTCAAGTTTCAATTAGACAATTATTCAATCGGAATGGGTGTGTATATATATATATATGTTGGGAGTTTCATTATGTTTGTTTGCACTTTTCTGATGAAGTTTTTGACGAAAACGTTTACTGTATCTTGTCAGCATTAATGTGATTGTGCTGTTTGGATCGATTAAAGAGTGTTGGATCTTATTGGGGCTATCCTCGCAAGCGTGTGGTGTTTTTCGTTTATCAATGTCTTATACAAACCTTCTGCTAAATGTAAAAGCTTTAGTAAGTTTGCGCTTTTGTATTTTGGAGAAGGTGCAAACCTTTTAATAGGGGTGAAAACGGTGAGGTCCATTTGGAGGCTAGAGAGATGCACTTGCAACTGTTATTGGGTACACCCCCCCAAGGAATCAAAGCTAAGACCTCTATTAATAGATTGTTACAGCTTAAAATGGACATACTATCATTATTAAGATTTTAACAGGGTTAATTTTATACATTTTATTTTATAGTTTAAAAGTACTATGATTTTATTATGAAGGCTATTGATAATACATTGCATTTAATAATATAAAATATGTTATGACATTTTGTTGGAGTTTCTGGATCCCATGATTGTCCTTACTAAGTACTTAATGAATGATGGAATATCTATTGTAGAGCTGATGAAGTTGTGACCATTAAAGGGAGGGAAAGTATTTAATTTCTTTGCAGTTTATTAAACATTTGTCCTGGGGATCTGTCTTGAGTTGCAACATCTTTTTTTTCTTTTGGTTTTGTTTCTTAGCATCAGTACAAATATTTTTTTCTGATTATTTGTTATTTTGTATTGCTCTGTACATGTCCCAGGATTTATATAATGTTTCAGGTGGTAAAAGCAATGGAGCAGTCATAATGGGTGAGGATTCTATACCTATCAATAATCTATCATTAACCCAATTGACTCCAAAAATGGATTCGTTAGTGGATTCCAAGAAGCTGATTGTCATCTAATTTTGAATGGGGATGATACTCGGATGGAAGCAGGTATTCAGTGGTTATCACAGTCATATGGGCATTCTATTATTTATGTCTGAATGGAAGCTGACCACGCTGATTTAACACAGTGGTTTACCAAGAAGTTTCAACTGGGGGGAAAAACAATAGACCTACTTTGGTAATTTCAGAATCCATAAAGGATAAGATCTTTAGGTTTTAAAAATTACTGAAGAAATATAGAAGTCTGTAACTTGACAATATGTTTTTTCAAGACAGTTTATAGGCTAAATAGGTTCTGAAGGGCTTATGTAATGTTCGCGTCCCTAATGGTCTGGTTAGGGGTTCTATTGTACAATGTGAGCCCTTGCTGTTGTTTAACCACACCTGTCTCAAAATGATGAAGCTGTTCTCTAGAGACAATGAGAGGGAAGTGAAGAAACTAGAGGAGAAGATTCACTTCATTAGAGATGAAATAGTGCAGCATCTGCTTTAAGTAATGCGTTTGTTGTGATGGGTGTTTGAGAAGGTGGAAAATACTGTAGAGTCATTTTGGCAAGGAAGGAGAAGAAACTGAAGAGAGATGAGATGGATTATAAAGCAAAAACAGCATATCCCTCCTCTGAGCCAGGGAATAAGCATTACTGTCAGCATCATGACGACTGTATGAATTTGACAGACAATGAGGAATGGGCTGCTACTACAGGAGGTGATGTTGATGGGGTTTTTAGCAATAGAAACTTGAGGATGAGTTACCCATCAGCTGTGATAAAGAACCCCCCTGATGAGAGGGGCAACAATCAAAAAGGGCAGCGTGCCTGATTTAACTATTTCAGGTACTGTACATGAATTCTTTGGTTTTAAGACATTTAACTATATTAACCTGACCTCAAGATAACACCTTCCTTCAGTCAGTTACTATTGAAAGGATTTACTTCTGTCCCAACTGCCAGAGCCAGCCTTGCTGTCACTTTGAAAAAGCTTAGTCCTGTTTTTAGAAATGTGGACTTGACTGGTTAAGCAGTCTCCCATGGTTTAACGAGATCTAGTACCTTTAATCCCCCTTTAATACCACCCTTTGCCTTTTATAAGTGCTTGTGTGAAAGGGATTTGAGACATATTATGAACAATTGTCAGAAGTGATTTAACTTGTCCAGTGAGGAACACTGTGTTTGCAGAATTACAGGACAAGAAAGGAATTAGAGTTATGAAACCTGAGAAGGGGGGTTAGGTGGATGATTTTTAAGCAGCTTTGTTGAATTATCGCTTGTGACATAGTTATTGAATTATCGCTTGTGACATAGTTATTGAATTATCGCTTGTGACATAGTTATTGAATTATCGCTTGTGACACAGGCAAATTGGAATTTATATGAAAGTAATCAAACTGTATTAAGTTCACATTTACGAACATTATATTATGGATTCTTATACTCATTATCAGAAAATGTTACATTATTTACACGATGAAGCCTTTTTAAAGTGCTTCTGTAAAGAAGATTAACGTTGCAAACCACAGATGAAATATGTTTCTGCATGATTTACTTATTTAATTGTTGCTGATTAAGTAAGTCATCAACTTGGTGATTTTTTGACACTGGAAAAATGATTATCCCTGGTATTTTTAGGATCCCCAAGGCGTGTAAATTTGTCTTTGATCCACCATTGTGGCCTGCTGTGGCTGCAAGGGATCCATTATGGAACCTCTGATGTTAAATTGAAAATTTTTTCAAAGATACATTTTCTGTGTTGTGGGATTCTTGGCATTTCCTTAGTATACTTGTGAAGGTTGAATATGTTGAATCATCTTTATTAGTGGTGGTTGATATCATGGATTTGTTTGGGGGCATCGCAGGAGAATTGAGAGGTTTCCTGATGCACTAAATGTGGCTTCACCTTTTCGACAAAATAACAATAATCTCATTGTTCAATGTATGAAATGTGTTGACAAATAACTCCATTCTTTGAAAATTAATACTATAAGCAGATCACAGGTGTTGCTATGAGGGCGGCAGCAGCATCTCTATTTGCAAATATCATTCTATATATAATAATTCCAGTAATATACTGGAGTCAGTACATATATATGTGTTTATTCAAATTCCACAAACTGATGTATTAGGTCATTTGGCTTCATAGCAGTGCCCAATCCTTGCTATCCTAGAGCCAAAAGAATGTCCCAGGTTGCAGGCATCTCCAAACACTCCAAAGACAGTCCAGTGCTACAGACCCCTTCCAGGATCTACCTTCAGCTCAAAAAAGCAGATATGTCTACAAGATATAATCCACAGGTTAAACCTCACAAGTTAATCCCTCTTGGGTTTTCCATCACTCCTGGTCTACTTTTCAGATGATCCTGTACAGAGAACCTAACTTCCTGAATTTAACCCTCTAGAGTACTCTTTTTTGATACAGTGGTAGTTGGCGAGTAATACCTTGATTTAGCTAATTCCAATGAATTTGATGAATTTTTTCCCACACTCCATCCACTCCGAGAATACATTTAAAGGCATATGCACATTTTCCAACATGTTACCACATATATGTGTTTGTGTGTGTGTGTGTGTGTGTGTATATATATATATATATATATATATATATATATATATATATATATATATATATATATATATATATATATACATATAGCTCCTGCTTTATCTCAGTGCCATCCCCTTGTAGGGTACATTGACACATCCCTTCATTAGTTGGTCCCATCCCTCCAATGGAAGAGACCTAGCATGCAGGATACCACTCCTCCCACACCTGACAGATGAGTAAGGAAATAGGAATTGCCATATGATGGTTAAGCTGTCTTTTTTTTTTAGCTACTCCTATGTGCCTGCATCAGCATCAGGCTGGGCAAGTAATCAGGATTATCTCAAGATCCCTGCACTGGGCAAGCCATGCTTGCTCTACCTTCCCATCCTTCAAATTTTTATCCTCATTCTAAGCTCCAGCCTCCACCAAAGTTTCACTAGAGATATGCAAGGTGTATCTCTTCCTCCAGGATATGGATGCCCATGCTCCCTACAAGCACTATCACACCCCATCTGCACGCCCATGCTCCCTACAAGCACTATCAGACCCCCATCTGAATAACCATGCTCCTTACCAGCACTATCAGACCCAATCTGCACAATCATGCTCCCTACAAGCACTATCAGACCCCATCTGCATGCCCATGCTCCCTACAAGCACTATCAGACCCCATCTGAATAACCATGCTCCTTACCAGCACTATCAGACCCCCGATCTACTAATCGAACTTTGATTACCTCGGCTATAGCCCGAGATTTATTCCACTATGTCACAAGACTGGCATCTGCTTTGATGTAAAGCAGAGCTTCAAGTGGTTGGGACTGAGTATGCTGAGATGAACAACTAACCATTGAACTCAGGCATTATACTGTGTGTGTGTGCGTGAGTGCATGTTTGTTCATGTCTGTGTATGTGTGTGTGTCTATCTGTGTATGTGTGTGTTTATTTAGTTATTGCATTTATCCATTTTCTCACCTTTATGCTGTGGCTTTTGGCTGAAATGATCCAAAAAGGAGTGGTTCACTTACTCAGTTATGAATAAATTAAAGTAGCAATGCAACCATGTTGTTTTGGATGACTTCCTCTGTTAATCATTACTTTAACTTCTGGGTTATTCTAGCAGAAAATAGCTGTGAGTCATGAATCTCATCTCATTTCTGTTTTTCTGCTTGTGCATTCAGTTTTATGAAATCATTAGGTACAAGTAAAACTTGTTTGTTTATGACTGTTGCAATTAATAGATATGAAATTGATAGAAGTAGATTTCCCATCCTCTTTTTTAAGTTCCCATTTAACAATGAGTTAGCAGTTTATGTGTACATGAAACTGCATTTTTATTTAACAGAATAGTGAATTTTCCTCCTGCTATCAGCTATATCAATACACCATAAATAGCAACAGCACAACATATTTTCACTCATTTGTGCAGGGCAGGGGCTGGATTCCTGTTCCTTTCTGATCAATGCATAATATTTCCATGGGTTTAGGTGCACTGTGATTTTTGCCCTCACATCTTAACTTGCTCCATCTAGATATACATTTGTGTTTAATAAGGTTAAGATTATTTAATGATACATTAAGTACTTAATGGCTAAAGGAATGGAATGTGTCCATACAGTGACCAAGTGTTTGGTAAGATGTAAAAGTGTTCTGATTCTTGCATCTTCTAGCTTTTGCATAGTTCGTGCTATGATTTATGAGCCATGGCCAGTATTCAACGGACAATGACAAAAGGAGTAGTAATTATATGGTGGCCAAATTATTCTTGCAAACAGCTGGTATCAGAACTGCTGATATGCTTCTCTACACTTTAAAAGGGGACTCGGAGGCAGTTAGAATCAAGTCTAACTGCCTCAAGGTAAAAGCTGGCCAACATCTGTAGTGGTCACGACACGTCGTCATTCTCTTTGTTGGCTTGTTTAGTAAGTTAGTTATTTAGTTAGTTATTCAGTCACTCAGTCTACTTTGCTAACTGGGTAGCTGGCCTTATTCAAAGACCATTTTCAGCCACAACTCCAGCTAAACAGACAAAAAAAGTATCTTAGCCTAAAGAAATATTGACAGTAATTACACATCATAGAAAATACACTTAAAGACATCACACGTACTAAACAAGCTTGTAGTAACTTGTTATTCTTGATGCTTGTTCACTGGATAATGTCCATGCATAAGAGCAAATCAGTCAGAAATTCTGGACAAAAGAATGTGGCAGATGTAGAAGAGAAGGTATGAGAGTGCTAAACATCAGCCATCGGCTTCATCATAAAGGACAACTGAGTAGTTCAAAACTACTACGCTTAGAAGAAACTCATCTGACAAAAGAGAACGAGCATTCAGTGAGTCAGCTGTCAGAAACACTAATTCAGCTCTCATAAGGCAGGACAAAAAGGATAACAGTGAGTTGCCTTTCGGAAACCAGAATCTCTGACAAATCAAGGGGCCCTAAAGACCCTTAAACCAAACAGATATGATTATAACATAGCAATGGTCCATGTGAGTGTGAGGTAACTGACAAGCAAATGCCTGATGGATATGCAGAGAGACATGATAGAGCACTGTATGCATGTCACAGATACTGATAACACCCTGATTTTGAGTGGAATCCTTCTTTCTTATTTGATGATGCAAAGTAAACATAAAAGTAAATGAGGATTGTCTTCCACAAGTGGCTGTATAGCTGGTAGGGGAGTCCAGTACTTGTCGGCAGGGGACATCCTGCTGCTCCATGGTGTCCACATGATGCAATGAGCCACTGCTGCTGATCTCATAGTTCCTGTTTAAGGCAGAGTCCAGCTAATGCGTCTCTTAGCTTAAGAAACACAAATCAAGCACAAGACTGCATCAGGGTGGCTCTGCTGAATGCTGGGAGACTTGGCTGACATTGAGCCCCGGCTGTATCTGGATTACATGTATGTATACGCTATTACACTAACCTGGTGCTGAATGCTGGGAGACTTGTCTGACATTGAGGCCCTGCTGTAGCTGGATTACATGTATGTATATGCTATTACACTAACTTGGTGCTGAATGCTGGGAGACTTGTCTGACATTGAGGCCCTGCTATATCTGGATTACATGTATGTATATGCTATTACACTCACCTGGTGCTGAATGCTGGGAGACTTGTCTGACATTGAGGCCCTGCTGTAGCTGGATTGCATGTATGTATATGCTATTACACTAACCTGGTGCTGAATGCTGGGAGACTTGTCTGACATTGAGGCCCTGCTGTATCTGGATTACATGTATGTATATGCTATTACACTAACCTGGTGCTGAATGCTGGGAGACTTGTCTGACATTGAGGCCCTGCTGTATCTGGATTACATGTATGTATATGCTATTACACTAACTTGGTGCTGAATGCTGGGAGACTTGTCTGACATTGAGGCCCTGCTATATCTGGATTACATGTATGTATATGCTATTACACTCACCTGGTGCTGAATGCTGGGAGACTTGTCTGACACTGAGGCCCTGGTGTATCTGGATTACATGTATGTATATGCTATTACACTAACCTGGTGCTGAATGCTGGGAGACTTGTCTGACACTGAAGCCCTGCTGTATCTGGATTACATGTATGTATATGCTATTACACTAACCTGGTGCTGAATGCTGGGAGACTTGTCTGACATTGAGGCCCTGCTGTATCTGGATTACATGTATGTATATGCTATTACACTAACCTGGTGCTGAATGCTGGGAGACTTGTCTGACATTGAGCCCTGCTGTATCTGGATTACATGTATGTATATGCTATTACACTAAACTGGTGCTGAATGCTGGGAGACTGGTCTGACATTGAGGCCCTGCTGTATCTGGATTACATGTATGTATATGCTATTACACTAACCTGGTGCTGAATGCTGGGAGACTTGTCTGACATTGAGCCCCGGCTGTATCTGGATTACATGTATGTATATGTTATTACACTAACCTGGTGCTGAATGCTGGGAGACTTGTCTGACATTGAGGCCCTGCTGTATCTGGATTACATGTATGTATATGCTATTACACTAACCTGGTGCTGAATGCTGGGAGACTTGTCTGACATTGAGGCCCTGCTGTATCTGGATTACATGTATGTATATGCTATTACACTAACCTGGTGCTGAATGCTGGGAGACTTGTCTGACATTGAGGCCCTGCTGTATCTGGATTACATGTATGTATATGCTATTACACTAACCTGGTGCTGAATGCTGGGAGACTTGTCTGACATTGAGGCCCTGCTGTATCTGGATTACATGTATGTATATGCTATTACACTAACCTGCTGCTGAATGCTGGGAGACTTGTCTGACATTGAGGCCCTGCTGTATCTGGATTACATGTATGTATATGCTATTACACTAACCTGGTGCTGAATGCTGGGAGACTTGTCTGACATTGAGGCCCTGCTGTATCTGGATTACATGTATGTATATGCTATTACACTAACCTGGTGCTGAATGCTGGGAGACTTGTCTGACATTGAGGCCCTGCTGTATCTGGATTACATGTATGTATATGCTATTACACTAACCTGGTGCTGAATGCTGGGAGACTTGTCTGACATTGAGGCCCTGCTGTATCTGGATTACATGTATGTATATGTTATTACACTAACCTGGTGCTGAATGCTGGGAGACTTGTCTGACATTGAGGCCCTGCTGTATCTGGATTACATGTATGTATATGCTATTACACTAACCTGGTGCTGAATGCTGGGAGACTTGTCTGACATTGAGGCCCTGCTGTATCTGGATTACATGTATGTATATGCTATTACACTAACCTGGTGCTGAATGCTGGGAGACTTGTCTGACATTGAGGCCCTGCTGTATCTGGATTACATGTATGTATATGCTATTACACTAACCTGGTGCTGAATGCTGGGAGACTTGTCTGACATTGAGGCCCTGCTGTATCTGGATTACATGTATGTATATGCTATTACACTAACCTGGTGCTGAATGCTGGGAGACTTGTCTGACACTGAAGCCCTGCTGTATCTGGATTACATGTATGTATATGCTATTACACTAACCTGGTGCTGAATGCTGGGAGACTTGTCTGACATTGAGGCCCTGCTGTATCTGGATTACATGTATGTATATGCTATTACACTAACCTGGTGCTGAATGCTGGGAGACTTGTCTGACATTGAGGCCCTGCTGTATCTGGATTACATGTATGTATATGCTATTACACTAACCTGGTGCTGAATGCTGGGAGACTTGTCTGACATTGAGGCCCTGCTGTATCTGGATTACATGTATGTATATGCTATTACACTAACCTGGTGCTGAATGCTGGGAGACTTGTCTGACATTGAGGCCCTGCTGTATCTGGATTACATGTATGTATATGCTATTACACTAACCTGGTGCTGAATGCTGGGAGACTTGTCTGACATTGAGGCCCTGCTGTATCTGGATTACATGTATGTATATGCTATTACACTAACCTGGTGCTGAATGCTGGGAGACTTGTCTGACATTGAGGCCCTGCTGTATCTGGATTACATGTATGTATATGCTATTACACTAACCTGGTGCTGAATGCTGGGAGACTTGTCTGACATTGAGGCCCTGCTGTATCTGGATTACATGTATGTATATGCTATTACACTAACCTGGTGCTGAATGCTGGGAGACTAGTCTGACATTGAGGCCCTGCTGTATCTGGATTACATGTATGTATATGCTATTACACTAACCTGGTGCTGAATGCTGGGAGACTTGTCTGACATTGAGGCCCTGCTGTATCTGGATTACATGTATGTATATGCTATTACACTAACCTGGTGCTGAATGCTGGGAGACTTGTCTGACATTGAGGCCCTGCTGTATCTGGATTACATGTATGTATATGCTATTACACTAACCTGGTGCTGAATGCTGGGAGACTTGTGTGACATTGAGGCCCTGCTGTATCTGGATTACATGTATGTATATGCTATTACAATAACCTGGTGCTGAATGCTGGGAGACTTGTCTGACATTGAGGCCCTGCTGTATCTGGATTACATGTATGTATATGCTATTACACTAACCTGGTGCTGAATGCTGGGAGACTTGTCTGACATTGAGGCCCTGCTGTATCTGGATTACATGTATGTATATGCTATTACACTAACCTGGTGCTGAATGCTGGGAGACTTGTCTGACATTGAGGCCCTGCTGTATCTGGATTACATGTATGTATATGCTATTACACTAACCTGGTGCTGAATGCTGGGAGACTTGTCTGACATTGAGGCCCTGCTGTATCTGGATTACATGTATGTATATGCTATTACACTAACCTGGTGCTGAATGCTGGGAGACTTGTCTGACATTGAGGCCCTGCTGTATCTGGATTACATGTATGTATATGCTATTACACTAACCTGGTGCTGAATGCTGGGAGACTTGTCAGACATTAAGGCCCTGCTGTATCTGGATTACATGTATGTATATGCTATTACACTAACCTGGTGCTGAATGCTGGGAGACTTGTCTGACATTGAGGCCCTGCTGTATCTGGATTACATGTATGTATATGCTATTACACTAACCTGGTGCTGAATGCTGGGAGACTTGTCTGACATTGAGGCCCTGCTGTATCTGGATTACATGTATGTATATGCTATTACACTAACCTGGTGCTGAATGCTGGGAGACTTGTCTGACATTGAGGCCCTGCTGTATCTGGATTACATGTATGTATATGCTATTACACTAACCTGGTGCTGAATGCTGGGAGACTTGTCTGACATTGAGGCCCTGCTGTATCTGGATTACATGTATGTATATGCTATTACACTAACCTGGTTCTGAATGCCGGGAGTCTTGCCTAACACTGAGGCCCTGGTGTATCTAGATTACATGTATGTATATGTTATTACACTAACCTGGTGCTGAATGCCAGGAGACTTGTCTGACACTGAAGCCCTATTGTATCTAGATTACATGTATGTATATGCTATTACAGAAATCTGGTGCTGAATGCCGGGAGACTTGCATAACACTGAGGCCCTGCTGTATCTGGATTACATGTATGTATACGCTATTTCACTAACCGGGTTCTGAATGCTGGGAGACTGGTCTGACATTGAGGCCCTGCTGTATCTGGATTACATGTATGTATATGCTATTACACTAACCTGGTGCTGAATGCTGGGAGACTTGTCTGACACTGAAGCCCTGCTGTATCTGGATTACATGTATGTATATGCTATTACACTAACCTGGTGCTGAATGCTGGGAGACTTGTCTGACACTGAAGCCCTGCTGTATCTGGATTACATGTATGTATATGCTATTACACTAACCTGGTGCTGAATGCTGGGAGACTTGTCTGACATTGAGGCCCTGCTGTATCTGGATTACATGTATGTATATGCTATTACACTAACCTGGTGCTGAATGCTGGGAGACTTGTCTGACATTGAGGCCCTGCTGTATCTGGATTACATGTATGTATATGCTATTACACTAACCTGGTGCTGAATGCTGGGAGACTTGTCTGACACTGAAGCCCTGCTGTATCTGGATTACATGTATGTATATGTTATTACACTAACCTGGTGCTGAATGCTGGGAGACTTGTCTGACATTGAGGCCCTGCTGTATCTGGATTACATGTATGTATATGCTATTACAAAAACCTGGTGCTGAATGCCGAGAGACTTGTCTGATACTAAGGCCCTGCTGTATCTGGATTACATGTATGTATATGCTATTAAAGAAACCTGGTGCTGAATGCCGGGAGACTTGCATAACACTGAGGCCCTGCTGTATCTGGATTACATGTATGTATATGTTATTACACTAACCTGGTGCTGAATGCCAGGAGACTTGTCTGACACTGAAGCCCTGGTGTATCTAGATTACATGTATGTATATGCTATTACAGAAATCTGGTGCTGAATGCCGGGAGACTTGCATAACACTGAGGCCCTGCTGTATCTGGATTACATGTATGTATATGCTATTACACTAACCTGGTTCTGAATGTCGGGAGTCTTGCCTAACACTGAGGCCCTGCTGTATCTGGATTACATGTATGTATATGCTATTACACTAACCTGGTTCTGAATGCCGGGAGTCTTGCCTAACACTGAGGCCCTGGTGTATCTAGATTACATGTATGTATATGTTATTACACTAACCTGGTGCTAAATGCTGGGAGACTTGTCTGACATTGAGCCCCTGCTGTATCTGGATTACATGCATGTATATGCTATTATACTAACCTGGTGCTGAATGCTGGGTGACTTGTCTGACATTGAGGCCCTGCTGTATCTGGATTACATGTATGTATATGCTATTACACTAACCTGGTGCTGAATGCTGGGAGACTTGTCTGACATTGAGGCCCTGCTGTATCTGGATTACATGTATGTATATGGTATTACACTAACCAGGGGTGCTGAATGCTGGGAGACTTGTCTGACATTGAGGCCCTGCTGTATCTGGATTGAATGTATGTATATGTTATTACACTAACCTTTTGCTGAATGCTGGGAGACTTGTCTGACATTGAGCCCCGGCTGTATCTGGATTACATGTATGTATATGCAATTACACTAACCTGGTGCTGAATGCTGGGAGACTTGTCTGACACTGAAGCCCTGCTGTATCTGGATTACATGTATGTATATGCTATTACACTAACCTGGTGCTGAATGCTGGGAGACTTGTCTGACATTGAGGCCCTGCTGTATCTGGATTACATGTATGTATATGCTATTACAATAAACTGGTGCTGAATGCTGGGAGACTTGTCTGACATTGAGGCCCTGCTGTATCTGGATTACATGTATGTATATGCAATTACACTAACCTGGTGCTGAATGCTGGGAGACTTGTCTGACATTGAGGCCCTGCTGTATCTGGATTACATGTATGTATATGCTATTACACTAACCTGGTGCTGAATGCTGGGAGACTTGTCTGACACTGAGGCCCTGGCTGTATCTGGATTACATGTATGTATATGTTATTACAATAACCTGGTGCTGAATGCTGGGTGACTTGTCTGACATTGAGGCCCTGCTGTATCTGGATTACAAGTATGTATATGTTATTACACTAACCTTTTGAATCTTCTCTAGCTCAGAGTAGGTGTCCCTAGCTTGTCCGCGTGGCGTGCTGCCTCATTAAAGCCTAGTGCTCCTCATCGGGCTGTCCCTTTCCTGCTGGCTTATCTCTCCCAGTTTACCTGTGAAGCTGGCTATCTGTACTGGCACCCAGGAAGCACCCCTAACTCCACTTGAGTAAAAGTAGTAATTCTCCTTTTCTCACCTGCATTGGCTCATTAAAGCCTAGTGCTCCTCATCGGGCTGTCCCTTTCCTGCTGGCTTATCTCTCCCAGTTTACCTGAAGTTACGAAGCTGGCTATCTGTACTGGCACCCAGGAAGCACCCCTAACTCCACTTGAGTAAAAGTAGTAATTCTCCTTTTCTCACCTGCATTGGCTCATTAAAGCCTAGTGCTCCTCATCGGGCTGTCCCTTTCCTGCTGGCTTATCTCTCCCAGTTTACCTGAAGTTACGAAGCTGGCTATCTGTACTGGCACCCAGGAAGCACCCCTAACTCCACTTGAGTAAAACATTAAAGCCTAGTGCTCCTCATCGGGCTGTCCCTTTCCTGCTGGCTTATCTCTCCCAGTTTACCTGAAGTTACGAAGCTGGCTATCTGTACTGGCACCCAGGAAGCACCCCTAACTCCACTTGAGTAAAAGTAGTAATTCTCCTTTTCTCACCTGCATTGGCTGTATGTCCATGTTTGTATATTTTACTTGGTGTCTATGTCCTCTTGTGGGCACACACGCAGTACAAGCTAAAGCTACCCTTACTCACCTGCATACTATTCAGTCACCTTATCCCTAGCATTTATTGTTAACTACTCCTGCCCCTGCTAGTCTTCCCTCAACTGTTGTATCCTGCTTGTTCTGCCCCTTCTGTTTCCACTCTATCTCTAAATTACCTCTTTCTGGCTGCTGCTCTCCTTTTCTCTGTTTCTCCTACCTTCAGTTGCACTGACAACTGGGTCTTAATTTTTCTTCTATACCTGCCTATTTTCTGCCTTCCTCCCTGTGCCTCTGCAAACTGTACTATTTACTTCCCTTTACTTTAAACCTGCTGTCTCCGTGTATTATCACTGCTCCCTTTCTGGTCTTTTTGTCATCTAAACTATACCTCTTTCCCACTTTTACCTGCACCTGTTTTATTTACTTGTTTTCTGCCTGAATCCCTCTCATGCTCCTTAAAAACCTTTCCCTTTCTTGCTCCTTAAACTAAGTAGTATAGGTAACTCGTGGTGTTACTCTCCTGCTTAGCTGATTGTTTTCTGCTCTCCTCCCTTAACTGTTTCCTGCTGGCTCTTGCCTGCCCCACTCCAAGCCCTGCTGTATTGGCTTTCCTCCTATTCTCCCTCCCTTCTCAAACTCTACTTGTAGTGGTTTCCTCTCTGAGACTTGTCTGACATTGAGGCCCTGCTGTATCTGGATTACATGTATGTATATGCTATTACACTAACCTGGTGCTGAATGCTGGGAGACTTGTCTGACATTGAGGCCCTGCTGTATCTGGATTACATGTATGTATATGCTATTACACTAACCTGGTGCTGAATGCTGGGAGACTTGTCTGACATTGAGGCCCTGCTGTATCTGGATTACATGTATGTATATGCTATTACACTAACCTGGTGCTGAATGCTGGGAGACTTGTCTGACATTGAGGCCCTGCTGTATCTGGATTACATGTATGTATATGCTATTACACTAACCTGGTGCTGAATGCTGGGAGACTTGTCTGACACTGAAGCCCTGCTGTATCTGGATTACATGTATGTATATGTTATTACACTAACCTGGTGCTGAATGCTGGGAGACTTGTCTGACATTGAGGCCCTGCTGTATCTGGATTACATGTATGTATATGCTATTACACTAACCTGGTGCTGAATGCTGGGAGACTTGTCTGACACTGAAGCCCTGCTGTATCTGGATTACATGTATGTATATGCTATTACACTAACCTGGTGCTGAATGCTGGGAGACTTGTCTGACATTGAGGCCCTGCTGTATCTGGATTACATGTATGTATATGCTATTACACTAACCTGGTGCTGAATGCTGGGAGACTTGTCTGACATTGAGGCCCTGCTGTATCTGGATTACATGTATGTATATGTTATTACACTAACCTGGTGCTGAATGCTGGGAGACTTGTCTGACATTGAGGCCCTGCTGTATCTGGATTACATGTATGTATATGCTATTACACTAACCTGGTGCTGAATGCTGGAGACTTGTCTGACATTGAGGCCCTGCTGTATCTGGATTACATGTATGTATATGCTATTACACTAACCTGGTGCTGAATGCTGGGAGACTTGTCTGACACTGAAGCCCTGCTGTATCTGGATTACATGTATGTATATGCTATTACACTAACCTGGTGCTGAATGCTGGGAGACTTGTCTGACATTGAGGCCCTGCTGTATCTGGATTACATGTATGTATATGCTATTACACTAACCTGGTGCTGAATGCTGGGAGACTTGTCTGACATTGAGGCCCTGCTGTATCTGGATTACATGTATGTATATGCTATTACACTAACCTGGTGCTGAATGCTGGGAGACTTGTCTGACATTGAGGCCCTGCTGTATCTGGATTACATGTATGTATATGCTATTACACTAACCTGGTGCTGAATGCTGGGAGACTTGTCTGACACTGAGGCCCTGCTGTATCTGGATTACATGTATGTATATGCTATTACACTAACCTGGTGCTGAATGCTGGGAGACTTGTCTGACATTGAGGCCCTGCTGTATCTGGATTACATGTATGTATATGCTATTACACTAACCTGGTGCTGAATGCTGGGAGACTTGTCTGACATTGAGGCCCTGCTGTATCTGGATTACATGTATGTATATGCTATTACACTAACCTGGTGCTGAATGCTGGGAGACTTGTCTGACATTGAGGCCCTGCTGTATCTGGATTACATGTATGTATATGCTATTACACTAACCAGGTGCTGAATGCTGGGAGACTTGTCTGACATTGAGGCCCTGCTGTATCTGGATTACATGTATGTATATGCTATTACACTAACCTGGTGCTGAATGCTGGGAGACTTGTCTGACATTGAGGCCCTGCTGTATCTGGATTACATGTATGTATATGCTATTACACTAACCTGGTGCTGAATGCTGGGAGACTTGTCTGACATTGAGGCCCTGCTGTATCTGGATTACATGTATGTATATGCTATTACACTAACCTGGTGCTGAATGCTGGGAGACTTGTCTGACATTGAGGCCCTGCTGTATCTGGATTACATGTATGTATATGCTATTACACTAACCTGGTGCTGAATGCTGGGAGACTTGTCTGACATTGAGGCCCTGCTGTATCTGGATTACATGTATGTATATGTTATTACACTAACCTGGTGCTGAATGCTGGGAGACTTGTCTGACATTGAGGCCCTGCTGTATCTGGATTACATGTATGTATATGCTATTACACTAACCTGGTGCTGAATGCTGGGAGACTTGTCTGACATTGAGGCCCTGCTGTATCTGGATTACATGTATGTATATGTTATTACACTAACCTGGTGCTGAATGCTGGGAGACTTGTCTGACATTGAGGCCCTGCTGTATCTGGATTACATGTATGTATATGCTATTACACTAACCTGGTGCTGAATGCTGGAGACTTGTCTGACATTGAGGCCCTGCTGTATCTGGATTACATGTATGTATATGCTATTACACTAACCTGGTGCTGAATGCTGGGAGACTTGTCTGACATTGAGGCCCTGCTGTATCTGGATTACATGTATGTATATGCTATTACACTAACCTGGTGCTGAATGCTGGGAGACTTGTCTGACATTGAGGCCCTGCTGTATCTGGATTACATGTATGTATATGCTATTACACTAACCTGGTGCTGAATGCTGGGAGACTTGTCTGACATTGAGGCCCTGCTGTATCTGGATTACATGTATGTATATGCTATTACACTAACCTGGTGCTGAATGCTGGGAGACTTGTCTGACATTGAGGCCCTGCTGTATCTGGATTACATGTATGTATATGCTATTACACTAACCTGGTGCTGAATGCTGGGAGACTTGTCTGACATTGAGGCCCTGCTGTATCTGGATTACATGTATGTATATGCTATTACACTAACCTGGTGCTGAATGCTGGGAGACTTGTCTGACATTGAGCCCCTGCTGTATCTGGATTACATGTATGTATATGCTATTACACTAACCTGGTGCTGAATGCTGGGAGACTTGTCTGACATTGAGGCCCTGCTGTATCTGGATTACATGTATGTATATGCTATTACACTAACCTGGTGCTGAATGCTGGGAGACTTGTCTGACATTGAGGCCCTGCTGTATCTGGATTACATGTATGTATATGCTATTACACTAACCTGGTGCTGAATGCTGGGAGACTTGTCTGACATTGAGCCCTGCTGTATCTGGATTACATGTATGTATATGCTATTACACTAACCTGGTGCTGAATGCTGGGAGACTTGTCTGACATTGAGGCCCTGCTGTATCTGGATTACATGTATGTATATGCTATTACACTAACCTGGTGCTGAATGCTGGGAGACTTGTCTGACATTGAGGCCCTGCTGTATCTGGATTACATGTATGTATATGCAATTACACTAACCTGGTGATGAATGCTGGGAGACTTGTCTGACATTGAGGCCCTGCTGTATCTGGATTACATGTATGTATATGCTATTACACTAACCTGGTGCTGAATGCTGGGAGACTTGTCTGACATTGAGGCCCTGCTGTTTCTAGATTACATGTATGTATATGTTATTACACTAACCTGGTGCTGAATGCTGGGAGACTTGTCTGACATTAAGCCCCTGCTGTATCTGGATTACATGTATGTATATGCTATTACACTAACCTGGTGCTGAATGCTGGGAGACTTGTCTGACATTGAGGCCCTGCTGTATCTGGATTACATGTATGTATATGCTATTACACTAACCTGGTGCTGAATGCTGGGAGACTTGTCTGACATTGAGGCCCTGCTGTATCTGGATTACATGTATGTATATGCTATTACACTAACCTGGTGCTGAATGCTGGGAGACTTGTCTGACATTGAGGCCCTGCTGTATCTGGATTACATGTATGTATATGCTATTACACTAACCTGGTGCTGAATGCTGGGAGACTTGTCTGACATTGAGGCCCTGCTGTATCTGGATTACATGTATGTATATGCTATTACACTAACCTGGTGCTGAATGCTGGGAGACTTGTCTGACATTGAGGCCCTGCTGTATCTGGATTACATGTATGTATATGCTATTACACTAACCTGGTGCTGAATGCTGGGAGACTTGTCTGACATTGAGGCCCTGCTGTATCTGGATTACATGTATGTATATGCTATTACACTAACCTGGTGCTGAATGCTGGGAGACTTGTCTGACATTGAGGCCCTGCTGTATCTGGATTACATGTATGTATATGCTATTACACTAACCTGGTGCTGAATGCTGGGAGACTTGTCTGACATTGAGGCCCTGCTGTATCTGGATTACATGTATGTATATGCTATTACACTAACCTGGTGCTGAATGCTGGGAGACTTGTCTGACATTGAGGCCCTGCTGTATCTGGATTACATGTTTGTATATGCTATTACACTAACCTGGTGCTGAATGCTGGGAGACTTGTCTGACATTGAGGCCCTGCTGTATCTGGATTACATGTATGTATATGCTATTACACTAACCTGGTGCTTAATGCTGGGAGACTTGTCTGACATTGAGGCCCTGCTGTATCTGGATTACATGTATGTATATGCTATTACACTAACCTGGTGCTGAATGCTGGGAGACTTGTCTGACATTGAGGCCCTGCTGTATCTGGATTACATGTATGTATATGCTATTACACTAACCTGGTGCTGAATGCTGGGAGACTTGTCTGACATTGAGGCCCTGCTGTATCTGGATTACATGTATGTATATGCTATTACACTAACCTGGTGCTGAATGCTGGGAGACTTGTCTGACATTGAGGCCCTGCTGTATCTGGATTACATGTATGTATATGCTATTACACTAACCTGGTGCTGAATGCTGGGAGACTTGTCTGACATTGAGGCCCTGCTGTATCTGGATTACATGTATGTATATGTTATTACACTAACCTGGTGCTGAATGCTGCGAGACTTGTCTGACATTGAGGCCCTGCTGTATCTGGATTACATGTATGTATATGCTATTACACTAACCTGGTGCTGAATGCTGGGAGACTTGTCTGACATTGAGGCCCTGCTGTATCTGGATTACATGTATGTATATGCTATTACACTAACCTGGTGCTGAATGCTGGGAGACTTGTCTGACATTGAAGCCCTGCTGTATCTGGATTACATGTATGTATATGCTATTACACTAACCTGGTGCTGAATGCTGGGAGACTTGTCTGACATTGAGGCCCTGCTGTATCTGGATTACATGTATGTATATGCTATTACACTAACCTGGTGCTGAATGCTGGGAGACTTGTCTGACATTGAGGCCCTGCTGTATCTGGATTACATGTATGTATATGCTATTACACTAACCTGGTGCTTAATGCTGGGAGACTTGTCTGACATTGAGGCCCTGCTGTATCTGGATTACATGTATGTATATGCTATTACACTAACGTGGTGCTGAATGCTGGGAGACTTGTCTGACATTGAGGCCCTGCTGTATCTGGATTACATGTATGTATATGCTATTACACTAACCTGGTGCTGAATGCTGGGAGACTTGTCTGACATTGAGGCCCTGCTGTATCTGGATTACATGTATGTATATGCTATTACACTAACCTGGTGCTGAATGCTGGGAGACTTGTCTGACATTGAGGCCCTGCTGTATCTGGATTACATGTATGTATATGCTATTACACTAACCTGGTGCTGAATGCTGGGAGACTTGTCTGACATTGAGGCCCTGCTGTATCTGGATTACATGTATGTATATGCTATTACACTAACCTGGTGCTGAATGCTGGGAGACTTGTCTGACATTGAGGCCCTGCTGTATCTGGATTACATGTATGTATATGCTATTACACTAAACTGGTGCTGAATGCTGGGAGACTTGTCTGACATTGAGGCCCTGCTGTATCTGGATTACATGTATGTATATGCTATTACACTAACCTGGTGCTGAATGCTGGGAGACTTGTCTGACATTGAGGCCCTGCTGTATCTGGATTACATGTATGTATATGCTATTACACTAACCTGGTGCTGAATGCTGGGAGACTTGTCTGACATTGAGGCCCTGCTGTATCTGGATTACATGTATGTATATGCTATTACACTAAACTGGTGCTGAATGCTGGGAGACTTGTCTGACATTGAGGCCCTGCTGTATCTGGATTACATGTATGTATATGCTATTACACTAACCTGGTGCTGAATGCTGGGAGACTTGTCTGACATTGAGGCCCTGCTGTATCTGGATTACATGTATGTATATGCTATTACACTAACCTGGTGCTGAATGCTGGGAGACTTGTCTGACATTGAGGCCCTGCTGTATCTGGATTACATGTATGTATATGCTATTACACTAAACTGGTGCTGAATGCTGGGAGACTTGTCTGACATTGAGGCCCTGCTGTATCTGGATTACATGTATGTATATGCTATTACACTAACCTGGTGCTGAATGCTGGGAGACTTGTCTGACATTGAGGCCCTGCTGTATCTGGATTACATGTATGTATATGCTATTACACTAACCTGGTGCTGAATGCTGGGAGACTTGTCTGACATTGAGGCCCTGCTGTATCTGGATTACATGTATGTATATGCTATTACACTAACCTGGTGCTGAATGCTGGGAGACTTGTCTGACATTGAGGCCCTGCTGTATCTGGATTACATGTATGTATATGCTATTACACTAACCTGGTGCTGAATGCTGGGAGACTTGTCTGACATTGAGGCCCTGCTGTATCTGGATTACATGTATGTATATGCTATTACACTAACCTGGTGCTGAATGCTGGGAGACTGGTCTGACATTGAGGCCCTGCTGTATCTGGATTACATGTATGTATATGCTATTACACTAACCTGGTGCTGAATGCTGGGAGACTTGTCTGACATTGAGGCCCTGCTGTATCTGGATTACATGTATGTATATGCTATTACACTAACCTGGTGCTGAATGCTGGGAGACTTGTCTGACATTGAGGCCCTGCTGTATCTGGATTACATGTATGTATATGCTATTACACTAACCTGGTGCTGAATGCTGGGAGACTTGTCTGACATTGAGGCCCTGCTGTATCTGGATTACATGTATGTATATGCTATTACACTAACCTGGTGCTGAATGCTGGGAGACTTGTCTGACATTGAGGCCCTGCTGTATCTGGATTACATGTATGTATATGCTATTACACTAACCTGGTGCTGAATGCTGGGAGACTTGTCTGACATTGAGGCCCTGCTGTATCTGGATTACATGTATGTATATGCTATTACACTAACCAGGTGCTGAATGCTGGGAGACTTGTCTGACATTGAGGCCCTGCTGTATCTGGATTACATGTATGTATATGCTATTACACTAACCTGGTGCTGAATGCTGGGAGACTTGTCTGACATTGAGGCCCTGCTGTATCTGGATTACATGTATGTATATGCTATTACACTAACCTGGTGCTGAATGCTGGGAGACTTGTCTGACATTGAGGCCCTGCTGTATCTGGATTACATGTATGTATATGCTATTACACTAACCTGGTGCTAAATGCTGGGAGACTTGTCTGACATTGAGGCCCTGCTGTATCTGGATTACATGTATGTATAAGCTATTACACTAACCTGGTGCTGAATACTGGGAGACTTGTCTGACATTGAGACCCTGCTGTATCTGGATTACATGTATGTATATGCTATTACACTAACCTGGTGCTGAATGCTGGGAGACTTGTCTGACATTGAGGCCCTGCTGTATCTGGATTACATGTATGTATATGCTATTACACTAACCTGGTGCTGAATGCTGGGAGACTTGTCTGACATTGAGGCCCTGCTGTATCTGGATTACATGTATGTATATGCTATTACACTAAACTGGTGCTGAATGCTGGGAGACTTGTCTGACATTGAGGCCCTGCTGTATCTGGATTACATGTATGTATATGCTATTACACTAACCTGGTGCTGAATGCTGGGAGACTTGTCTGACATTGAGGCCCTGCTGTATCTGGATTACATGTATGTATATGCTATTACACTAACCTGGTGCTGAATGCTGGGAGACCTGTCTGACATTGAGGCCCTGCTGTATCTGGATTACTTGTATGTATATGCTATTACACTAACCTGGTGCTGAATGCTGGGAGACTTGTCTGACATTGAGGCCCTGCTGTATCTGGATTACATGTATGTATATGCTATTACACTAACCTGGTGCTGAATGCTGGGAGACTTGTCTGACATTGAGGCCCTGCTGTATCTGGATTACATGTATGTATATGCTATTACACTAACCTGGTGCTGAATGCTGGGAGACTTGTCTGACATTGAGGCCCTGCTGTATCTGGATTACATGTATGTATATGCTATTACACTAACCTGGTGCTGAATGCTGGGAGACTTGTCTGACATTGAGGCCCTGCTGTATCTGGATTACATGTATGTATATGTTATTACACTAACCTGGTGCTGAATGCTGGGAGACTTGTCTGACATTGAGGCCCTGCTGTATCTGGATTACATGTATGTATATGCTATTACACTAACCTGGTGCTGAATGCTGGGAGACTTGTCTGACATTGAGGCCCTGCTGTATCTGGATTACATGTATGTATATGCTATTACACTAACCTGGTGCTGAATGCTGGGAGACTTGTCTGACATTGAGGCCCTGCTGTATCTGGATTACATGTATGTATATGCTATTACACTAACCTGGTGCTGAATGCTGGGAGACTTGTCTGACATTGAGGCCCTGCTGTATCTGGATTACATGTATGTATATGCTATTACACTAACCTGGTGCTGAATGCTGGGAGACTTGTCTGACATTGAGGCCCTGCTGTATCTGGATTACATGTATGTATATGCTATTACACTAACCAGGGGTGCTGAATGCTGGGAGACTTGTCTGACATTGAGGCCCTGCTGTATCTGGATTACATGTATGTATATGCTATTACACTAACCTGGTGCTGAATGCTGGGAGACTTGTCTGACATTGAGGCCCTGCTGTATCTGGATTACATGTATGTATATGCTATTACAATAACCTGGTGCTGAATGCTGGGAGACTTGTCTGACATTGAGGCCCTGCTGTATCTGGATTACATGTATGTATATGCTATTACACTAACCTGGTGCTGAATGCTGGGAGACTTGTCTGACATTGAGGCCCTGCTGTATCTGGATTACATGTATGTATATGCTATTACACTAACCTGGTGCTGAATGCTGGGAGACTTGTCTGACATTGAGGCCCTGCTGTATCTGGATTACATGTATGTATATGCTATTACACTAACCTGGTGCTGAATGCTGGGAGACTTGTCTGACATTGAGGCCCTGCTGTATCTGGATTACATGTATGTATATGCTATTAAAGAAACCTGGTGCTGAATGCTGGGAGACTAGTCTGACATTGAGGCCCTGCTGTATCTGGATTACATGTATGTATATGCTATTACACTAACCTGGTGCTGAATGCTGGGAGACTTGTCTGACATTGAGGCCCTGCTGTATCTGGATTACATGTATGTATATGCTATTACACTAACCTGGTGCTGAATGCTGGGAGACTTGTCTGACATTGAGGCCCTGGTGTATCTAGATTACATGTATGTATACGCTATTACACTAACCTGGTGCTGAATGCTGGGAGACTTGTCTGACATTGAGGCCCTGCTGTATCTGGATTACATGTATGTATATGCTATTACACTAACCTGGTGCTGAATGCTGGGAGACTTGTCTGACATTGGGGCCCTGCTGTATCTGGATTACATGTATGTATATGCTATTACACTAACCTGGTGCTGAATGCTGCGAGACTTGTCTGACATTGAGGCCCTGCTGTATCTGGATTACATGTATGTATATGCTATTACACTAACCTGGTGCTGAATGCTGGGAGACTTGTCTGACATTGAGGCCCTGCTGTATCTGGATTACATGTATGTATATGCTATTACACTAACCTGGTGCTGAATGCTGGGAGACTTGTCTGACATTGAGGCCCTGCTGTATCTGGATTACATGTATGTATATGCTATTACACTAACCAGGTGCTGAATGCTGGGAGACTTGTCTGACATTGAGGCCCTGCTGTATCTGGATTACATGTATGTATATGCTATTACACTAACCTGGTGCTGAATGCTGGGAGACTTGTCTGACATTGAGGCCCTGCTGTATCTGGATTACATGTATGTATATGCTATTACACTAACCTGGTGCTGAATGCTGGGAGACTTGTCTGACATTGAGGCCCTGCTGTATCTGGATTACATGTATGTATATGCTATTACACTAACCTGGTGCTGAATGCTGGGAGACTTGTCTGACATTGAGGCCCTGCTGTATCTGGATTACATGTATGTATATGCTATAACACTAACCTGGTGCTGAATGCTGGGAGACTTGTCTGACATTGAGGCCCTGCTGTATCTGGATTACATGTATGTATATGCTATTACACTAACCTGGTGCTGAATGCTGGGAGACTTGTCTGACATTGAGGCCCTGCTGTATCTGGATTACATGTATGTATATGCTATTACACTAACCTGGTGCTGAATGCTGGGAGACTTGTCTGACATTGAGGCCCTGCTGTATCTGGATTACATGTATGTATATGCTATTACACTAACCTGGTGCTGAATGCTGGGAGACTTGTCTGACATTGAGGCCCTGCTGTATCTGGATTACATGTATGTATATGCTATTACACTAACCTGGTGCTGAATGCTGGGAGACTTGTCTGACATTGAGGCCCTGCTGTATCTGGATTACATGTATGTATATGATATTACACTAACCTGGTGCTGAATGCTGAGAGACTAGTCTGACATTGAGGCCCTGCTGTATCTGGATTACATGTATGTATATGCTATTACACTAACCTGGTGCTGAATGCTGGGAGACTTGTCTGACATTGAGGCCCTGCTGTATCTGGATTACATGTATGTATATGCTATTACACTAACCTGGTGCTGAATGCTGGGAGACTTGTCTGACATTGAGGCCCTGCTGTATCTGGATTACATGTATGTATATGCTATTACACTAACCTGGTGCTGAATGCTGGGAGACTTGTCTGACATTGAGGCCCTGCTGTATCTGGATTACATGTATGTATATGCTATTACACTAACCTGGTGCTGAATGCTGGGAGACTTGTCTGACATTGAGGCCCTGCTGTATCTGGATTACATGTATGTATATGCTATTACACTAAACTGGTGCTGAATGCTGGGAGACTTGTCTGACATTGAGGCCCTGCTGTATCTGGATTACATGTATGTATATGCTATTACACTAACCTGGTGCTGAATGCTGGGAGACTTGTCTGACATTGAGGCCCTGCTGTATCTGGATTACATGTATGTATATGCTATTACACTAACCTGGTGCTGAATGCTGGGAGACTTGTCTGACATTGAGGCCCTGCTGTATCTGGATTACATGTATGTATATGCTATTACACTAAACTGGTGCTGAATGCTGGGAGACTTGTCTGACATTGAGGCCCTGCTGTATCTGGATTACATGTATGTATATGCTATTACACTAACCTGGTGCTGAATGCTGGGAGACTTGTCTGACATTGAGGCCCTGCTGTATCTGGATTACATGTATGTATATGCTATTACACTAACCTGGTGCTGAATGCTGGGAGACTTGTCTGACATTGAGGCCCTGCTGTATCTGGATTACATGTATGTATATGCTATTACACTAACCTGGTGCTGAATGCTGGGAGACTTGTCTGACATTGAGGCCCTGCTGTATCTGGATTACATGTATGTATAAGCTATTACACTAACCTGGTGCTGAATGCTGGGAGACTTGTCTGACATTGAGGCCCTGCTGTTTCTGGATTACATGTATGTATATGCTATTACACTAACCTGGTGCTGAATGCTGGGAGACTTGTCTGACATTGAGGCCCTGCTGTATCTGGATTACATGTATGTATATGCTATTACACTAACCTGGTGCTGAATGCTGGGAGACTTGTCTGACATTGAGGCCCTGCTGTATCTGGATTACATGTATGTATATGCTATTACACTAACCTGGTGCTGAATGCTGGGAGACTTGTCTGACATTGAGGCCCTGCTGTATCTGGATTACATGTATGTATATGCTATTACACTAACCTGGTGCTGAATGCTGGGAGACTTGTCTGACATTGAGGCCCTGCTGTATCTGGATTACATGTATGTATATGCTATTACACTAACCTGGTGCTGAATGCTGGGAGACTTGTCTGACATTGAGGCCCTGCTGTATCTGGATTACATGTATGTATATGCTATTACACTAACCTGGTGCTGAATGCTGGGAGACTTGTCTGACATTGAGGCCCTGCTGTATCTGGATTACATGTATGTATATGCTATTACACTAACCTGGTGCTGAATGCTGGGAGACTTGTCTGACATTGAGGCCCTGCTGTATCTGGATTACATGTATGTATATGCTATTACACTAACCTGGTGCTGAATGCTGGGAGACTTGTCTGACATTGAGGCCCTGCTGTATCTGGATTACATGTATGTATATGCTATTACACTAACCTGGTGCTGAATGCTGGGAGACTTGTCTGACATTGCGGCCCTGCTGTATCTGGATTACATGTATGTATATGCTATTACACTAACCTGGTGCTGAATGCTGGGAGACTTGTCTGACATTGAGGCCCTGCTGTATCTGGATTACATGTATGTATATGCTATTACACTAACCTGGTGCTGAATGCTGGGAGACTTGTCTGACATTGAGGCCCTGCTGTATCTGGATTACATGTATGTATATGCTATTACACTAACCTGGTGCTGAATGCTGGGAGACTTGTCTGACATTGAGGCCCTGCTGTATCTGGATTACATGTATGTATATGCTATTACACTAACCTGGTGCTGAATGCTGGGAGACTTGTCTGACATTGAGGCCCTGCTGTATCTGGATTACATGTATGTATATGCTATTACACTAACCTGGTGCTGAATGCTGGGAGACTTGTCTGACATTGAGGCCCTGCTGTATCTGGATTACATGTATGTATATGCTATTACACTAACCTGGTGCTGAATGCTGGGAGACTTGTCTGACATTGAGGCCCTGCTGTATCTGGATTACATGTATGTATATGCTATTACACTAACCTGGTGCTGAATGCTGGTAGACTTGTCTGACATTGAGGCCCTGCTGTATCTGGATTACATGTATGTATATGCTATTACACTAACCTGGTGCTGAATGCTGGGAGACTTGTCTGACATTGAGGCCCTGCTGTATCTGGATTACATGTATGTATATGCTATTACACTAACCTGGTGCTGAATGCTGGGAGACTTGTCTGACATTGAGGCCCTGCTGTATCTGGATTACATGTATGTATATGCTATTACACTAACCTGGTGCTGAATGCTGGGAGACTTGTCTGACATTGAGGCCCGGCTGTATCTGGATTACATGTATGTATATGCTATTAAACTAAACTGGTGCTGAATGCTGGGAGACTTGTCTGACATTGAGGCCCTGCTGTATCTGGATTACATGTATGTATATGCTATTACACTAACCTGGTGCTGAATGCTGGGAGACTTGTCTGACATTGAGGCCCTGCTGTATCTGGATTACATGTATGTATATGCTATTACACTAACCTGGTGCTGAATGCTGGGAGACTTGTCTGACATTGAGGCCCTGCTGTATCTGGATTACATGTATGTATATGCTATTACACTAACCTGGTGCTGAATGCTGGGAGACTTGTCTGACATTGAGGCCCTGCTGTATCTGGATTACATGTATGTATATGCTATTACACTAACCTGGTGCTGAATGCTGGGAGACTTGTCTGACATTGAGGCCCTGCTGTATCTGGATTACATGTATGTATATGCTATTACACTAACCTGGTGCTGAATGCTGGGAGACTTGTCTGACATTGAGGCCCTGCTGTATCTGGATTACATGTATGTATATGCTATTACACTAACCTGGTGCTGAATGCTGGGAGACTTGTCTGACATTGAGGCCCTGCTGTATCTGGATTACATGTATGTATATGCTATTACACTAACCTGGTGCTGAATGCTGGGAGACTTGTCTGACATTGAGGCCCTGCTGTATCTGGATTACATGTATGTATATGCTATTACACTAACCTGGTGCTGAATGCTGGGAGACTTGTCTGACATTGAGGCCCTGCTGTATCTGGATTACATGTATGTATATGCTATTACACTAACCTGGTGCTGAATGCTGGGAGACTTGTCTGAAATTGAGGCCCTGCTGTATCTGGATTACATGTATGTATATGCTATTACACTAACCTGGTGCTGAATGCTGGGAGACTTGTCTGACATTGAGGCCCTGCTGTATCTGGATTACATGTATGTATATGCTATTACACTAACCTGGTGCTGAATGCTGGGAGACTTGTCTGACATTGAGGCCCTGCTGTATCTGGATTACATGTATGTATATGCTATTACACTAACCTGGTGCTGAATGCTGGGAGACTTGTCTGACATTGAGGCCCTGCTGTATCTGGATTACATGTATGTATATGCTATTACACTAACCTGGTGCTGAATGCTGGGAGACTTGTCTGACATTGAGGCCCTGCTGTATCTGGATTACATGTATGTATATGCTATTACACTAACCTGGTGCTGAATGCTGGGAGACTTGTCTGACATTGAGGCCCTGCTGTATCTCGATTACATGTATGTATATGCTATTACACTAACCTGGTGCTGAATGCTGGGAGACTTGTCTGACATTGAGGCCCTGCTGTATCTGGATTACATGTATGTATATGCTATTACACTAACCTGGTGATGAATGCTGGGAGACTTGTCTGACATTGAGGCCCTGCTGTATCTGGATTACATGTATGTATATGCTATTACACTAACCTGGTGATGAATGCTGGGAGACTTGTCTGACATTGAGGCCCTGCTGTATCTGGATTACATGTATGTATATGCTATTACACTAACCTGGTGCTGAATGCTGGGAGACTTGTCTGACATTGAGGCCCTGCTGTATCTGGATTACATGTATGTATATGCTATTACACTAACCTGGTGCTGAATGCTGGGAGACTTGTCTGACATTGAGGCCCTGCTGTATCTGGATTACATGTATGTATATGCTATTACACTAACCTGGTGCTGAATGCTGGGAGACTTGTCTGCCATTGAGGCCCTGCTGTATCTGGATTACATGTATGTATATGCTATTACACTAACCTGGTACTGAATGCTGGGAGACTTGTCTGACATTGAGGCCCGGCTGTATCTGGATTACATGTATGTATATGCTATTACACTAACCTGGTGCTGAATGCTGGGAGACTTGTCTGACATTGAGACCCTGCTGTATCTGGATTACATGTATGTATATGCTATTACACTAACCTGGTGCTGAATGCTGGGAGACTTGTCTGACATTGAGGCCCTGCTGTATCTGGATTACATGTATGTATATGCTATTACACTAACCTGGTGCTGAATGCTGGGAGACTTGTCTGACATTGAGGCCCTGCTGTATCTGGATTACATGTATGTATATGCTATTACACTAACCTGGTGCTGAATGCTGGGAGACTTGTCTGACATTGAGGCCCTGCTGTATCTGGATTACATGTATGTATATGCTATTACACTAACCTGGTGCTGAATGCTGGGAGACTTGTCTGACATTGAGGCCCTGCTGTATCTGGATTACATGTATGTATATGCTATTACACTAACCTGGTGCTGAATGCTGGGAGACTTGTCTGACATTGAGGCCCTGCTGTATCTGGATTACATGTATGTATATGCTATTACACTAACCTGGTGCTGAATGCTGGGAGACTTGTCTGACATTGAGGCCCTGCTGTATCTGGATTACATGTATGTATATGCTATTACACTAACCTGGTGCTGAATGCTGGGAGACTTGTCTGACATTGAGGCCCTGCTGTATCTGGATTACATGTATGTATATGCTATTACACTAACCTGGTGCTGAATGCTGGGAGACTTGTCTGACATTGAGGCCCTGCTGTATCTGGATTACATGTATGTATATGCTATTACACTAACCTGGTGCTGAATGCTGGGAGACTTGTCTGACATTGAGGCCCTGCTGTATCTGGATTACATGTATGTATATGCTATTACACTAACCTGGTGCTGAATGCTGGGAGACTTGTCTGACATTGAGGCCCTGCTGTATCTGGATTACATGTATGTATATGCTATAACACTAACCTGGTGCTGAATGCTGGGAGACTTGTCTGACATTGAGGCCCTGCTGTATCTGGATTACATGTATGTATATGCTATTACACTAACCTGGTGCTGAATGCTGGGAGACTTGTCTGACATTGAGGCCCTGCTGTATCTGGATTACATGTATGTATATGCTATTACACTAACCTGGTGCTGAATGCTGGGAGACTTGTCTGACATTGAGGCCCTGCTGTATCTGGATTACATGTATGTATATGCTATTACACTAACCTGGTGCTGAATGCTGGGAGACTTGTCTGACATTGAAGCCCTGCTGTATCTGGATTACATGTATGTATATGCTATTACACTAACCTGGTGCTGAATGCTGGGAGACTTGTCTGACATTGAGGCCCTGCTGTATCTGGATTACATGTATGTATATGCTATTACACTAACCTCGTGCTGAATGCTGGGAGACTTGTCTGACATTGAGGCCCTGCTATATCTGGATTACATGTATGTATATGCTATTACACTAACCTGGTGCTGAATGCTGGGAGACTTGTCTGACATTGAGGCCCTGCTGTATCTGGATTACATGTATGTATATGCTATTACACTAACCTGGTGCTGAATGCTGGGAGACTTGTCTGACATTGAGGCCCTGCTGTATCTGGATTACATGTATGTATATGCTATTACACTAAACTGGTGCTGAATGCTGGGAGACTTGTCTGACATTGAGGCCCTGCTGTATCTGGATTACATGCATGTATATGCTATTACACTAAACTTGTGCTGAATGCTGGGAAACTTGTCTGACATTGAGACCCTGCTGTATCTGGATTACATGTATGTATATGCTATTACACTAACCTGGTGCTGAATGCTGGGAGACTTGTCTGACATTGAGGCCCTGCTGTATCTGGATTACATGTATGTATATGCTATTACACTAACCTGGTGCTGAATGCTGGGAGACTTGTCTGACATTGAGGCCCTGCTGTATCTGGATTACATGTATGTATATGCTATTACACTAACCTGGTGCTGAATGCTGGGAGACTTGTCTGACATTGAGGCCCTGCTGTATCTGGATTACATGTATGTATATGCTATTACACTAACCTGGTGCTGAATGCTGGGAGACTTGTCTGACATTGAGGCCCTGCTGTATCTGGATTACATGTATGTATATGCTATTACACTAACCTGGTGCTGAATGCTGGGAGACTTGTCTGACATTGAGGCCCTGCTGTATCTGGATTACATGTATGTATATGCTATTACACTAACCTGGTGCTGAATGCTGGGAGACTTGTCTGACATTGAGGCCCTGCTGTATCTGGATTACATGTATGTATATGCTATTACACTAACCTGGTGCTGAATGCTGGGAGACTTGTCTGACATTGAGGCCCTGCTGTATCTGGATTACATGTATGTATATGCTATTACACTAACCTGGTGCTGAATGCTGGGAGACTTGTCTGACATTGAGGCCCTGCTGTATCTGGATTACATGTATGTATATGCTATTACACTAACCTGGTGCTGAATGCTGGGAGACTTGTCTGACATTGAGGCCCTGCTGTATCTGGATTACATGTATGTATAAGCTATTACACTAACCTGGTGCTGAATGCTGGGAGACTTGTCTGACATTGAGGCCCTGCTGTTTCTGGATTACATGTATGTATATGCTATTACACTAACCTGGTGCTGAATGCTGGGAGACTTGTCTGACATTGAGGCCCTGCTGTATCTGGATTACATGTATGTATATGCTATTACACTAACCTGGTGCTGAATGCTGGGAGACTTGTCTGACATTGAGGCCCTGCTGTATCTGGATTACATGTATGTATATGCTATTACACTAACCTGGTGCTGAATGCTGGGAGACTTGTCTGACATTGAGGCCCTGCTGTATCTGGATTACATGTATGTATATGCTATTACACTAACCTGGTGCTGAATGCTGGGAGACTTGTCTGACATTGAGGCCCTGCTGTATCTGGATTACATGTATGTATATGCTATTACACTAACCTGGTGCTGAATGCTGGGAGACTTGTCTGACATTGAGGCCCTGCTGTATCTGGATTACATGTATGTATATGCTATTACACTAAACTGGTGCTGAATGCTGGGAGACTTGTCTGACATTGAGGCCCTGCTGTATCTGGATTACATGTATGTATATGCTATTACACTAACCTGGTGCTGAATGCTGGGAGACTTGTCTGACATTGAGGCCCTGCTGTATCTGGATTACATGTATGTATATGCTATTACACTAACCTGGTGCTGAATGCTGGGAGACTTGTCTGACATTGAGGCCCTGCTGTATCTGGATTACATGTATGTATATGCTATTACACTAACCTGGTGCTGAATGCTGGGAGACTTGTCTGACATTGAGGCCCTGCTGTATCTGGATTACATGTATGTATATGCTATTACACTAACCTGGTGCTGAATGCTGGGAGACTTGTCTGACATTGAGGCCCTGCTGTATCTGGATTACATGTATGTATATGCTATTACACTAACCTGGTGCTGAATGCTGGGAGACTTGTCTGACATTGAGGCCCTGCTGTATCTGGATTACATGTATGTATATGCTATTACACTAACCTGGTGCTGAATGCTGGGAGACTTGTCTGACATTGAGGCCCTGCTGTATCTGGATTACATGTATGTATATGCTATTACACTAACCTGGTGCTGAATGCTGGGAGACTTGTCTGACATTGAGGCCCTGCTGTATCTGGATTACATGTATGTATATGCTATTACACTAACCTGGTGCTGAATGCTGGGAGACTTGTCTGACATTGAGGCCCTGCTGTATCTGGATTACATGTATGTATATGCTATTACACTAACCAGGGGTGCTGAATGCTGGGAGACTTGTCTGACATTGAAGCCCTGCTGTATCTGGATTACATGTATGTATATGCTATTACACTAACCTGGTGCTGAATGCTGGGAGACTTGTCTGACATTGAGGCCCTGCTGTATCTGGATTACATGTATGTATATGCTATTACACTAACCTGGTGCTGAATGCTGGGAGACTTGTCTGACATTGAGGCCCTGCTGTATCTGGATTACATGTATGTATATGCTATTACACTAACCTGGTGCTGAATGCTGGGAGACTTGTCTGACATTGAGGCCCTGCTGTATCTGGATTACATGTATGTATATGCTATTACACTAACCTGGTGCTGAATGCTGGGAGACTTGTCTGACATTGAGGCCCTGCTGTATCTGGATTACATGTATGTATATGCTATTACACTAACCTGGTGCTGAATGCTGGGAGACTTGTCTGACATTGAGGCCCTGCTGTATCTGGATTACATGTATGTATATGCTATTACACTAACCTGGTGCTGAATGCTGGGAGACTTGTCTGACATTGCGGCCCTGCTGTATCTGGATTACATGTATGTATATGCTATTACACTAACCTGGTGCTGAATGCTGGGAGACTTGTCTGACATTGAGGCCCTGCTGTATCTGGATTACATGTATGTATATGCTATTACACTAACCTGGTGCTGAATGCTGGGAGACTTGTCTGACATTGAGGCCCTGCTGTATCTGGATTACATGTATGTATATGCTATTACACAAACCTGGTGCTGAATGCTGGGAGACTTGTCTGACATTGAGGCCGTGCTGTATCTGGATTACATGTATGTATATGCTATTACACTAACCTGGTGCTGAATGCTGGGAGACTTGTCTGACATTGAGGCCCTGCTGTATCTGGATTACATGTATGTATATGCTATTACACTAACCTGGTGCTGAATGCTGGGAGACTTGTCTGACATTGAGGCCCTGCTGTATCTGGATTACATGTATGTATATGCTATTACACTAACCTGGTGCTGAATGCTGGGAGACTTGTCTGACATTGAGGCCCTGCTGTATCTGGATTACATGTATGTATATGCTATTACACTAACCTGGTGCTGAATGCTGGGAGACTTGTCTGACATTGAGGCCCTGCTGTATCTGGATTACATGTATGTATATGCTATTACACTAACCTGGTGCTGAATGCTGGGAGACTTGTCTGACATTGAGGCCCTGCTGTATCTGGATTACATGTATGTATATGCTATTACACTAACCTGGTGCTGAATGCTGGGTGACTTGTCTGACATTGAGGCCCTGCTGTATCTGGATTACATGTATGTATATGCTATTACACTAACCTGGTGCTGAATGCTGGGAGACTTGTCTGACATTGAGGCCCTGCTGTATCTGGATTACATGTATGTATATGCTATTACACTAACCTGGTGCTGAATGCTGGGAGACTGGTCTGACATTGAGGCCCTGCTGTATCTGGATTACATGTATGTATATGCTATTACACTAACCTGGTGCTGAATGCTGGGAGACTTGTCTGACATTGAGGCCCTGCTGTATCTGGATTACATGTATGTATATGCTATTACACTAACCTGGTGCTGAATGCTGGGAGACTTGTCTGACATTGAGGCCCTGCTGTATCTGGATTACATGTATGTATATGCTATTACACTAACCTGGTGCTGAATGCTGGGAGACTTGTCTGACATTGAGGCCCTGCTGTATCTAGATTACATGTATGTATATGCTATTACACTAACCTGGTGCTGAATGCTGGGAGACTTGTCTGACATTGAGGCCCTGCTGTATCTGGATTACATGTATGTATATGCTATTACACTAACCTGGTGCTGAATGCTGGGAGACTTGTCTGACATTGAGGCCCTGCTGTATCTGGATTACATGTATGTATATGCTATTACACTAACCTGGTGCTGAATGCTGGGAGACTTGTCTGACATTGAGGCCCTGCTGTATCTGGATTACATGTATGTATATGCTATTACACTAACCTGGTGCTGAATGCTGGGAGACTTGTCTGACATTGAGGCCCTGCTGTATCTGGATTACATGTATGTATATGCTATTACACTAACCCGGTGCTGAATGCTGGGAGACTTGTCTGACATTGAGGCCCTGCTGTATCTGGATTACATGTATGTATATGCTATTACACTAACCTGGTGCTGAATGCTGGGAGACTTGTCTGACATTGAGGCCCTGCTGTATCTGGATTACATGTATGTATATGCTATTACACTAACCTGGTGCTGAATGCTGGGAGACTTGTCTGACATTGAGGCCCTGCTGTATCTGGATTACATGTATGTATATGCTATTACACTAACCTGGTGCTGAATGCTGGGAGACTTGTCTGACATTGAGGCCCTGCTGTATCTGGATTACATGTATGTATATGCTATTACACTAACCTGGTGCTGAATGCTGGGAGACTTGTCTGACATTGAGGCCCTGCTGTATCTGGATTACATGTATGTATATGCTATTACACTAACCTGGTGCTGAATGCTGGGAGACTTGTCTGACATTGAGGCCCTGCTGTATCTGGATTACATGTATGTATATGCTATTACACTAACCTGGTGCTGAATGCTGGGAGACTGGTCTGACATTGAGGCCCTGCTGTATCTGGATTACATGTATGTATATGCTATTACACTAACCTGGTGCTGAATGCTGGGAGACTTGTCTGACATTGAGGCCCTGCTGTATCTGGATTACATGTATGTATACGCTATTTCACTAACCGGGTTCTGAATGCTGGGAGACTGGTCTGACATTGAGGCCCTGCTGTATCTGGATTACATGTATGTATATGCTATTACACTAACCTGGTGCTGAATGCTGGGAGACTTGTCTGACATTGAGGCCCTGCTGTATCTGGATTACATGTATGTATATGCTATTACACTAACCTGGTGCTGAATGCTGGGAGACTTGTCTGACATTGAGGCCCTGCTGTATCTGGATTACATGTATGTATATGCTATTACACTAACCTGGTGCTGAATGCTGGGAGACTTGTCTGACATTGAGGCCCTGCTGTATCTGGATTACATGTATGTATATGGTATTACACTAACCTGGTGCTGAATGCTGGGAGACTTGTCTGACATTGAGGCCCTGCTGTATCTGGATTACATGTATGTATATGCTATTACACTAACCTGGTGCTGAATGCTGGGAGACTTGTCTGACATTGAGGCCCTGCTGTATCTGGATTACATGTATGTATATGCTATTACACTAACCTGGTGCTGAATGCTGGGAGACTTGTCTGACATTGAGGCCCTGCTGTATCTGGATTACATGTATGTATATGCTATTACACTAACCTGGTGCTGAATGCTGGGAGACTTGTCTGACATTGAGGCCCTGCTGTATCTGGATTACATGTATGTATATGCTATTACACTAACCTGGTGCTGAATGCTGGGAGACTTGTCTGACATTGAGGCCCTGCTGTATCTGGATTACATGTATGTATATGCTATTACACTAACCTGGTGCTGAATGCTGGGAGACTTGTCTGACATTGAGGCCCTGCTGTATCTGGATTACATGTATGTATATGCTATTACACTAACCTGGTGCTGAATGCTGGGAGACTTGTCTGACATTGAGGCCCTGCTGTATCTGGATTACATGTATGTATATGCTATTACACTAACCTGGTGCTGAATGCTGGGAGACTTGTCTGACATTGAGGCCCTGCTGTATCTGGATTACATGTATGTATATGCTATTACACTAACCTGGTGCTGAATGCTGGGAGACTTGTCTGACATTGAGGCCCTGCTGTATCTGGATTACATGTATGTATATGCTATTACACTAACCTGGTGCTGAATGCTGCGAGACTTGTCTGACATTGAGGCCCTGCTGTATCTGGATTACATGTATGTATATGCTATTACACTAACCTGGTGCTGAATGCTGGGAGACTTGTCTGACATTGAGGCCCTGCTGTATCTGGATTACATGTATGTATATGCTATTACACTAACCTGGTGCTGAATGCTGGGAGACTTGTCTGACATTGAGGCCCTGCTGTATCTGGATTACATGTATGTATATGCTATTACACTAACCTGGTGCTGAATGCTGGGAGACTTGTCTGACATTGAGGCCCTGCTGTATCTGGATTACATGTATGTATATGCTATTACACTAACCTGGTGATGAATGCTGGGAGACTTGTCTGACATTGAGGCCCTGCTGTATCTGGATTACATGTATGTATATGCTATTACACTAACCTGGTGCTGAATGCTGGGAGACTTGTCTGACATTGAGGCCCTGCTGTATCTGGATTACATGTATGTATATGCTATTACACTAACCTGGTGCTGAATGCTGGGAGACTTGTCTGACATTGAGGCCCTGCTGTATCTGGATTACATGTATGTATATGCTATTACACTAACCTGGTGCTGAATGCTGGGAGACTTGTCTGACATTGAGGCCCTGCTGTATCTGGATTACATGTATGTATATGCTATTACACTAACCTGGTGCTGAATGCTGGGAGACTTGTCTGACATTGAGGCCCTGCTGTATCTGGATTACATGTATGTATATGCTATTACACTAACCTGGTGCTGAATGCTGGGAGACTTGTCTGACATTGAGGCCCTGCTGTATCTGGATTACATGTATGTATATGCTATTACACTAACCTGGTGCTGAATGCTGGGAGACTTGTCTGACATTGAGGCCCTGCTGTATCTGGATTACATGTATGTATATGCTATTACACTAACCTGGTGCTGAATGCTGGGAGACTTGTCTGACATTGAGGCCCTGCTGTATCTGGATTACATGTATGTATATGCTATTACACTAACCTGGTGCTGAATGCTGGGAGACTTGTCTGACATTGAGGCCCTGCTGTATCTGGATTACATGTATGTATATGCTATTACACTAACCTGGTGCTGAATGCTGGGAGACTTGTCTGACATTGAGGCCCTGCTATATCTGGATTACATGTATGTATATGCTATTACACTAACCTGGTGCTGAATGCTGGGAGACTTGTCTGACATTGAGGCCCTGCTGTATCTGGATTACATGTATGTATATGCTATTACACTAACCTGGTGCTGAATGCTGGG
Source organism: Protopterus annectens (assembly GCF_019279795.1). Lineage (NCBI taxonomy): Eukaryota > Metazoa > Chordata > Ceratodontiformes > Protopteridae > Protopterus > Protopterus annectens. The sequence goes on from NC_056749.1 coordinate 83,562,817, forward strand.
AGACTTGTCTGACATTGAGGCCCTGCTGTATCTGGATTACATGTATGTATATGCTATTACACTAACCTGGTGCTGAATGCTGGGAGACTTGTCTGACATTGAGGCCCTGCTGTATCTGGATTACATGTATGTATATGCTATTACACGAACCTGGTGCTGAATGCTGGGAGACTTGTCTGACATTGAGGCCCTGGTGTATCTAGATTACATGTATGTATACGCTATTACAGTAACCTGGTGGTGAATGCTGGGAGACTTGTCTGACATTGAGGCCCTGCTGTATCTGGATTACATGTATGTATATGTTATTACACTAACCTGGTGCTGAATGCTGCGAGACTTGTCTGACATTGATGCCCTGCTGTATCTGGATTACATGTATGTATATGCTATTACACTAACCTGGTGCTGAATGCTGCGAGACTTGTCTGACATTGAGGCCCTGCTGTATCTGGATTACATGTATGTATATGCTATTACACTAACCTGGTGCTGAATGCTGGGAGACTTGTCTGACATTGAGGCCCTGCTGTATCTGGATTACATGTATGTATATGCTATTACACTAACCTGGTGCTGAATGCTGGGAGACTTGTCTGACATTGAGGCCCTGCTGTATCTGGATTACATGTATGTATATGCTATTACACTAACCTGGTGCTGAATGCTGGGAGACTTGTCTGACATTGAGGCCCTGCTGGATCTGGATTACATGTATGTATATGCTATTACACTAACCTGGTGCTGAATGCTGGGAGACTTGTCTGACATTGAGGCCCTGCTGTATCTGGATTACATGTATGTATATGCTATTACACTAACCTGGTGCTGAATGCTGGGAGACTTGTCTGACATTGAGGCCCTGCTGTATCTGGATTACATGTATGTATATGCTATTACACTAACCTGGTGCTGAATGCTGGGAGACTTGTCTGACATTGAGGCCCTGCTGTATCTGGATTACATGTATGTATATGCTATTACACTAACCTGGTGCTGAATGCTGGGAGACTTGTCTGACATTGAGGCCCTGCTGTATCTGGATTACATGTATGTATATGTTATTACACTAACCTGGTGCTGAATGCTGGGAGACTTGTCTGACATTGAGGCCCTGCTGTATCTGGATTACATGTATGTATATGCTATTACACTAACCTGGTGCTGAATGCTGGGAGACTTGTCTGACATTGAGGCCCTGCTGTATCTGGATTACATGTATGTATATGCTATTACACTAACCTGGTGCTGAATGCTGGGAGACTTGTCTGACATTGAGGCCCTGCTGTATCTGGATTACATGTATGTATATGCTATTACACTAACCTGGTGCTGAATGCTGGGAGACTTGTCTGACATTGAGGCCCTGCTGTATCTGGATTACATGTATGTATATGCTATTACACTAACCTGGTGCTGAATGCTGGGAGACTTGTCTGACACTGAGGCCCTGCTGTATCTGGATTACATGTATGTATATGCTATTACACTAACCTGGTGCTGAATGCTGGGAGACTTGTCTGACATTGAGGCCCTGCTGTATCTGGATTACATGTATGTATATGCTATTACACTAACCTGGTGCTGAATGCTGGGAGACTTGTCTGACATTGAGGCCCTGCTGTATCTGGATTACATGTATGTATATGCTATTACACTAACCTGGTGCTGAATGCTGGGAGACTTGTCTGACATTGAGGCCCTGCTGTATCTGGATTACATGTATGTATATGCTATTACACTAACCTGGTGCTGAATGCTGGGAGACTTGGCTGACATTGAGGCCCTGCTGTATCTGGATTACATGTATGTATATGCTATTACACTAACCTGGTGCTGAATGCTGGGAGACTTGTCTGACATTGAGGCCCTGCTGTATCTGGATTACATGTATGTATATGCTATTACACTAACCTGGTGCTGAATGCTGGGAGACTTGTCTGACATTGAGGCCCTGCTGTATCTGGATTACATGTATGTATATGCTATTACACTAACCTGGTGCTGAATGCTGGGAGACTTGTCTGACATTGAGGCCCTGCTGTATCTGGATTACATGTATGTATATGCTATTACACTAACCTGGTGCTGAATGCTGGGAGACTTGTCTGACATTGAGGCCATGCTGTATCTGGATTGAATGTATGTATATGTTATTACACTAACCGGGTTCTGAATGCTGGGAGACTTGTCTGACATTGAGGCCCTGCTGTATCTGGATTACATGTATGTATATGCTATTACACTAACCTGGTGCTGAATGCTGGGAGACTTGTCTGACATTGAGGCCCTGCTGTATCTGGATTACATGTATGTATATGCTATTACACTAACCTGGTGCTGAATGCTGGGAGACTTGTCTGACATTGAGGCCCTGCTGTATCTGGATTACATGTATGTATATGCTATTACACTAACCTGGTGCTGAATGCTGAGAGACTAGTCTGACATTGAGGCCCTGCTGTATCTGGATTACATGTATGTATATGTTATTACACTAACCTGGTGCTAAATGCTGGGAGACTTCTCTGACTTTGAGCCCCTGCTGTATCTGGATTACATGTATGTATATGCTATTACAATAACCTGGTGCTGACTGCTGGGAGACTTGTCTGACATTGAGGCCCTGCTGTATCTGGATTACATATATGTATATGCAATTACACTAACCTGGTGCTGAATGCTGGGAGACTTGTCTGACATTGAGGCCCTGCTGTATCTGGATTACATGTATGTATATGCTATTACACTAACCTGGTGCTGAATGCTGGGAGACTTGTCTGACATTGAGGCCCTGCTGTATCTGGATTACATGTATGTATATGCTATTACACTAACCTGGTGCTGAATGCTGGGAGACTTGTCTGACATTGAGGCCCTGCTGTATCTGGATTACATGTATGTATATGCTATTACACTAACCTGGTGCTGAATGCTGGGAGACTTGTCTGACATTGAGGCCCTGCTGTATCTGGATTACATGTATGTATATGCTATTACACTAACCTGGTGCTGAATGCTGGGAGACTTGTCTGACATTGAGGCCCTGCTGTATCTGGATTACATGTATGTATATGCTATTACACAAACCTGGTGCTGAATGCTGGGAGACTTGTCTGACATTGAGGCCCTGCTGTATCTGGATTACATGTATGTATATGCTATTACACTAACCTGGTGCTGAATGCTGGGAGACTTGTCTGACATTGAGGCCCTGCTGTATCTGGATTACATGTATGTATATGCTATTACACTAACCTGGTGCTGAATGCTGGGAGACTTGTCTGACATTGAGGCCCTGCTGTATCTGGATTACATGTATGTATATGCTATTACACTAACCTGGTGCTGAATGCTGGGAGACTTGTCTGACATTGAGGCCCTGCTGTATCTGGATTACATGTATGTATATGCTATTACAATAAACTGGTGCTGAATGCTGGGAAACTTGTCTGACATTGAGGCCCTGCTGTATCTGGATTACATGTATGTATATGCTATTACACTAACCTGGTGCTGAATGCTGGGAGACTTGTCTGACATTGAGGCCCTGCTGTATCTGGATTACATGTATGTATATGCTATTACACTAACCTGGTGCTGAATGCTGGGAGACTTGTCTGACATTGAGGCCCTGCTGTATCTGGATTACATGTATGTATATGCTATTACACTAACCTGGTGCTGAATGCTGGGAGACTTGTCTGACATTGAGGCCCTGCTGTATCTGGATTACATGTATGTATATGCTATTACACTAACCTGGTGCTGAATGCTGGGAGACTTGTCTGACATTGAGGCCCTGCTGTATCTGGATTACATGTATGTATATGCTATTACACTAACCTGGTGCTGAATGCTGGGAGACTTGTCTGACATTGAGGCCCTGCTGTATCTGGATTACATGTATGTATATGCTATTACACTAACCTGGTGCTGAATGCTGGGAGACTTGTCTGACATTGAGGCCCTGCTGTATCTGGATTACATGTATGTATATGCTATTACACTAACCTGGTGCTGAATGCTGGGAGACTTGTCTGACATTGAGGCCCTGCTGTATCTGGATTAGATGTATGTATATGCTATTACACTAACCTGGTGCTGAATGCTGGGAGACTTGTCTGACATTGAGGCCCTGCTGTATCTGGATTACATGTATGTATATGCTATTACACTAACCTGGTGCTGAATGCTGGGAGACTTGTCTGACATTGAGGCCCTGCTGTATCTGGATTACATGTATGTATATGCTATTACACTAACCTGGTGCTGAATGCTGGGAGACTTGTCTGACATTGAGGCCCTGCTGTATCTGGATTACATGTATGTATATGATATTACACTAACCTGGTGCTGAATGCTGGGAGACTTGTCTGACATTGAGGCCCTGCTGTATCTGGATTACATGTATGTATATGCTATTACACTAACCTGGTGCTGAATGCTGGGAGACTTGTCTGACATTGAGGCCCTGCTGTATCTGGATTACATGTATGTATATGCTATTACACTAACCTGGTGCTGAATGCTGGGAGACTTGTCTGACATTGAGGCCCTGCTGTATCTGGATTACATGTATGTATATGCTATTACACTAACCTGGTGCTGAATGCTGCGAGACTTGTCTGACATTGAGGCCCTGCTGTATCTGGATTACATGTATGTATATGCTATTACACTAACCTGGTGCTGAATGCTGGGAGACTTGTCTGACATTGAGGCCCTGCTGTATCTGGATTACATGTATGTATATGCTATTACAATAAACTGGTGCTGAATGCTGGGAGACTTGTCTGACATTGAGGCCCTGCTGTATCTGGATTACATGTATGTATATGCTATTACACTAACCTGGTGCTGAATGCTGGGAGACTTGTCTGACATTGAGGCCCTGCTGTATCTGGATTACATGTATGTATATGCTATTACACTAACCTGGTGCTGAATGCTGGGAGACTTGTCTGACATTGAGGCCCTGCTGTATCTGGATTACATGTATGTATATGCTATTACACTAACCTGGTGCTGAATGCTGGGAGACTTGTCTGACATTGAGGCCCTGCTGTATCTGGATTACATGTATGTATATGCTATTACACTAACCTGGTGCTGAATGCTGGGAGACTTGTCTGACATTGAGGCCCTGCTGTATCTGGATTACATGTATGTATATGTTATTACACTAACCTGGTGCTGAATGCTGGGAGACTTGTCTGACATTGAGGCCCTGCTGTATCTGGATTACATGTATGTATATGCTATTACACTAACCTGGTGCTGAATGCTGGGAGACTTGTCTGACATTGAGGCCCTGCTGTATCTGGATTACATGTATGTATATGCTATTACACTAACCTGGTGCTGAATGCTGGGAGACTTGTCTGACATTGAGGCCCTGCTGTATCTGGATTACATGTATGTATATGCTATTACACTAACCTGGTGCTGAATGCTGGGAGACTTGTCTGACATTGAGGCCCTGCTGTATCTGGATTACATGTATGTATATGCTATTACACTAACCTGGTGCTGAATGCTGGGAGACTTGTCTGACATTGAGGCCCTGCTGTATCTGGATTACATGTATGTATATGCTATTACACTAACCTGGTGCTGAATGCTGGGAGACTTGTCTGACATTGAGGCCCTGCTGTATCTGGATTACATGTATGTATATGCTATTACACTAACCTGGTGCTGAATGCTGGGAGACTTGTCTGACATTGAGGCCCTGCTGTATCTGGATTACATGTATGTATATGCTATTACACTAACCTGGTGCTGAATGCTGGGAGACTTGCCTAACATTGAGGCCCTGCTGTATCTGGATTACATGTATGTATATGCTATTACACTAACCTGGTGCTGAATGCTGGGAGACTTGTCTGACATTGAGGCCCTGCTGTATCTGGATTACATGTATGTATATGCTATTACACTAACCTGGTGCTGAATGCTGGGAGACTTGTCTGACATTGAGGCCCTGCTGTATCTGGATTACATGTATGTATATGCTATTACACTAACCTGGTGCTGAATGCTGGGAGACTTGTCTGACATTGAGGCCCTGCTGTATCTGGATTACATGTATGTATATGCTATTACACTAACCTGGTGCTGAATGCTGGGAGACTTGTCTGACATTGAGGCCCTGCTGTATCTGGATTACATGTATGTATATGCTAATACACTAACCTGGTGCTGAATGCTGGGAGACTTGTCTGACATTGAGGCCCTGCTGTATCTGGATTACATGTATGTATATGCTATTACACTAACCTGGTGCTGAATGCTGGGAGACTTGTCTGACATTGAGGCCCTGCTGTATCTGGATTACATGTATGTATATGCTATTACACTAACCTGGTGCTGAATGCTGGGAGACTTGTCTGACATTGAAGCCCTGCTGTATCTGGATTACATGTATGTATATGCTATTACACTAACCTGGTGCTGAATGCTGGGAGACTTGTCTGACATTGAGGCCCTGCTGTATCTGGATTACATGTATGTATATGTTATTACACTAACCTGGTGCTGAATGCTGGGAGACTTGTCTGACATTGAGGCCCTGCTGTATCTGGATTACATGTATGTATATGCTATTACACTAACCTGGTGCTGAATGCTGGGAGACTTGTCTGACATTGAGGCCCTGCTGTATCTGGATTACATGTATGTATATGCTATTACACTAACCTGGTGCTGAATGCTGGGAGACTTGTCTGACATTGAGGCCCTGCTGTATCTGGATTACATGTATGTATATGCTATTACACTAACCTGGTGCTGAATGCTGGGAGACTTGTCTGACATTGAGGCCCTGCTGTATCTGGATTACATGTATGTATATGCTATTACACTAACCTGGTGCTGAATGCTGGGAGACTTGTCTGACATTGAGGCCCTGGTGTATCTAGATTACATGTATGTATATGCTATTACACTAACCTGGTGCTGAATGCTGGGAGACTTGTCTGACATTGAGGCCCTGCTGTATCTGGATTACATGTATGTATATGCTATTACACTAACCTGGTGCTGAATGCTGGGAGACTTGTCTGACATTGAGGCCCTGCTGTATCTGGATTACATGTATGTATATGCTATTACACTAACCTAGTGCTGAATGCTGGGAGATTTGTCTGACATTGAGGCCCTGCTGTATCTGGATTACATGTATGTATATGCTATTACACTAACCTGGTGCTGAATGCTGGGAGACTTGTCTGACATTGAGGCCCTGCTGTATCTGGATTACATGTATGTATATGCTATTACACTAACCTGGTGCTGAATGCTGGGAGACCTGTCTGACATTGAGGCCCTGCTGTATCTGGATTACATGTATGTATATGCTATTACACTAACCTGGTGCTGAATGCTGGGAGACTTGTCTGACATTGAGGCCCTGCTGTATCTGGATTACATGTATGTATATGCTATTACACTAACCTGGTGCTGAATGCTAGGAGACTTGTCTGACATTGAGGCCCTGCTGTATCTGGATTACATGTATGTATATGCTATTACACTAACCTGGTGCTGAATGCTGGGAGACTTGTCTGACATTGAGGCCCTGCTGTATCTGGATTACATGTATGTATATGCTATTACAATAACCTGGTGCTGAATGCTGGGAGACTTGTCTGACATTGAGGCTCTGCTGTTTCTGGATTACATGTATGTATATGCTATTACAATAATCTGGTGCTGAATGCTGGGAGACTTGTCTGACATTGAGGCCCTGCTGTATCTGGATTACATGTATGTATATGCTTTTTAACGAACCTGGTGCTGAATGCTGGGAGACTTGTCTGACATTGAGGCCCTGCTGTATCTGGATTACATGTATGTATATGCTATTACACTAACCTGGTGCTGAATGCTGGGAGATTTGTCTGACATTGAGGCCCTGCTGTATCTGGATTACATGTATGTATATGTTATTACACTAACCTGGTGCTGAATGCTGGGAGACTTGTCTGACATTGAGGCCCTGCTGTATCTGGATTACATGTATGTATATGCTATTACACTAACCTCATGCTGAATGCTAGGGGACTTGTCTGACATTGAGGCCCTGCTGTATCTGGATTACATGTATGTATATGCTATTACACTAACCTGGTGCTGAATGCTGGGAGACTTGTCTGACATTGAGGCCCTGCTGTATCTGGATTACATGTATGTATATGCTATTACACTAACCTGGTTTAATAGTACAGGAAGCATTCCCTCCATTCTGGGGATTTTTTGCCTGCCATGCCTTTTGACCCATGGTAACAATGGTGGAGTATCCGTTTTTATCAGAAACTAAGTCACTTCTAGGTAAATACTTAGATCGCTATCACTCAGTGATGTATGTACTGTCTCTTATTTGGTATGCGGAGCTTTTCTCCCCGGGCCTCTGCTGAAAATGGACATATATTCAGTCAGACTATCCAGGACAACAAATGTAAAATAAATAAAAAATAAAAATAGATAATAAGAATCCGAGCTGATATAGATCTATATCATTGTAAACTGCATGCACTGTCACGGTTTTAAATACACTGCATGATCTATATCATTGTAAATTGCATGCGCTGTCACGGTCTTAAATACACTGCATGATCTATATCATTGTAAACTGCATGCGCTGTCACGTTCTTAAATACACTGCATGATCTATACCATTGTAAACTGCATGCGCTGTCTCGTTCTTAAATACACTGCATGATCTATATCATTGTAAACTGCATGCACTGTCACGTTCTTAAATACACTGCATGATCTATATCATTGTAAACTGCATGCACTGTCACGTTCTTAAATACACTGCATGATCTATATCATTGTAAACTGCATGCACTGTCACGTTCTTAAATACACTGCATGATCTATATCATTGTAAATTGCATGCGCTGTCACATTCTTAAATACACTGCATGATCTATATCATTGTAAACTGCATGCACTGTCACGTTCTTAAATACACTGCATGATCTATATCATTGTAAACTGCATGCGCTGTCACGTTCTTAAATACACTGCATGATCTATATCATTGTAAACTGCATGCGCTGTCACGTTCTTAAATACACTGCATGATCTATATCATTGTAAACTGCATGCACTGTCACGTTCTTAAATACACTGCATGATCTATATCATTGTAAATTGCATGCGCTGTCACGTTCTTAAATACATGATCTATATCATTGTAAACTGCATGCACTGTCACGTTCTTAAATACACTGCATGATCTATATCATTGTAAACTGCATGCACTGTCACGTTCTTAAATACACTGCATGATCTATATCATTGTAAACTGCATGCGCTGTCACGTTCTTAAATACACTGCATGATCTATATCATTGTAAACTGCATGCGCTGTCACGTTCTTAAATACACTGCATGATCTATATCATTGTAGACTGCATTGCGCTGTCACGTTCTTAAATACACTGCATGATCTATATCATTGTAAACTGCATGCACTGTCACGTTCTTAAATACACTGCATGATCTATATCATTGTAAACTGCATGCACTGTCACGTTCTTAAATACACTGCATGATCTATATCATTGTAAACTGCATGCGCTGTCACGTTCTTAAATACACTGCGTGATCTATATCATTGTAAACTGCATGCGCTGTCACGTTCTTAAATACACTGCATGATCTATATCATTGTAAACATTGTAACATTCAAAGAAATTGAAACAAAGGTAGAAAAGCATCTAACTAGCATACCCCAGGCCCAGATAAAGTACCTAACTTCTGCTTAAAATTACTAACATCTTTGCATGAAGAATTAGCCATACTATTTATATGTGCACACCAAACAGACACCAACCTGGTTAACAGGAAAAATTCTACTTAAAAGTGAACCTATAAGCCACCCTAAAAATTATAGACCGATAACTTGCCTTTCGATGATGTATTAACTATACACTGGAATTGATGCCGACAGAGTTTATAGTCATTTAGAAGAAAACTCAATTATGGCAATAAAACAAAAGGTCAATAAAAGAAAGTCATGTGGAACAAAGGGTAATTTGTTGTTAAATAAAGTCATAGTGGAGAACTGTAAAAAGGGGAAGGATCTAAGTATAGCATGGACTGACTATGAAAAAGCTTTTGACAGTATCCCACATTCACGGATAAAAGAGTGCTTAAAAATGAATAAGGGTGTCTATATTATCCTGTCGAAAGATGACAATATCGAATGGCATAAACATCGAAAATGCCATACATCGAAACTGTTCTTGTGGGGGGCTGCGCCCCTCATTATATATACCAACTCCGAGATCGCACTACAGTGAGGAAAGAGCAAATTTTCTCACCCCCCCACTGTACCATGATCCCACAAAAACACTTTTGATGTACGGCATTTACGGCATTATATCCGTTCGATATTTTCAACATGCGATAAGGTGAAGTAGACTCATATAAGATACACCCTACACTAATAAATTACATCACAGCAACCATGAAACAGTGGAAATCCACTTTGCAGTTAAGCCATGATAAAGGACAGACTATTATTCCAGGGATAAAAATCCAAAGGGGGATATTTCAGGGTGACTCCCTGTCACTGTTGCTATTTTGCCTTCCCATTAACCCATTAAGCTGTCTGCTTAACAAATTGGGTCATGACTATAATATGGCTCCCAGAAAGCAACAAAGTGTAAAGACTTCTCATCTTCTCTTTGTCAAAGATTTAAAATTATATAGGTCATCAGATAAAGAACTGAAAGTACAACTGCAAGTAGTCAAAACTTTTTCTGATGATAATGGAATGTTGGTCTTGATAAATGTGCAAATGCCACCTTAAAAGTAGGAAAGCTGCAGCACCAAGAAAACATCAGTTTGGGACAAGAATGTGATATAAAAGAACTAGAGGAAGATGGAGTGGATGAATATTTGGGAATTGATGAAGGATCAACAATAAAACATGAAGAAATGCGAATAAAACTTAGTAAGGAATATTTTACAAGACTTAAATTAATCCTGAGAATAGCGTTGACATCTGGGAATAAAACTGAAGCTATAAACCAATTTGCTCTTCCTGTCCTGGAGTGATTGACAGGCCCAAAAGGTGTTGGATAGATTAGACAAGAAAACAAGAAGGATGCTTCATGCTCACCAAATGATTTATAAAATTCAGTGCATACCAAGATTATATATTCCCCATTCCAATGGAAGTATGGGCCTCCTTGAAATTGATTACATGTGTAGATCTGCAATTGTGGGACTGCATACAAATCTGCTGACCTCACAAGAACCAAATATAGTGCAAGATTTGAAACATAAGAATAATTCTAAGATGACTCCCCTTCTTAGTCTAGCAGAAGCATATTGATGTCAAGCAGGAATTGAAATCTAACCAAAAGCAGATAAAAATCAGGCAGCAACTGAATGTGCCAAAAACAAAAGAAAGAATATAAGGTAAAGGATGAGATGAGAAGGCAAAAAATGTGGAAAATGCATAAATATAGTTGCAAGTAGGGAAAACTCCTGGAAGAACCCCATGTTGATCACGATCAAATGCAGGAATGGTTAAGGGGAGGCAAATTCAAACTAAAAGTTGAAAGGTTAGTATTGGTGGCCCAAGATATTGGCTATGTACACATTGATTTACAAAGTCCATTAAACATGTAGGAGAAACAGACAAATGAAGGTTTTGGAAAACAGAATTGGAAACAGTTGCACACTTTGTTGCTGGTTGTGATATACTAATGTCAGAACGACTGTATACTGAAAGACATAATAATGTGGCAAGACTGCTGCACTGGGGATGGTGCAAGCATTATAATATTAAAGTAGTTGAAAAATAGTGGAAACATGAGCCACAAAGTATCATAGAAAATTATGAAGTTTACATCACATGGGATCATCCATTACCAGCAGTTCAAAAGATTGATGCTAGAAAACCAGATATAATGTTCCATGAAAAGAAGACAAAAGTAACATTGATCATTGAAATCACTACATCCAGTGACTACAGTCCCAGTGACTACAGTGGCTTGTGTCCAGAGGGACACAAAGTCATAAAATATGAGGATTTTCAGGCAGAAACGAAAGCAATGTGGAAGAAAGATACCCAGACAATTCCAATAGTAGTAGGAGCAACGGGTCTTATAAAAAAGAATCTATAATCGTATTTAGATATGTTACCAATACATGCAACTTGCACATATTGCAGAAGGAGTTATTACTGGGTGTAATGCGGGTGCTATGAAGAGCACTTCTGGCTGACATCAAAGATTGAAACAATACTAATTTCATGAACTTTAATCATACTTTGAATTAGGATTGAGGTCCATTCCTGTCATGGTATTAGAAACCCAAAAGATTTGGAGAAATTAAGAGAGACTAAACTGTCAAGGGACCCACTAGAGGAAAAAATATTCTTTACCTGACCCTTACCACCATGGCATGAATACCAACTATCTCCCTGCTTCTCCCCTCTCCAGTTAAAGTCAGTCACAAACTGGTAATGTTTTCCTTCAAAATCTCCAAACAATTGAATGTAACCCTCACAAATTTCAGATACTTCAAATGCACAAACTTTCTATAATACTGTGATGGAGTCTCAAAATTCAAGTTTAACTGTATTACCCAAGATACTCAGACAGCAAGTAGTTACAGAAACAAACCCTATGTGTGGCTAGAGTTAAACAAACTATTATGTGTCCCTACCAGTTCCAAACAAAATGGAAAGCTTAAAAGTAAGTCAGCCTGGTGGTCTGCATGTGTATTTAAAAAAGTACAATAAAAGAATAAAATCTTCTTAAAATATATAACAAAACAATGAACTCTCAAATCAAGGTTAACATTAAAAAAACAAACTGAAAAACAAAAGCATCATCAGGAAAACAAACTCGTATTTAAAAACAGGAAGAATCTAAAAAGACTTTTATGTCTTAAAGATGGCACCCAGCAACCAAAGCATGATCTAAGGAAAGGCACTTTTAAGTATGGTAAATGTAAGACATACACCCCTTTTAAAACTATCAACCAGTTCTGGCATTCGGTTACGGAATGGATATATTGCTTTAGGAGATATGCAGATTGTAACAGCAAACATGTAGTATACATAGCAACCTGTGAATGTTGCTCTGACTTTTAGTAAAACAAATAGATTAGTAAACACAGTAGAAAGGACATTCCAGAAGGAACAACCAAGATACAGAACTGAAATTTAATAGTGACATTTAAAATAATAAAATAACAGAATACACCAAACAAATAGATTATTTAAGGAAAGGATTCTTTGCGACCTACGTGGCATAAACAATTCTGTTCAAACGAATGCATTAGCATATCACATCATGGAAAATGAAAGACATACTTTTAAGTTCATGGCACTCGAACTAATACAACAAGATGTGAGGGGTGGGGACCTGGAAAATAAAACTGAGATAGTAAAAGTGAAGTGGATAATGGATTTATGAGCTGATCACCCTCCGTGGCTGAATGAAGTGGTTCTGCTAAAACCTATTCTAAAATTCTATTCTAAAATTTCCTCCAACTTACTACTGCACACAAACTAATCTTTAAACCCACTGCTTGCCCAGCATTATCCAATACCTTCACCATATACAATCCTCCAAGGCCACTAAGATCTAGCCACCAAAATCTTATTTCAGTTTACAAACCCAAACGACCCCCTGGCCAACTCCTACTTTCCTATACTACAGCAAAAAAATGGAACTCACTTCCTTCCCTCCTAAGAGCCACTACAAACTATGAACACTTTAAATCTCTTCTTCATTCTCACCTTTTCCAAAATTGGAAATGTAATTGTATACTTCCTACCTAGATCTCTATTTATCCTAGTTCCATCCCACCCCCCTGGTTCCCCTTCTTCTGACTCTCTCCCTAGCTCCCCTCTCTTCTTCATTATCTCCTCCTTCCTCCCTGAATAAACCCTTTATTTTCCTTCAAGTGCTATGCTTACTCTCACCTTAAATCTTTTGACTTTTTCTCAAGGTGGTCTCCTGACTCAACCACAATTTGAACATTAGTTATCTGTTCTTTTTCTATCCTCTTCTGACACCTCTCCTTTAATTTCTTTGCTTCTTCTTCGTTTCTCCTATGCATCCCTGCTCTTGCATTCAAACTCTATCTATAATTTCCTTTCCTTTCCTACTTTACTAACATTCACAGTTGCACTAATATATCTTTTTCTTATGTATAGTGCCCAATGCACCTCATTCTTGTTTGGAAATTGTTAAAGTATTATGCTATTAGAACAGAGTGTGTTTTTGTGTGTATTAGTTTAGATCTGTTCTGCTGTGTTTTTGTGTGTAATGTATTATCATGGAGCTTTTCTCCCCGGGCCTCCACTGAAAACGGGCTTTCGGGCCCAGTGGACTTCCCCGGTTATCAAACTGGAAATAAATAAATAAATAAATAAATAAAAGGGCAACACCCCTACAAACTGTCTTGATTAGCTGAGAAAGAAGGCTCGGCTCAACTCTGCCGATAATTAGATGAACTTTGAAGTAAGTGGATTGGAGGAGAGAGAAGGAGTTGGTTTGAAATTTGATTGAGGATCGGTTCAGTTTTGCTTAAAGAATAAGGAAGTGGTTTTGCTAACAGGATCTGAAGAAGGCTACAACTGAAATTTCTTACCCAATTTGTTTCTTTTGAAAAGAAGAACTTCAATTTATTTATTTATTTAGTTAGTTAGATATTTATTTATTTTACATTTGTTGACCGGGATAGTCTGACTGGATATATGTCCATTTTCAGCGGAGGCCTGGGGAAGAAAGCTCCAAGATAATAATACACATTGAACATTTAGTAAATGCTAGTTTCAAGCAGATTACAGTCATAAGCAATATCGGCATTTAGCACATATAGTACTAACTCATTATAAATATTAAAGGCAACTGTGAAAAACACCAACACAGTAGGAAAAACAGTTTATTAAGCGCTTTCATCCGCCAAATGGCTCGACTTCCTCAGAATAGAAACCAGACACTGAACAAGCATATAAATACCTGCCCGATTGAAGTCAATAGCACCAAGTAATGAATTCATTGAATAATTGATTCTTGATGCAAAAAGACAAAATTAAAGTGAAATACCCAAAGCTTATAAACAAATACAAAAAAGAAAACATACACAATATATAGCCTATACATGTTAAATATTCTTGTAAACCATAAAAAAAATATATATAAATGTATATATATATATGTAATAAATTGAACATATAAAGTTCCTAAATGACATATAAAAAACATACATAAGCAATACGCATAAAATAACAAATCAATAAAAATATATATGTTTAAAAATTGTTTAAATGGCAAACATAGATTTAAGCTTGAGGAGACTGGCAATGGAAATGACATCACTGAGACCTGGAGAACGTGCAGCATTACACCTAAGCTGCCATCTAAGTGCCAGGAATTCAAGAAAGATATCATGAGGACAGCCTCTAGGGTCAACATCAACATCATCTAAAACAGAAAATTTAAATGAATGCAAAGGAAAACCCTTTATATGTCTATAAAGGGCATTTTGCTCATCCTTTTTACTAATGTCATAATAATGCTGATAAATCCTGTAACTAAACTGTCTGATGGTTTTGCCAATGTGAAAACAAGTACACTGTTGACACAAAACAACATAAACAATGCCCTTACTATCACAATTGAATCTCTTCTTGTGCTTGATTTTGCCATAACCATGTACAAAGCATTCAGTACCCTCAAGTATAAATTTACACTGAGAACAGTATCCGCATTTATTTACTCTACCTGTATATGAATTGGTCATGATTCTTTCAATCATGGTTTTAAAAAAGGCATCTTTTGATTGAAGAATAGAACTCGTGTAGTGAATGTGACAGGTATCTAATCAGTAAACATGAAGGTGATCAGTGATGTTCCTTGAGGTTCTGTGCTGGTACCCATACTATGTGAATCTACTTCAGAGATCTCCAAATTACAAATGAGAATATATGGCTAACTGAGTTTGCAGATGACAGCAAACCTGGTGTCTTCCACAAGTCACCTTCTTAGAAGCTTCAAATGTAACTCACACCTGTTAATAGCTGTTGGTCAAAAATGCTAAAAAGTTGTCACATTTGGTAAGCAATCTCTTCATCCATCTTATACTCTAGACAACACCATGTTTCACAATAAAAGCATGGTGAGAGACCTTAGAATATGTGTAGACAATTAATTTGCTTTTGATGATCACATTGCAACAGTGGTTAAGAAATCCTTTTTCTAGGCATAGCTGATTGCAAAAGCTATTTTGTCTAGATCCAAGGAAGTCCTTAACCATCTATATTCTGCATTGATCAGACCTGTTATTGAATAAATTGCCCTTTTTGGCATGTATCTTTCTACACATATCAAGCAACTGTAAAGACCACGGGGTTGCTTACTAAAAAGATCACAAGCTTAAAAGGCAAGAGATACCAGGAGAGGCTAGAAGCTTTAACTCTTTATTAGCTGTCCTACAGACTCCTTAGAGGTGATCTGTGCCTTGCTTTTCTAGCCATTAGGAATTCAGTAGTCCAGGACCTCTTATATCTCCACAAAACAAACAGCCCCACCAACATTAGAAGCAGGGATCTAAACATGCTTCAGCAAATAAAGAAAAATCAGTGGAGAGACAGATTTGTTACACAATACTTACCCCTTCTCTGCAACAAATTTTCACTTTGACTTAAGGAATACTACACACCTTCAAAAAGGAATTAGAACTGGATGAGTATCCAAAAATGTGCACTGGTATGACTGGTCTGTTGTGCTTTAAAAAGGAGGAAAGTTCTAAGGCGGGGGGTGCTGGCAAAGTGTAAATGGCCACAGGGTTGAAATACTTTGTGTCCTGTGTTATTCTATTCTATGACAACCAGGGTATGTATGGCCACAACTTCTTTTCTATAATGTATGGCAGCCTGTATAAGGCTGCTTTGGGTATCATGGTGCCTTTAAAAAAAGTGAACCTGATAGAAATCACACCAGGGTTCAGGTATCAGTTGATCTCAGGTGAATTATTCATTGTTCTTTAATTTCTCTTGTAAGTTAAGAGTTAAAAAAAATTGCCAGCAGTATTCACATAGAGAGATAAAGTCCTAAATACAGCCCAGGTAATATGACTCATTAAGGACTGCAGTTATGAGCATAGCCATTCATGAGGGAGGGTCAGTGCTGATGTCATTCAACATAGCCCTGATTGAGACTGGGGCTTGGAATCTTCATTGGGTGAAGCATACAGGATGGGTATGAAGCATGGTAGTTCTAGGGCCCAGGGTAGGTACATCTTCATAGGCCATGCTTCACAGTGTGTTGTTGTTGTTTGTCTTTCGGCTTTTCCCAGTTAGAGGTCGCCACAGTGGAACTCTGGTCCGCTAATGATTGGCAGTTGTTTTTTATAGTGTCAAGTTGCCAGCCCGACGCCCAACCTTCAATGAAGGCACGCCCATTCAACGCATGTCTTTCAAATGCCCACTCAACCATGAGGAGAACATACAGACTCCAAACTGAAGGCACTCCCATGTGGGGGTGGAGGCATAAGGCCTAAGAAAACTAGGCGTGAGCAGGAAATATAATTTTGCAAGAACTGGCTCTGTTCCACCTCCAGGAGACTGTTGTTCACTTCCTCTTACCAGTCTACTGGTGGTTCCATCCAAGGGACAGTAATGGATGTTGTTCACTTCCTCTTCCCGGTCTACCAGTGCTTCCATCCAAAGGACAGTAATGGATGTTGTTCACTTCCTCTTCCCAGTCTACCAGTGGTTCCATCCAAAGGACAGTAATGGATGCTGTTCATTTCCTCTTCCCAGTCTACTGGTGGTTCCATCCAAGGGACAGTAATGGATGTTGTTTACTTCCTCTTCCCAGTCTACCGGTGGTTCCATCCAAGGGACAGTAATGGATGTTGTTTACTTCCTCTTCCCAGTCTACCGGTGGTTCCATCCAAGGGACAGTAATGGATGTTGTTCACTTCCTCTTCCCAGTCTATTGGTGGTTCCATCAAAGGGACAGTAATGGATGTTGTTCACGTCCTCTTCCCAGTCTACCGGTAGTTCCATCCAAGGGACAGTAATGGATGTTGTTTACTTCCTCTTCCCAGTCTACTGGTGGTTCCATCCAAGGGACAGTAATGGATGTTGTTCACTTCCTCTTCCCAGTCTATTGGTGGTTCCATCCAAGGAACAGTAATGGATGTTGTTTACTTCCTCTTCCCAGTCTACTGGTGGTTCCATCCAAGGGACAGTAATGGATGTTGTTCACGTCCTCTTCCCAGTCTACCAGAGGTTCCATTCAAAGGACAGTAATGGATGTTGTTCACTTCTTCTTCCCAGTCTACCTGTGGTTCCATCCAAGGGAAAGTAATGGATGTTGTTCACTTCTTTTTCCCAGTCTAGCGGTGGTTCCATCCAAGGGACAGTAATGGATGTTGTTCCCTTCCTCTTCCCAGTCTACCGGTGGTTCCATCCAAGGGACAGTAATGGATGTTGTTCACTTCCTCTTCCCAGTCTACCGGTGGTTCCATCCAAGGGACAGTAATTGATGTTGTTCACTTCCTCTTCCCAGTCTATTGGTGGTTCCATCAAAGGGACAGTAATGGATTATCATTGCTGTCCACCTCATTTCCTTCACTACCTGAAGTCACAGAACTGGAATGGTAACACTGGGGTTGGAGGGTAAAACAATGGGAGGGGTACTTGGCAAGCTGATTGACAAGCTGCACAATAGGGACAAAAAAGATTGGACATGGGAAATGTAAACAAAATTGCATTCTAAGTTGTTGTACTGCTATAGCACCATCATTTCTGTAATATAACAATATGGTGGTGTGATATTTACAACACTATAAGCATTTTGTGTATAGCTGTGTCTTACTAGTCACTAGAAATAATTTTAATAAATAACAATAATTAATAATAATAACACACCATGATAGTTTTTGGTTGGTTTTAGAGGAGTTTTGTGGTCCTTCCTGGTCTTTGGTTTGCTGCTTTTTCACTTTTACACCATGATAGTGATGTCATATTGCTGCTATGCCTTGGATGTGACAAGACAAGGATTTTACTTTTATTTAGCTGTCATTTCTATCAGGAACAAACCTGGTGATTAAAAAGTGAAACAAGGAAGATTGCAAATGGTCAGGGTAAAGGTATTGCAGACAGAAATCTTTAGATGATCCTAAAAAGCATGCAGTGTGTTTTGTTGATATTAACTGTGAGTCTTTTGGCTATTAACCAATGGGTCATACCTTGAGATTGTCATACATTTGGTGAATCATATAATTTATCTGGTAGTTTATTTACCTATTCTTTTCATTACTTCTTAGTCCTGTTTTTATAATATTTTGCATCATTTACTCTTTTTCTCCCCTGCTGCCTGCTGACCAAAGAAATGGCCCTCTCATCCCCCCTTCTCCAGGGCAAGAGTTGACCATGGGGCCTTATTTTGGTAACTATCAGGAATTTGATTACTTTGCATGTCACATGTCCAGTAATATGGTCTCGGGTTTGGCATGCAAAGGGTATCAGCAAGGTTGTGCCATTCGCATTTACCAGTGATGTAACTCCCTAGTCGGTCTTGCCGTCTTATGAGACAGAGCTACTTTGTGGTCTCCAGTGTCTGGCAGGAACTCAAACATGTGACCATGTGTCCTAGACATGCATCGCACTCCATCTGAAAAGAGAGGCAGTCTTCCCTTTCCCCTGCCAGTTCTAGCAGTTGTCCAGGTTTCTAGCTGAATTTAGCCTACATAGGTTAGAGACAGGACAGTAACCTGTCTGTAACCTAGACAGACAGGGTAGCCTTCTCTCCCAACAGAAGTGGCCTGAGTTTATAGTTTTTCATTATAATAGCCTGATGTAATAACATTTTGTCTCTAGTGTAAATTCAGTGCTTACATCTTTTTATCACATTTTTCTTTATAATTTTGTGCCCGAGGTCTCTGTCTGTTTCATAAACTGCTTGCTGTAGTGTTTTCCATACTACTGATTGTTTCTATGTCTTCAGATACCTCACCATGAGTTTTTCCTCTAAGATTGTTACATCCTTTGTATTATCTCAGCAGCCACTTAAAATGCCTATATTACATATTATACTACTTTATTTTCTCTCCAGTAAATAACATGGTTACACTCCAAATCCCTTAATATCATAAACAAAAAGCTCACAGTTCTCCAAAGAAAATAGCACATCAGCCTATATAATTTCGGTACCTTCCTCTTCTACCACAAATAATTTACTCTAACTAACAAGCCAAACTATCTACAAAATATAGTAATTATATTAGACTTGCATGACATACTCAACCTAAGATTTAAAAATGTCTCATTATTGCTGCCTACAGAACTAGCATGCCTGGCTTTGCTTTGCTACTCTACCCTACCGCTAATTGCCAACCTCCCCACCTTACTGTATTATTATACCTGTCACATGCACCTGTCACTTGTGACACCCACTCCCTATATCTTCTCAAATGATTTTACTACTATCAAAGAAACCCTCCTGTTTCTATTTTTGTTTTAACAACATTCCATCAGGCTTGTAGGATTATTTCCAACTGCCACTCTTCCTCCCCATACTGCTTTGCACTATATTGTCTACTCATACCTCTCAACTGTCCCAAATTTCATGGAAAATACTATTTGAGGCTGAAAATTAGAGATTCCCTTGAATTCCTGCTTTCCCCCATTAAATTACAATTTATATTTCACTTTTATTTTTACTTTCCAGTTGTTGGATAATGTCATTATGCACTGCCAGAGAGTCCTGAGGATCATCAACATCCACGGATAAGCAATAAGCAAACAAACTGGTTACTTAACCAGGCAGATTACACAAGTATTAAACTTTGGGTAAGCATGCCTATGTGGCATAACACCATACAAAGCAGGGAAGGCTTTTGAAGTTTTTGCTCTGAAGTTATTAACAGTATAACACCACGATCTAATCAGCTGACTGGGTGGTCAGAAAAGAAAAGACGTGTAATTGAACAGACTCCCAATGGGGCAACAGGCCAAGACTGACCCAGGAAGGAAAGGAAAGCTGAAATATTTGTACTGGTAAACTCCACCCTGTCCCACCCATCCCACCCCACCCACACCACCACCACCACAGGATGAGAAAATCATGCAGTTTGTAGGTAAAACTGAAAGGTAATCCAGGCCAGACAGTATATGGAAGTTCTGGTGTATTTTAGGGAAAGATAGGGATCCATTATTCAGTCTGCAGTCCTAATACAATTATGCACTCACTGCGTAGCAGAACTGAGTTATTTCTGTCATAGAACAGTAACAGTAAACGATGTGGAGGCTGCCTAGACTGGTAGCAGAATGTAAGAAAGTGGGGGTTCTAGTTCCAACAAATCCTTGATGTAGCAATAAAGCTTGATTAATGCATATTAGGAACTCTTCGGACTAAGTGGCTCTGAGTCACTTTGTGAAACTGCTTTTGTGTGTGTGTGTGTGTGTGTGTGTGTGTGTGTGTGTGTGTGTGTGTGTGTGTGTGTGTGTGTGTGTGTGTGTGTGTGTGTGTGTGTGTGTGTGTGTTTAATCAAGAGATGAAGATTTAAAAGGATTTTGGAATAAAAATGTTGCCTGATAGTGTAGAACATTTGAAGTGGAATGCAAATGTTACACATATATCTTTGTAATGAGGGATCTGTAAACAAATTATTTACTCATTAAAGTTTTAGTTTGTAAGTGACGATGATGTATCCTAACCGCACACACCAACCCCCATGAAAAAAGACTAGGTAAAGACAGTAAGGGAAACAATAAAATATTAAATGCTATCTCTGTTTGTCAACAGTTCAAACAATAGTTTGTTTCTATTTGTGCATTTGTAGTTTTGCTTCTTTGTAAACCCTTGAGTTAAGATACTTAGACCATTTAATGTGTACTCAGAATTAATTTATTTTTGGCTTAGGTCATGGTCACAGCTAACCATTGCTTCCGTCCATAGCTGCAGCATTGCCAGAGCTGTTCTCTATTTACATTTTACATCATTTTGTCTTGTTTCTTAAACTTATGTGTCTGAGTGGTGGTATCCCACAATCCTATTGGGATGGGCTGAGTTATACTATTAGGTTTGTAAATTTTCTGTTTAAGAGATTTCTAGCCAGATTTTCCTACTTTTCATGGGCTGTCGTCCAGATTTTTGATGGCTGCAGGTTAAGAGGTACGCCTCTAATACCCAGACCCCTCTCCAACTGTACCTCTAATTCATTCCTTTCAGCCCTACAATCTTCTCCCATATACTATAATCAGATTAATATTCAACAGTGATCTCTGCCTCGTTAATATCTCTTTGCCTTCCCCTTATGTGTATCTATACTGCTTGTATCTCTCTATCCTCAATCTCTCTATGTCCATAGAAAATTAAATCAGTACTTTTTCTTACTACCCTTCCTTACCCATACCTATTCCACATTGTTAACAGACCCTCACCACTTAAATTTACCCTCATTCATTTCAATATTCCCCTATAGCTACCTATCAGTTCCTGCTTACCGACATATCAATCCCTATAACCTATCAATCCCTGTATACCTACCTATCAATCCCTGTATACCTTCCTATCAGTCTCTGTATACCTACATATCAATCTCTATGTACCTACCTATCAATCCCTGTATACCTACATATCAGTCCCTATATACCTACCTATCAATCCCTGTATACCTACCTATCAATCCCTGTATACCTACCTATCAATCCCTGTAACCCATCAATCCCTGTAAAACTACCGATCAATTCCTGTAACCTATCAATCCCTGTATACCTACCTATCAATCCCTATATACTTACCTATCAATCCCTGTATACCTTCCTATCAGTCCCTGTATACCTACATATCAATCCCTATGTACGTACCCATTAATCCCTGTATACCTACATATCAGTCCCTGTATACCTACCTATCAATCCATGTAACCTATCAATCCCTGTATGCCTGCCTATCAATACCCATAACCTATCAATGCCTGTAACTTATCAATCCCTGTAACCTATCAATCCCTGAATACCTACCTATCAAATCCCTGTAAACTATCAATCCCTGCATATCTACCTATCAAATCCCTGTAAACTATCAATCCCTGTATACCTACCTATCAATCCGTATAACCTAGCAATCTCTGTATACCTACATATCAATCTGTGTAACCTATCAGTCCCTGTATACCTACCTGTCAACCCCTGTAACCTATCAATCGCTGTATACCTACCTGTCAATCCTTATACCTACCTATCAATCCCTGTATACCTCCCTGCCAATCCCTGTATACCTATCTATCAATCCCTATATACCTACCTATCAATCCCTGTAACCTATCAATCCCTGTATACCTACATAGCAATCGCTATAACCTATCAATCCCTGTATACCTACCTATCAATCCCTGTATACCTACCTATCAATCCCTATAACCTATCAATCCCTGTATACCTACATATCAATCCCTGTGACCTATCAATCCCTGTATACCTACCAGTTAATCCCTGTAACCTATTAATCCCTGTATAACTACCTATCAATCCCTGTATACCCACCTGTCAATCCCTGTAACCTGTCGATCCCTGTATGCCTACCTAGCAATCCCTATACCTACCTATCAACCCCTATATACCTACCTATCAATCCCTGTATACCTACCTATCCATTGTATACCTACCTGTCAATCCCTGCATACCTACCTATCTATCAATCCTATCTGTCACCTAAGTCAACTACTTACAACTAATCCCTCCACACTCCTCCCACCACACACTATAACCTGTTCATACATCCTTCAAAATCCCAAATGTGCCACTACATCTTCTAACACTGGCACTATATACACACACACACTCTCTCAACTATCTGCCACAAGTCTCTTTTCCAGTGTGACTCAGGTATGCCTACCAAGCAGTCCTTATGCCAGAGTACAACAACACGTTTCTCTAATATCTCCTCAGCCTACTTCACATTTATTACATTATCACCCTGAAACTGAAGCAAGCAGCACATGCTCCACCATTATCCAAAATCATGTGTAAATGTAAGCTGAAGTGTTTATTTTATTTATTTATTTGTTTATTACATTTGTTAACCGGGTAATGCCCAACTGGGCCAGAAGCCCATTTTTAGCGGAGGCCTGGGGAGAAAAGCTCCAAAACAGTAACAATACTAGCAATAATAATTATAAACAAAACAAATACAGAATACAACACCAAATAACAGTGTGCACATATATATATATATATATATATATATATATATATATATATATATATATATATATATACAGTGAAGCATTAACAGAGATGCCATCACAGTTGCATGTACACTTATGAGCAATGAGTCATATGACCCCATGTCCAACAGCGCAGCAGAATGAAGTAGTAACATATAAGCAATTCAGCATAGAGATTAAGGGGAAAAGTGGGATGGCTAGAAATAAGTGCTAACAGGTCAGTAATATAGAGAGGGGATACACATCCTAACTTTGGATCCACTCATCTAACCCCAGACCCCACCAAACCAGCCCCCATACATCCGAAAACAGTAACTAGCTACCTCTCCAACCACCTAGGACTTAAAATACTACACAGTAACCTAAGAAGTCTCAGTACAAAAAAAAACACAGAAGTTCATACCTGTGAAGCCCACTACTACCTTGATCTTTTCATAGCCACAGAAGCCTGGTTAAAGTCAATTACCCAAGATGCAGAAGTACTCCTCAGTTATAATCTACTCAGACTAGATACTGCCAGCAAAAAATAAAGGCAGAATTGCTGTTTGCCAAAGAAATGTTTTAGATCTCCCCACTTACCATGATACTATACCCACTTCCAACAATACTGAACTTCTAATCTCACCAATAAAAGTGAATACTCACTAATCTTTGGCCATGATAGGTCTATACATACTACCAGATAACATCATTCCCGTTATGGAAAAGTTCATCTCCTGGATCTTAGCCAACATAAGACTGGAAACATCTTGCTAGGAGACATTAACATAGACTGGCAAAAGACTGCCCTGGAAAACCCACCAAATTCAGTTCAGCTATTCAGCTTCTCTCAACTGATCAAGAGCCCATCTAGAATTAACAAGGCCACATCTCAGGATTCATCCTTGACTGGATTCTAACATCCACTCCAAGCAATGTTGCTACAAGTAGCACCCTACCTGATAGCCTAAGGCGACCACCAGCTATCCTGCATACTCAGACATCCCAAACAATCCCACAAGGTTTATCACTATAACATACTCAGAAACCTCAGCAACTTCAATAAAGAAACCTTTGCTTCCAACCTGCTCCAAATCAACTGGGCTCCACTTAAATCCCTTACCCCTGATGAAGTAGAAGACACATTTAACACAGTATTACTAAATATCCTGGCAGAGTAAACATATAAAGTGTCCTACCAGAGACAGGAACACACTGGATCATTGTCGTACAGTGTTAAAGCATGCTTATTGTGCTGTCCCCCATGCAGCTTTCTGCTTTTCTGGCCACTGTCTGATTCATTTGCTTCTTATCTATAAGAGCAAATTAAAATCTGTTAAACTTGTGATCAATACAGTGGGAAGGTGGACTATTGAGGCAAAGCTAAAGCTGCAAGCCTGCTTTGATTGTACAGATTGTAGTGTCTGAAGATTCTGCTGCTAACTTGCATGAATTGGCAGACACAGTAACATGTTATGTCAGCTTCTGTGAAGATACGTGTGTCTGCACTAAGACCTGGTTAAAATTCCACAACAGCAAACATCGGTTTACTGCTAAACTTAAGCAGCTTCATCAAGCCAAGGAAGATGCCTCTAGAAGTGGGGATAGAACACTTTTTAGACAACCAAGGAACACACTGACAAAAGAAATCAAAGTGGCTAAAAAGAACTATTTTGAAAAGCAGAAAAAAATGTTTTTAGCCAATGATCCTGCATCAATGTGTAAAGGTCTACAAAACATAAACTACAGTAAACCACCCCCCTACATTGCAGCTAATTACCAGCTGGCTGATGACTTGAATGCTTTTTACTGCAGGTTTGATAAGCCTGAGGCTATAAATGACACTGTCGCCAGCTCTGTCAGTGTTCGGACATGTATGACTCTCTCTCTTCCACACATTCTCACACTGATTATAAAACCACAACAGCCACTGGAGAACATGAGGTAGAATATATGTAGAACCACCACAACTTAGTGTCAAAAAGTTTTATTATGCTTTCATCAACTGACTTCTTCAGAATACAAAACCAATCACTTACAAACTCTTTTGATACAAAAATCTCACTAATTACTTATCAATTGAATAATTAAAAATGATTAACAGCAGTTTTTGATACATATGTATTTTAGATTGGTGCTACATAATAGGATGTTTTAACTGCTGTTAATCATTGTTAATTGTTTAATTGATAAGTAATTAGGGAGGTTTTTGTATAAAAAGTTTGTAAGTTATTCGTTTTGTATACTGACAAAAATCAGTTGATGAAAGCATAATAAAACGTTTTGACGCTAAGCTGTGGTGGTTATACATATATTCTACCTCAAGTTCTCCAGTGGCTGTTGTGGTTTTATTAACGAACTTTCCTTTTCCGCATTAGTGTGTTTGGTTGTTCATTCTCACATTCAGCCTGCATTAATTATCTCTGAGGAGGATGTGTATCATTTTTTAAATGACAGCAAATTAAGAAAGCAGCTGGTCCAGATGGGGTTTCACCTTCCTGTTTTAAAATATGTGCTGATCAACTGGTTTGTGTTTTTACTCATACTTTTAATAAATCATTAGAGGTGTGAAGTTCCCTTATGTTGCAAACATGCCACAATCATTTCAGTGTCATTACATGCTCAGAGCAACCCGCACCTTGCCTTTAAGAGAACTGAGTTGGAATCTGAAACAGGAGATGCATCACTCTCTGACAAAAAATATTTCCATTCTAAGACTAACGAGAGAACTAGAGAATAAAGTCCAGAAGTTAAAAAACATTCAGCGGCAACGCAAGCACATGGAAGCTTGCCTCTGCTTTAATTAAGGTAATACCAAGGGGGCTTAGAATCTTAAAAACGCGCACGTACAGCACACCCTTTCCAGACCTGTTGATCAAGTGGCAGAGACTTAATTTGGAAACCAGCTTTGGTTACATAAAATTGTTAATTGAACACTATATGAATTTAGAAACTGACTTAACTGTAGCTGTCCTCCATCTTCAAGAAGAGCTAGCAAAAGTTTTGTCTATTGACAGACTACAAATTTGTTAGTGATATGAATACTAATAACACTTTAATGGAAAATAAACTGATGCAATTTAAGAAGAAAAAGCTGGAGCGTGACTGCCAGGATTTTTTAAAATGGAATGTGTTCTCCTGACCTCAACAACCAATGAGAACATAGAATTGAGACAACACCAAAGATACCACCCAATCCATGACCGCTGTCATCCAACCAGGAAGATAAAGCAACTACATCACACTCTGACACACCTTTACTTAATAGTGGAACCAGATGAAAAGAAAGGGATGTTTCCAGTATGGTAGCAGGTGAATCATCGCTTTTTCAAGTACTTCCACTACCATTCAAAGATTTTTGCCAGCAGCACCTCTGTCAAAGCAGAGGTCAGAAGAGACAGAAGTCCACAGAAGAGGCCTTCAGTCAGGTGAAGGTTCCCAAGTGGAGCTGGTTACCAGTGAGTCAGAATTAGTTATTAATTTGTCTGACTATGCTTTAAAGGATGCCGAGATAGCTGTTTTGAATAGAGGTTTATCCTTTATTCCTTCTAAAAGGACTGATATAGTTGACTTTTTGTTAGATATAAAAACGTTTATAAGAAATGTTGCCTTGAAATTCCTTTATGGTAATACTGGCACTGAAAATGGATCTGTATTTAAGAAACCAACTGCATTTGTTCCTCCTAATAATTCATTACTCGATGCCTTTGAGAAAGCGTGTGAGAAGGATTTATTTGAACTTATTAGTTCTAATGAGTGGAAGAAGTCTTGTAATTTTTATAATTTAAGTAAAGCCAAATTTGAAGCTTTACATGCTGTGCAAAAATAATCCTGGGATAGTTATATGACAAGCAGATAAAGGAGGTGCAGTCGTTGTGTTAGATAAAGGGAAATATGAAAGGAAGATGTTAGATATTTTATCTGATTCCAATTATTAAAGGAAGGTGAATAGTGGGCAATAAAATAGGCTGATAGCTAATGTTTATAGTGATTTATATGACATGTTTATGTGTGATGTTACTGACAATCAGCTTTATAAGTATTTTTTGATTAAGAGTCCCAGCATACCAACTTTTAGAGGCTTACCTAAGGTACACAAGAACCTGTCTGACCCTCCCATGAGACCCATAGTCTCAAGTAAAGGTTAGTTGACTGAGTCCATGTCAATCTTTAGAGAAACAACTTAGGACTATAGTCAACAATGCTGAGACAGTAATTAGAGGAACACAGCACTTTCTTGAGAGTTTATCTCATCATGTGCATTCAGACCAAAATAAAACAGATGTGTTATTGATAACATTGGATGTTAAAACTTTATTTACTGCCATCCTAATGATGTTGGTCTAAATTATGTAAGGTTGTTTTTCTCCATTGGAAGAATTCCTAATAGAGACATTATGAAATATATTATGTTATTGGAGTTCACTTTGAAAAACAATGTGTTTTTTTTTTCAAAGAGTGTTATTATTTACAGACGCAAGGAGTGGCAATAGGTACTCCATGTGCCAATTCATACGCAAATGTTGTCATGGCCTATTCGGAGAAAACTTTCATTTTTAGTAAAAATGATTTTGCACCATGCATTTGTTTTTACTTAAGATTTGTGGATGATGTGTTTTTATTATGGAATGGGTCTATACAGAGGTTCCAAGAATTCCTCAATTATATAAACTCAACTACAGATTTTTTAGAGTTCACAGCAAATTGGTCCTATGGTAAAATAGAGTTTTTAGACGTTTTAGTTCAGAAGCACCAAGGCACTTTAGAGACCGAGATGTATAGAAAAAGTTGTAGAAAGAATAATATTCTACATCGTGGAAGTATGCATCCACCCCACATTTTTAAAAATATTGTGAAGGGGCAAGGTCTCAGGATATCTAGGTTAACTACTTCAGATGAGGTATGCTATAATACTCTTAGTAATTTACAGCATGAATTACAAATAGTGACTGACTGTCTTAAACAAGACAGTCTAATTGATAGAGAACAAAGAGGGTGGCCTTTTTTTAAGAGAGATATAAGCAACATATCAGATAAATATTCCAAAGCTAGGAAAGGCTCTCATGACGTTAGAGTTATTACATCTTACTCTAATAATAATAGATTCCTACAAGAAGTTATTACTAGGAATTGGAAGATTTTGACTGCTGATGAGAACATTTCCAGTATTGTAGGTGTCAAGCTGAAATATACATATAAGAATAATAAGTCATTAAAAAGATTACTCTGTTATGAAAAGGCTGCTAGTAATAGAATTATATCATCACGTTAAGGTACATTCCCTTGCGGGAATTGTAACCAGTATATATCTGTCTATTATATATATATCTATCTATTATATATATATATATATATATATATATATATATATATATATATATATATATATATATATATATATATATATATATATATATATATATATATATATATATATCTAGCAAATGACAATCACTTTACATGCCTGGTTACTAGAAAGAATTTTCAATTCTATCATTATACAGATTGCAGGACGTGTAATTTAGTTTATTTAGGTAGTTCCCGAATATGTTCTTCCTTTTACGTAGGAAAAATGAATAGGACATTGAGAGAGAGAGAGTAGGGGAGCACATCTACGCGATTAATAAAGAAGATGAGACAAATGCCTTAGCTAGGCATGTTTTATAGAATGGTCTTTCACATAAATTTACCTTCTTGGCTATTGAATTAGTAAGTGAAACTATTAAATTAGGGAATCTGAAGAACTATGCAGAATGTTTAGAAACTAAGTGAATCATTCAGTTACAGGCTGATAAAAATTATGGCCTGAATTATAGAGTTTCCCTCACCCCGTTTTTGTTAGACAGACCACTGACACATTAGTTATTGATGTATTAGTAAATTTGTATCTATATATTTTTTAGAATATATTTTTTAGAATGTTTTAGCATTTATGGACAGAGTTTGCTTGTGTTTATATTCAACAGAGTTGTATTTAAGAGTTTTTACACCTGATTTTTATTGTTTTCATTGAAGTTGGTATTGGTGCTTGAAGTTTTAATTGGATGTCTAAGCTGATTGGATGCTGCTTATTATTTAATAGTGTGCTTTTATGAAGTAGTTACATCTGACGAAGCATTTAGTTTTAACGTGAAAGCGCTCACTTTTGTTTTATTTGGAATAAAGTGTTCATACCTTTACCCTGGTGTTACCTCTGGATTCTTTGCTGTATTGGACATTATTTTCCTCATTGAGGTACTTTACCCTCCCACTGGTTTGTTTCAACGAGATTTTTGTATAAAAAGAGTTTGTAAGTGATTGGTTTTGCATTCTGAAGAAGTCAGTTGATGAATGCGTAATAAAACATTTTGATGCTTAGTTGTGGTGATTATACATATATTCTACATCAAGTTCTCCAGTGGCTGTTGTGGTTTTATTAATGAACTTTCTTTTTCCACATTAGTGGGTTTCGTTGTTCAATCTCACATTCAGCCTGCATTAATTATCTTTGAGGAGGATGTGTATCATTTTTTAAAAGACAGCAAATTAAGAAAACAGCTGGTTCAGATGGGGTTTCACCCTCCTGTTTAAAAACATGTGCTGATCAACTGGTTTGTGTTTTTACTCATATTTTTAATAAATCATTAGAGCTGTGTGAAGTTCCCTTATGTTTCAAACAAGCCACAATCATTCCAGTGTCTACAAAATCCACTATAACAGGACTAAATGAGTACAGGCCTGTTGCTTTGACATCAGTGGTCATGAAGACTTTAGAGAGGCTGGTGTAAGCTCACTTGAATGATATTACAGATCCCTCATTGAACTCCTTCAGTTTGCTTATCAAGAGAACTTGTCAGTGGATGATGCAGTTAATATCGGCCTGCAATATATCTTGCAACATCTTGACAACCCAGGGACATATGCAAAAATTCTGTTTGTGGACTTCAGCTTGGCATTTAATACAATAATTCCAGAACGTCTTCACTTGAAACTCTCCTGCTTCAACCTTTTAATGGATCACCAATTTTCTAACCAATAGGAAACAGCAAGTGAAACTTGGAGAATTTACATCTAGCTATTGCACAATCAATACAGATGTTCCCAGGGATGTGTGCTCTCCTCACTGCTAGTCTCCTTCTACACTAATGACTGCACCTCTAAGAACCCCTCTGTCAAACTTATTAAATACACAGATGATACACCTATCACCGGGCTCATCAGGAACAGTGATGAGTCTGCATACAGATGGGAGGTTAACTAGTTGGCCATTTGGTGTAGTTAGAATAATCTGGAACTGAACACTCTTAAAACTGCAGAGATGAGAGTGGACTTTAGGAGAGGTACTACAATATTACCCCGCCCCCTTTATATTTAATACTGCTGTGTCAGTTGTGGAATCCTTCAAGTTTTGGGGATCTAATCTCCTGGGACTTGAAGTGGGAGACCTATGTAGGGTCTGTCATAAAAAAGGCACAACAGCAAATGTACTTTCTGCGATAGCCGAGAACGTTCAACCTCCCACAGGAACTGTAAATTCAGTTAAATATAGTAGTCACTGAGTCTGGTCTGTGCTCATCCATAACAATGTGATTTGGATCTCTGTCTAATCATGACAAAAATAGATTACATCAAATAGTCAGGTCTGCTGAAAATATCATCGGTGCTAGTTTGCCTCCTTACAGGACCTGTACTATTCCAGAGTCATGAAAGGGACAGGGAAAATCATCACCAACCCTTCACATCCAGGCCACCATCTTTTTGAACAGCAATTACCATCAGCCAGATGTTGAAGCTGCGGTGGTACAGCGGTTGCATTGTTGCCTCACAGCAAGAGGTTCTCCCGTTCGATTCTCAGCTAATGTGTGGGGAGTGCCTTCTGTGTGGAGTCTGCATGCCTTCCTCGTGGTTGAGTGGCCTCCGAAAGACATGCATGAATGGGCGTGCCTTCGCTGAAGATTGGGCATCAGGCTGGCAACTTGGCACCATAAAAATCTACTGCCAATCATTAGTAGACTGGAGTTCCACTGTGGTGACCCCTTACCGGGAAAAGCCGAAAAGACAAACAACAGCAACCATCAGCCAGATGTTATAGATTAATACACACCAAAACAAGCAGATATAAGAACAGTTTTTTTCCACAGGCCATCAAGTTCATAAATGGTTAACTCAGCTTATTAGGCTGAGGTATTCTTTTTCCCACCCCCCCCCCCGAGGATTGTTGTTTACTTGTTGTTAATATTTGTTTCTTTCAGAATTTATTTCAGTATTTCTTGCACTGAGTTGCACTATGCACCTTGTAGGTATATGTATATTTACTTTTTTGTCTTGTTCTTAATAGTTGTATGTATGTTATTTGTCTTGTTCTTAATAGCTGTATGTATGTCATTTATGTAATTCATACTTGGAGAGTCGCTGAAACGGGAGTCAAATTCCTTGTATGCATCATACTTGGCCAATAAATATGATTCATCTTATACAACATGAAAAAAAAAACGTATTACAGCAACACCCAAAATTCATCATCGAACAGTGCAAAAAACATCTGGAAATCAATAAATGGATTGCTCAATCTTGGAAACTCAACCCAATATAGCCCCTCCCTGACCAATAACTTCCAAAGCACTGCTTCACATTTTATAAATACAGTAACCTCTCTCCTAGAAAACAAAGCTACTACAAATCCATCCACTTCATTCCAACCATAGAAGCCATAACAGAGCACACTCACTCCAGTGCCAGCATCTAGAGTTAAAAATACCTTTCCCCCTTAAGACAACAACCACTGCCCCTGACCAACTTATGTCTGAACACCTCAAACTCACTGCAGATAGCCTTTTGTATCCTGTCTTGATTGTAATAAACTGCTCTATCCAAGAAAAGTATGTCCCTACCTTATGGAAAAAAAAATCATATTTAATATCCCTCAATAAAGGTGGCCCATCAGCCGAGCTGACAAACTACAGCCCACTCATCCTTCTCTCAGCCTTATCCGTTATCTTGGAAAGACACATTCACTCACAACGTACTACATATATAGCATCCCATACCCTCCTCTCTTTATAACAGCATGGTTTGAAACCCAGCCACAGTGCAACCACTGCCCTGATAAGGTTCACAGATATAATAAATCAGTGTAGACATTCAGGTCTTCTAACCTTGGCCCTATTTCTGGATCTAAAGCATTTGACACACTCAATCTTCAAATTCTCCTAACTAAACTCTTTTCCTATGTGTTGGCACCACCCTCACTTAGCTTGTTTTTAGTTACCTCTCTAATAGGGCCCAACAGCATAAAGACAAGATGATTTCTTCTCTGTCCTTCCTATAACCATTGGAGCCCAAGAGGGCTCCATCCTAGGACCATTAACGTTTAACTTATTTATCAATGACATAAACACAGTGGCTAAAGAGGCCAGTATAGTACAATACACCACCAACTCCACTACAATATGTGCTGCTAGGACATGAACCACGCTCCAAATGCTCATTCAGAAATCCTTCTTCTCCATAGGATCTTGGCTTGACAATTCAGAACTCCTTCTGAATCAAAAAAAATAAGCCTCTATTGTTAAAGCCCAACTCTCTCTCTTCCCCAAGAAAACTACCTTTAATATACTGTCATCCAACATCCAATAAGACCAATATAGAACTGTCAGCCCATAACAAACTACAAGGGGTGATTATAGATGACCACCAGAAATGTGATCTCTACCTTTAGCAAACCATAAAGAAGGTACACCAAAAGCTAGACTGCTTCTATAGAGTAAAACGCTACTTTACTGACTCTGAAAAAACAGAGCCACCTTCTTTCTACTTCTCACCTTATTATATGCATCTGCTATCCTAACCAATCTCACCTCCTCTGTATCAGCCAAGGTAGAACAATGGTACAAAAAAGTAGCCAAATTCACACCCAAACAATACTGTTGAGTCCTCTGTATCTGCCTTTGGTTATTGGTGTGGAACATTACAGATCACATCACTGCCTCTCTCTAAAGCAAATTAAGTACCTCAAACTAAATAATTCTGTATTTACAACCTTCAAACTACTGCACATCCCTGAAAATTCCTATCTCTTTACTGCATTATTCAGCCTAACATCACTTTTAGACCATTGCAGTCCACTAACATTCTCTCCATAATTAAACCTAACAATAAGTCAGACTGCTCCCTGTATTCACACAGCATTGCTAATAGCTGGAATACCATCCCACACCACTTAAGAACTGTCTGCAACCTGAAAGACTTTAAATGCCAGGTGAAGTAAAAAAGAATGGAGGGATGGCAACCCCAGCTGAAACATGCATGTCTACAGCTAGTGGAGTTTGGCTTTATTGACCTGAATTTGTCCATAACAAAAGTCATGGGCATTCAGAACTGACATATTGCCGAAACACCTGTTATCCTTAAAGGGTCGTTTGCATATATCCCATATGCCTCTAATACAAAGGGTTTAAGGAATCACACAGTGGAAACTCTAGCTTGGCTAGAAATTAGACTATAGTAATGAATTAAGAAATGCCATTACCACATAGATCTGATTTTTCTAGTGCATTGATAGGTGTGACTGGATGAAGTTGTTGTGTTCCACAGAGTTTAGTGCAGAGCTCATAGGTACAGTGCTGAACAGATTTCAAATGTTATCAATTGTCTTAACATTGTAGCTGAGAGCACAACTACAAATAAAGTCATATCCCTCGAATTCAAAACGTCATCCTGCAATTCATCACAGCTGTCGCTGTAGAAAGGAAGGCAGGACATGACAGTAAGATTTGGACAATGTAATTACTGCAAAAAGTAAACCAGATATTGCTCCCATTTCTGAAATGAGCCTCATTTTTATAAGTTGCACAAATTAGATCAAGAAGGATAGGTACTGCAGCTACAACAAATGTATTGGGCATTTTTCCCTCCATACTCCCTTACCATCAAACCGCTGTCATGGTTATTATTCCCCCTTTTTCACTCAATGAGTGTAAACTGCTGCTGTAGCATGACCATTAGGCAAATAGCCATGGAAGGATTTTTGCTTTTACTTGCTAGCAGTCCCACATGAATGTTTGCAGAGTTTCAACTGCATAGGACATTTTGTTTGCAGCCTATATTCTTTTTATGGGAACCTCTTTTGATGTTCCAGTTGCTACATGTGCCTGGTCAGACTGACTTAAAAATCAAATGTAAACTTTCAAAATATCCTAAGTATTTTAAGCCTTTTAGCCCTGATATTAATTTATTGGAGAATATTTGAATGTTCTCAGGACACTTAGTGTCTACAATACAGTAAGTATGAACACTGGTATTATATACATTTATTATTATATTATTTTATATATATATATATATATATATATATATATATATATGTATATGTATATGTATATATATATATATATATATATATATATATATATATATATATATATATATATATATATATATATATACATTTATTGGTCTCATTAGACTTTCATATAGTAGAATCAATGGTGAAACTTTCCTACAGGAAATTAATCTTAATTAATCTTAAAAACCTTCTTATAGAACCTAAGTAATGTTTTTTGATGTTATGGACATCAATAGCAAAGTCACTATTGACAGTGGCCTGAAAACATGATAGTAATAAGGTTGGCTAAGAAAGTTGACAGTGGCCCCAAAACATGATAGTAATAAGGTTGGCTAAGAAATTCAACAGTGGCCCCAAAACATGATAGTTATAAGGTTGGCTAAGAAATTTGACAGTGGCCCCAAAACATGATAGTTATAAGGTCGACAGTGGCCCCAAAACATGATAGTTATAAGATTGGCTAAGAAATTCGACAGTGGCCCCAAAACATGATAGTTATAAGGTTGACTAAGAAATGTTCTATTTATAGTATTAAGGTACTCTAAAGTGTTGGTTCAAAAGTGCTTAACTGAACATTTACTAGTATTAAACCTAATGTCACTGCCTATTGACTAAAGCCAAAACATAACAAAAAAAATTTTTGTAGGATGGCAACATCCTCAGTAGCAGTGATCAAACACCCAATCTTACCACCATAACTGCTAACAGGAAAATATCAAAGAGAAAAAGGTACAATGCCAACCATCGTAAAGCTCTACATATGGTGGTTACATTAGAAAATTATTGATTACACAATTTCTCAAGACTCAATAAATCAGTTCTATATCAGATTTTTCATAAATTAACCAATGAAGAGTTTAATTAGTCCTTTACAATATCATGACATATAGCATCAAGCACTGTAGATATGCCCAGCAACACACGGGCAGAACTCTGTCTAAAGCATCATTTGCATTAGTACATAAATGTATCAGATTGCTTTATTTCAGTGTAGTGAAACTGTCTGGAGATAAATCATATAGCTTAAGAACTTGAACAGGTTGACTTCATAAGGCTATTTTGAAAGTTTACATTTGAATTTTATCTCAGTCTGACCAGACACATGTAAGAACTGGAACGTCCAAAGAGGTTCCGACAAAAAGAATATAGGCTGCAAATAACATGTCCTATCTAGTTCACATCAAAGCCCTATCTCTATATAGGTAGAAGCATGTTTCTGTGACTGTTAGGAGTGCTCACATTGTACCTGTTGATCCCTGGGGACCAGGTCAATGAATCTTATTAACAGGATGTCTCCCATCAAAATGTTGTCAGTATTTATTGTAGTGGAACTGGTTTGTACCTGGAAAGATACAGTTTTGGCTAATGGATTTATCCATTAACAGAAAAATAAAATAAAGCAAATAAAAATAAAAAACCCAGAAGTGTTAGCATTGCATGCAACAATGTTATCATACTGCCTGCATAACACTTCATACCTGGATTTATTTTATTTTATTTTTTATTTTCATTTGTTGACCGGGTTAGTCTAGCTGGATATATGTCCATTTTCAGTAGAGGCCTGGGGAGAAAAGCTCCACAAGGATCAGACAAGATTAAAAATATTTAAAATTACAAAATTTTAAGATTAAAAATAGAATAACAGTTACAAAACATTAAAGTTCAGTTACAAATACATTAAAGTTCAGTTAAGATAAAATACAAACATAAAATAAAATACTTGCTCAGAGTCCAAACCAGGCACTTCGAGGAAAAAGTTCTGTTCTAAATTAAGTAATGATAAAAGGTCAAGTCTATTCAGACCAGTCCATTCAAAATACTTCTCACAAGAATAATGGCAATGCAGCAGATGTAATTACGTAAGTAATTATTCCCAGCTAGTAGTCCAATGAATTGTCCTTCAAGTTACTGTCAAACTGCTAAATGTCTCTTCAGGTCATATAAAATACGACCATATAAGCAACCAAATACCATCCAGTATGCTAAAAACAGCAAATCCTTTATTAACATATGAGTGAGGAAGGGCTTAATTTTGTAGAGGGAGTCTAGCTTTCAGTTTACCAATGTTATTGTGGTATTGATATGAGTATCATAGTTAAGGGTGTGGTCAATAGTAACCCCTAAGAGTTTGGTTGTAGTGTCTGGAGATATGACAGTGCCATTTTTGGATTTTATAGAGAAGTGAAATGGGGTGGACTTTTGTGTAGGAGTAAATAGCAGTAATTTAGTCTTTTTAGGGTTGAGGAGGAGACAGCGCTGTAAAAAACAATCTTCTGCAAGCTCAAAGACACTTTGGGTGTGGGCATGGAGTTCAGATGGAGTTGTAGCTGCGGAGATTAAGGTGGAATCATCAGCGTATTGTATGGTTGCAGCTTTGGGGAATACTAATAGCTAGATCATTGATAAAGATGGAGAATAGAAGAGGGCCTAAGATAGATCCTTGGGGTACACCAAGGGAAGCAGAAAGAGGGGTGGATAGAGTGTTTTCCCAAAGCACTGCCTGTTGACTATTATCTAAGTAGGACCTGAACCACTGTAGTGCTTGAATGTCAAGTGAGAGGGATTTTAGAAGATTCAAAAGTATTTGGTGATTAGCTATGTGAAATGCTTTTGAAAGATCAATGAAGATAGCAGAGGACAGGATATTATTGTTACGTTTTTTGTTGATGTGGTCAGTAAATGAAAGGAGGGCAGTAGTAGTGCTATGGAAGGGTGAAAAGCCATGCTGAGAGCTAGCTAATAGGCCATTTCGGAGAAGGTGGTAAAGTAGCTGGTGGTGGATGCATTTTTCCATGATTTTAGCTAAGGGAGAGAGTAGGGCAATTGGGCGAAAGTTTGAAATTTCTGTAGAGTTCCCAACCTTATGAAGGGGGATAATATGTGAGATTTTCCAGATGGTTGGGATGGTACCTTCTTTTATGGTTCTGTTAATTAGGATTGAGATAGGGTAAGCAATATTTTTGGCTGCAATTTGAAGATACTTAGCAGGTAGTAGGTCTGCTGAGGGGGTAGAGGGTTTGAGTTTTTGTAGTAGGGTACAGATGAGGGAAGTAGGGACAGTTTGGAGTTGGAAAGTGAGTGGAGAGGTAGAGGAGGAGGAGGGAAGATTTGTGGATACAGGAGGTAGTGAGTTGGCAAGAGAATGGAAAGCTTCAGTAAAGAAGTTGTTGAAGGAGTCAGCAATTTGATTAGGAGTGACTTGGGTTATTGCATGGATTAAATTATGGATCAAACTGATTAAGTCAATCAGTGCCTAGTTTGCAGTATACTTCTATCACTTTATCAAATGTTAGGAGTGACTTGGGTTATTCCATGGATTAAATTATGGATCAAACTGATTAAGTCAATCAGTGCCTAGTTTGCAGTATACTTCTATCACTTTATCAAATGCAATCTTTACTTTCTTCCTTTCTTTCTTTTTCATTGTTGAAATAAATATTAGATTATTTTAGATTATTCTATATTTTATTTGCTTAGTAACTAGTGAGGCGGCAAATTGTCTTTTGTTTAAAACTCACTAATTCACTATTATAAATGAAGGCACTGGGTTGTCTTCATTGCTTTACACTAATCTGGCATTGCTCATTGAGCCTTTTGCTTACCATATTTTCTTGTAGAGCTTTGGCTACTGCCTTCCCCATCTTCCTGTTCATGGTTCGAGAGATGACTGCCCTCCATTTTTTACCCAGTTTGCTGCCACTTCCCTTATTGGTTTCATCCAGCCCTTCAACCTCAGCGATCTAAAAACAATAGACAAGTAGGGTTAAATTTAAATAAGAACCAGGCAACTTTAGAACACGAATAGAACATGATTCATCAAAACATATGCAAGCAGACAATGTTATTTTTTCATATGATATCCCAGTTGTTGGCTACACATAACCATTCACACATAAAATATACTGGATGGGCAGAATATCTCTACCTTTCAGAAACTAGAATGTGGAATAAATCTTCACATAATCTGCTGCTTGATCTAACCAATCATTTGGGGGGGGGGGGGTAACAGTGGTGCTGTCAGAATAGTGCACATGAGATATTTAACATGATTGCTACTGCACCCTTTGTTATTGAGAAATGTTCCTGTAACAGAACATGATGTTGTACTACCTCACTTATATTAACATCCGTAAGCATATGACTAAAATTGTAAATGCCTTGTAGAGCACTCAATCCTCAAGCAAATGTCTACTTTCACTCGACAAAACCAGCACAAATCTCAAGGACACTGGACCAAGCATGTCTAATAAATAGAGCTCACTTCCTATGATGGCAAGAGGAATCTCCAACCCAGCCTATGTCAAAAGCCCCTGTAAAATCCTCCCAGTACAACCTGCAGATGCTCAGAATGTGGCATTGTCTAAATACCTCTATGCATAACCCTAATTACTAAACACAGAACTATCTAAACCTTGGCTAACTCTTGCTGAATGTTATTCCCAAGTCTTTTTATTCTCTGTTATATAGCTTTGCATACCCTAATCATGCATCAAGTTCCCCTTTATTTTTTACAGCCTCCTCTTACAAAACTCATTGTTGTTGTTCATCTCTCTGTCTACTACTTCCTTCCCACTTTTTCTGTTTCTTTCTCTGTCCTTCTTACTATGTTCCATACATTATTGATAATTATGTTTCCATCCCTCTTTACCAGTCTTGACAAACGTACTGATCTAGTTACTTACTTCTTTTCTATTTCTACATTCCTTACATTCTCTAGCACCATTTGTCCCATACATTATTTACTCTCTGCCTCCTATTATAGATACATTGTATCTCTGAATGCTCTTCAGGATTCTGCAGTTTGTACAAAGCCATTTCATTCACAACAATTTTCTGATTCTTAATTCATGTATGCCATTTTAACTGAATGATTTATGTGTATTACAATATGTATTATTTAGTTTTGTACAGTTTTAAGATATATTAAAAATATATCAAGTTATATTAAAGTTTCTGCTCTGCCATTGCATTTGCAATCTTAAACTATCATTTTTATACTGATGTCAAGCACATAAAAGTTTGTGACACATCACTGTTACTCAATGTGCATCCTAATACTCCTATGTTATAAAACAATTGCATTTTACAGCTCATTTCTTATAAAAACATGTTTGTATCACTGCATGCTATATGTCATTTGTAAATGTTATTGTGTATCCTAGCTACCCACTGAAATATGTTACTGGCCCAGTCAAGAAATGTAAATAAAATAAACAGGAGTGATGGAATGCTAGTGCATGAATACATGTGCCAAACCTATACATTTATGCAAGCATGAGTGGGCTTGTAAATGCCCTGCTTTCAGCTCTTGCCTGTAGCCCAGGTGATTCTGTTAACCTCCACTTGCCACCTTCGTGATTGTGAGCACATTGCTTAACAGGATAGTGCTCAGGACAGTTAGGAAATTTAGCTGCATTCCTCATTGGCCTCCTAAATCACATGCCTAATGGCTACCCATGCATCTATAAATATGTGTGTGTATGTATATGTCAAAGCTAGGGAACTTTTTCTGAGCAGAGTGCCAGAAGTCACAACTTCTACTTTTGCAAGATGTTTAAGGATTAGGTAACGGCTAGGAAAGTGGTAAGTGATACCTGGCTATGACACAAATATTTTATATATATTGTCTAGAGTTCTCATTAATTGCAGTAAATAAATTTGCTCAAGTTTACAAGAAATCCTGTCAAAAAGTACCTAAAAACATTTAAGCTAACCAAAGTGATATGGTTTCCATAATGTTTAAGTTCTTCACCTTCCAAGCACAAGGTACATGGTTCACTCTTGACCTTTGACTAATGCCTGTATGGCGTCTATATGTTTCCTCTGAGTATGTGTGGGGTACTACCCACCTCCTAAAAACATGTTGGGTGTTTGTACCTCATACCCAAAATCAGACAGAGTCATGG
Organism: Protopterus annectens; assembly: GCF_019279795.1. Classification (NCBI taxonomy): domain Eukaryota; kingdom Metazoa; phylum Chordata; order Ceratodontiformes; family Protopteridae; genus Protopterus; species Protopterus annectens. The sequence continues at coordinate 83,604,256 of NC_056749.1, forward strand.
GTAGTAGCACAGACTCCAGGCGGTGCATAATGGGGGGGGGGGGGTCATGTAGACCAGCTATTTTAAGCAATGTACAGTAACCTGGAATTAAGAAAACATGAAACAAAGGTGTAAAAATTGTCTCACAGTAATTTGGTCATGTTGACCATTGTCACCAAAAAATGGGCATAGATATTTGCCAATGATAAGTGGCAGTTTATGTTTGTGCCCGGTAACCCTAGCTCAATAAACTACTGTCTGGCTGATGTCCAATTGCTGACTCTGGATTAACTGAGCTAGCCCTTTTGAGTGAAACAACTTGCCAAAAATCAAATAAGAATCACTAAAGGATGTAGTTTGAAAGTAGATGACATGATGGTAAACAGGAGACTGGACATCCAATGCGTCCAACACATAAAGTGGAATAGCAATACCAAAGTGTCTACTACGTAGTGGAAAGGCAGATTAGAAATAATGAAGCAGCCTTTTGAAGTCAGTGAGGGATGTCATCAGAAGGACTGATAGACTCGTAGCAATCAGACACCAATGTAAAGATGGGGCAGTATTCATAATCTCAGTTGATGCCATGCATTAGGGTTGTGATTTTATTTATTTTACATTTGTTGACCGGGATAGTCCGACTGGATGCATGTCCATTTTCAGTGGAGGCCCGGGGAGAAAAGCTCCAAGGGTAAGCAGATAAAGCATTACATAATACCAGCATTACATATTACAAACAGACTATTTACAGAGATTACATAAGTAAGCAAGTTAAACAAGTTCCACAGGTTACAGTTAGTCCTGAGCACAAGTCAGGATTAAATTAAATTACACAGTAAACTGGTTAACAGATTTTTACACATTCGAGTTAGCCAGGCTTGATACATTGACATAGCCAGTTAAGTGACAAATGTTGTTTGAGTCTAGTTTTAAATTGACCTAAGGTGGAAAGTAAGGTAATATCAGCTGGAAGAGAGTTCCAGGATCTACTTACAGAGTTTGCAAAGAGAGAATCACCAGCTGTGTTATTAATTTTGCTAGTCTGAATTAGTATTTTATTAGAGGATCGAAGCGGTCTAGGATTGTTATAGGGGGTGATAATATTTTTAAGTGCAGGAGCATTGTCCGGATTATAGAGGATTTTGTAGGCTATAATCAGTTGGTTATACTGGATTAGGCTAGGTAGTTCAAGCCAACCAAGCTGATTTAGATTGATGCAATGATGTGTCCTAAAAGGCAGCCCAGTGGCAAACCTGGCAATGTGGTTGTAGCAAATTGAGAGTTTGTTAAGGACAGTCTTGTTCAAATTCAAGAGTAGAGGGGATGCATGCAGAAGGTTTGAAAGAAGGTGAGAGTGAGCTATGGCAATTTTAGCTGGAGGGGTTAGGAAGGCTTTTATTCTGTAAAGTGACCCTAGTTTTTTATTGATGGTTTTGATAGTTTGGTTAACATGTAGGTCAAATTTGAGATTATTGTCTATGATGACACCTAATAGTTTTGTAGGTGGGTCAGGGGAGATTATTGTGCCATCATTTGATTTTATGGTAAAGGTGAAAGCGGTAGACCTACGTGTTGGTGAAAATAACAGCATTTTAGTTTTTGTGGGATTTAGGATCAGATGATGTTCAGAAAGCCAGTTTTCTATTGTATTAAAGGTGGTCTGGGTAGCTGACCATAACTCTACTGGAGATGTGGCTGAGCAAATCAGAGTAGAGTCATCAGCATATTGGATACAGCTGACTTTTGGGATGACAGTATAAAGGTCGTTAATGAAGATGGAGAACAGCAAGGGCCCTAGCATAGAGCCTTGTGGTACTCCAAGGGTGTTAGGTAGAAGGTTAGAGAGCTTGTTCTGCCAAAGAGGACAGCCTGCTGTCGACCATTCAGGTAGGATTGAAACCACTGGAGGGCAAGGAAAAGAGCATATTTGGGCAGTTGTTGCATAACCTACTAAACAAAGCAGTGCAACATGTGTTGGTGTTTATAGTGGTTGAAAAAACAGAACCCAAGGATTACCTAGGTCCGCATGGGTGGGCCAACAGGAATAAAGAAGGAGAAGCCAATCTGGACTTGTGTTTGGCAAATGGCTTGCTAGTGGCCAACACAAGTTTATAAAGAGAGACAGTCATAACTTCACATACAAGAGAGAAACACAGGAGTTCAAGGAAATACTCAGGGCTTTAGCCCCTCAGGAAGAAGCAGAAATTGGTGGGGTCGAAAGGATGTCAGTACCTCATAACAAGATGTGTGAAGACTATGGAACAAATGTGTGGCCAAGCAAGGTATGGAAATGAGGTACATAAAGAAAGCTTGTGTTGCATTGCAGAAGTCCAAGATGTTTTCAAAGGAAAGAATGACTGCAGGAAAAATTGAGACACATAGGAAAAGGTTAAGAAAGATTGCTTGTTAGTTGTCAAAGAGGCACATAGAGCAGTCGCAAAGCAAAGAACAAGACACATGAAGCAGTCTACTAGTTTCTGTAAAGTGATTCACATATGGCACAAAATAACTCTATCAGGTTGCAGGGCAAAGACAGGAAGAAGAAATATTTCATGGAAAGGTATGGAGAGAAAGAGGTATCACAGATGACTGAAGAATAAGCATTCTAGTGCCGATGTGCAAGAATGTAGGTGTAATTTACAACTGTACTCAATATCAGCAATAACAACCTTCATTTATTTTATTATAAACTTTAATTTATTGAAAGTGCATCTGGCAAGTCTTTAAACTACAAGAAGCATTGCTAGCCAAAAAGCATACAGTAATAATCTATGTGAACGAGGATAGAAGAGGTGGTAGCTCAAACATACCAGTGCTGCTGATTTAAAGGAATGGATGGCTTGGATGGGCAGAATAGGACTGGATGGGGAATATTTTTGTTGTACTACTACTTCTGAGTACTGAATGATGCATGATCACATTAGAATGTAGCACGGTCCAACTTTAAGTCCCAAGTCCCAATGGGATTGTGCATCAGTCAGAATTCAAAGATATCTCTAGTGAAGCTGATGTTTAAAGTGTCCCCTGATATCACTGGGCCCTAGGCAGTTGCCTAGAGTGCCTAGTTCTGGATCCAGCCCAGCTAACAGAGGTGTGCCCAGAGCAAGTGTTGCTCATACTGGTAATGGACTACCTTAACAAACAGGCCAGGGGGGACAGATCAACAAAGCTGCTGTTTGCAGGCAATGTGGCATTACAAGCAGACTCTGAATAGGAACTTCAGCAAATTTTAGAGGAATTGAATGTACATCTGAAGGCACACATGATGCAACTGAGTACAGAGAAGACAATACTCATGGCAGCAAATTGGGGAAATCAGAAGAAGCTGAAAATTGAGACAGAATGGAAAATATTAGAACAGGTTAATAGTTTCAGGTATGCGGTAGGGGTGACTGAAGAAAAGGGAAGTCTGAATAAGGAGGTCAAAGCTAGAATCAGAGGGGCTACAGGACACTGGGACAGAGTGTCTGGGCAAGTATGTTACAGAAGAATGCCTAAGAAGCTGAGGGTGTAAAAAACAGTAATGTGACCAGTGCTTCTCTATGGTACAGAAATTCGAGTAGTGAAGGCAGTCTAGGTGAAGAAATTAGAGGTGATGGAGATGAAGTGCCTGAGACAGGTGGTAGGATGCACACTGTGGTACAAATTTATTTATTGCATTTATTTATTTAATGCCATTTGTTAACCGTGTTTGTCCAGCTGTGGAATTACAATAAAGGCATTAGTCATATTAGTCATACTTTATTGGAGATTCTCATGTTTCTGCATATCTGGGAAGTTGAGACGTATGAGACGGAGTACCCTAGTGTTATTCTAAGGGATAAATATAAGCTGGCGCATGGGTGGTCAAACTTTTACATGTTGCCTCTGTCTAACCCTGTAGTCCCTTTTGTAGGCACTGCTAAACAGACAAACTTTCCAACATAACAAAAGCTACTCAGGACAAGCTAAAGATGTTACTGCTCAATGCTAGGAGCCTCAACAAGAAACTGCACTGCCTAGAAGCTCTCCTCACTTTGGAGAATGCTGACACCTGTGAAATTACTGAAACATGGTCCAAAGCCATGGAAAGCACTCTAGCAGTCCATAGCTATAAAGCCTTTCATATGTTCTTTTACTCAATTTTTTTTTATTTTTCTTCAAAGAATAAAAAATAGCTTAATTAAAGTTTATCTGAATGTTTAGAACCAATGACAAACTATATACATTATTTATATTTGGCCTTAAGTTAATTATAAAGTAAACTAATCTTGATCAAGTTCATGTAAGACATAGACAATTTTTTTCTGTTTTTTTCCTTCAAGAAGAGTCTGAGTTCATTTTTAATGTCTTGATGAGGGATAACATCTTCCTCCATGGATTGTTACTCCATAATTTAGGAGTAATTATCAGTTCCTTGACTTTTATTTCCATCAGCGCTGTTTTATTCAGTAGACTTAAAATTTTTTCAAAGGACGGTTCAGAGATGGTTTTCTACTTTCTTGAGATACACTTTTTAGTAACTGCTAGTCTAGTCCATAGTAAAAATAATTCATTTTTATTCATTTCTGTTTTTTCATTAACATTCAATAAAATTAGAGTTTTGGATGATACAAATATATCAGTGAATATAGCTTGTAAAAAAATAGTTATATCTTCCCAGAATTTTTTGACAATCATAAAATATGTGTGTCCAATCTGCTTTACACATTTGTAAACATCTCCAACAGGTAGCATTATTAGAGGATCTAATTTTGACTAGTTTATTGGGAGTGTAAAATGCTTTATGCAGAAATTTCCACATATATATTCTCCAAAACTGTGTGTTGGATGTTAATTTTACAGACTGCAATATGTTAGCTTTGCTCTCTATGAACACACTTATTGAGCGTCTTTAGTGATGAAATTCCAATAGTTCTGTTGATTTATAGCTTTACAGTTAATTAACATTTTGTATAATGTGGATGTCATATTTGCCCAATTGTGATTATTATATACAGTTTCACTCAAATATGTTATGGATTTAGGCTTGTCTTTAGAAGATTAATTATTAATTACTCTGCATAGATCTTGTGAGTATATCAATACACTTTTAAGTAGTATCCAATCAGAAGAAGAGAGATTATATGTATGTATTATATATTGAATGCTACAACTTTTTAATTATTAATACAATGCTGCCAACATATAACGTTTTTTTTTTGTTTCCCATGTGCCAAAAGTATTCTTATGTATTTTATTTTTAAAAAATTGTGGAGCTAAATGGAGTTAATAAATCCATCCAAAGTTTTATGTCCGTATTGGCATTAACAACTTTTCTAAAAGAGTTAAAAATGTAATTTATTAAGTTTAGGTTAGTGGGTTTTGGCATATTATATTGAATGTTAATGGATAAAATGTGCCATAATTTGTTAATTTCATCAGTTAACATATATTTTTTATTATGGAATTTTCATTTGAATAAATAATAGTATGTAGAGTTTTCCAATTTGAAGAATAGTTTGGATCTGTCCAGTGTATGATGATTTTAAAAACAGAGGCTTTGATATAGGTCTCTATATCTGGAAAATTGATCCCTCCTTGTTCCCAAGGTCTGATTTGGTATGTAAAAGCTATTCTATTCCTGTTAGTATGCCAGAGAAATTTTAACAAAAGTGTATTTATTTATTTTATGAGATGTTTATCTGGTATCACAGGAATAGCTTGCGCTATGTATAAGATTATTGGAAGTAATATCATTTTTATTAATTGTAATCTGTCTTCAAAGGTTAAATATATTTTATTCCACTTTACTATATAATTACTCATAGTATTTATGATATTATTGTAACTTGTAGTTAATGTTTCTTATACATTCTTACATAAGATAATACCTAAATAATTTATTGTGGAGACTTGTTTACCAATTATACAACTTCCATCTATTAGAAAGTCACTATTTTTGTTCAAAATTATAAAGTTATTTTTTGTTTTGTTAAAGTGAAGACCTGAAATTGAATACAATTTTTCAACCTGCATATCTGATTTGTTAAAGATTCTTTTGAGATGGACAATGTAAGGAGTATGTCATCTGCAAATAGCATAATTTTAGAATTATACTGATCATATATATCAATACCTTTTATTTTAAAATTGTAGCAGATTGAAGATGCAAATAGTTCAATAGCTAATGCAAAAAGAATAGGAGACATGGGACAACCCTGTTTTGTACCTTTAGTTAGTGTTATATATTCAGAAGTAAATGGTCCTAAATTTACATAAGCTATGTTGTTTTTATAAATATTTTTTATCAAAGAAATAAAAGAATGAGGAAATTCATAAAATGCTAAAACTTTAAATAGATAGTCCCAGTTTAAAGAGTCAAGGGTTTTTTCTATGTCTAGTGCAATCAGTAGAGCTTCTTGATTCTCTCTATTGAAGATGTCAATTGTTTGTTTGTGTCTTTCGGCTTTTCCCGGTTAGGGGTCATCACAGCAGAACTCCAGTCCGCTAATGATTGGCAGTAGATTTTTACATACTGGCTTGCCAGGCCGAACGCACAACCTTCAATGAAGGAACACCCATTCACGCATGTCGCTACACAGAAGACACTCTCACTGAGAATTGAACAGTCAATAAATGTTAATGTTCCTTGAAAGTTATCATAAGTACGTCTGTTATAAATGAAACCTGTTTGATCCTTATTTATACTATGAATCATGGATTTTTTTAAATTCTATTAATTAGAATAGACATAAACATTTTGTAATCATTATTGAGTAGAGATATTGGTCTATAAGAACTACATTTTGTAAGGTCTTTATTTTCTTTTATGATGGGTGTGATAAAGGAATATCTCCATGAGGGTGGTACTGTGTTTTGTGTTTGGATTTCAAGTAAAGATTTATGAAACATTGCAGTTATGGAAGTTGGAAAATTTTTGTATAATTCAATTAGTATGCCATCAATTCCTCGTGCTTTATTACACTTACTTCCCATAATTTTTTCTATGACTTATTTATATGAAATTTGTTTTTGAATATATAAATTTAATTTTTCTGGTATTTTCTTAATTTTAGAAAAGTTTAAATCTAATTTTGAAAAGTTTGTTTGAAATTTACCTGTTCTATAGTGTTCAGTATAATGATATTTAAAAGCATCAAGAATACCATTTATATCTGATACTTTTTTCTTTTTTCCCTTCATGAAGAATATTGGTGATATTATTTGTTCTATAATGCCTTTTGATTCTCATTGCTAAGTTATGCATATGCTTAGGGTATGTAGAATATGAGTCTAATTTTAATTTTCTAGTGCCAAATTAGTTTATGTGCTAATATTGCATTATATTTTTGTTTAATTCATCAATTGTCTTTTTGTTATTGGTAGAAGTTGAGTAATTGTTTTTAATTTTTCTAAGTTGATTGTGTATGTTATGTAGTTCAGATTCCCATTCTTTTGATTTGTTCTTGAACCATGTCAGAGTCTTCCCATATATATAAGCTTTCAAAGTATCCCATATCATGACTATGTTAATCTCTTCAGAATAATTAGTATCTAAAAAAATTGTAATTCTGAAATCAACCATGGCCTAAATTATTTCAATTTTTTATATAAGCTGGTATTTTTGTCATATGGGTCAATTTCTTAAAGTCTACTTGAAGTTTAAGAACAAGTGAGCTATGACCTGATAAAGGGCAGGGAATTGTTGAGAAGTTAGTTACTTTTGTATTTAGCTCTTCTGAAATATAAATTTTGTCTATTCTTGTTTGGGTACCAAATCTATGATCTTGATGGGAAACTAGTAGTGAATTATTTTCTTTAAAGCTAAATGTGTTAAGTAGGTTATGATTTTCACTCCATTTTTTTGAATATTTTTGCTATAGAAGTTAAACATAGATTTATCTTATTAGTGGTCTCAGAGTTATCCAAGATACAATTAAGATTTCCACTTATTATCAGGTTTCCCTCATATATTTTGCTAACAAGGGCTAGATGTTTTTTTACTGTCCCTGTTCCTATGCCAAGGAATCAATACAAATTTACTAGTGTCCAAATTCTATATTAAATTTCACTATAACAAGTGCTATGAGTCCTTCTTTGTCTTCACAATTAAATATGATTTGAGGATTAGTGACATTCTTCCTCCACAAAATTATTACTCCTCTAGTTTAGTTTTATATGATGACTGAGTTAACATTAAATATTCATTTGGGTTCCATATTGTTTGTCATTTCTTTTGAAGTGAGTTTCTTGAAGAAAGATCACCTGTGCTTTGTTTGATTTTAAATATCTTAATAGGTTTGATCTTTTTTTTTGTTCAAACCATTGATATTTAAAGAAAGTAGTGTTAATTCCATTTGTTTTAACTAATTTTAGATTTTACTTATATAATGATTAAAACTCAAAACTCTTAGAAGCTTTGTAGTTGACTAAAGGTCTTATATATTTTGATCATATTGTTTTTTTTCTGTTGAGAAACAAAAAAAATAATAGTTCAGGCCTATAAATACGAAAAAAGACATAAGCCGAAAATAATTATCTGTAACAAAATAATCCAACATTTTAGAATTTCCCTTATCATACATGGAATGGTAAACATTTCTAATCCAACAACAAAAAAAAAATCTATCAGATTATCCTTCATACCTTAAAAACAAAAAATCTCTTCAAGCTCCCTGTTGATTTCTCTGGAAATCTTTTAGAGTTATTTAATGTATTAATATTTTGATAAACTTATTGATCAATTACAGCTAATATTTTAACTACAAACATATAGGAAAATGTGTTTAAATACTTAGGTTCATAGGTATGTACTAGGCTATCAGCCCTGGAGCATATGTAAGCCTAGCCCAAAAAGATTCCCCCCTGGCATCTTGCTGCCCGACGTTAGTTACCAGTACCTCTATCAAACAAAGCCACTGAAGTGATCCCTGGGGTGAATTTTCTATTGCCCATCCAGTCATCAAGATTTCTCTTGAAGAGGGCTAGTGAGGTGCTCTTCTTGACGTGAATGGGAAGTCTGTTCCAGAGCATGGGTAGTCTCTGGGTTAAGCACCTGTGTCTCCAGCGTGTTCTGTTTATTGTGGTAATGAGGTTAAGGTCCCTGGAGCATGTGGCACAAAAGGATTGGGATTTCTTCAGATGTAACATATCTAACATCTCTGGGTCAGGCATGGTTTTGTAGGTCAAGCAGAGATCGCCTCTAAGTAGGTGATATGAGACAGAGTATAGCTGGAGCTTTTTGAGGCTGTCCATATAGGGCATGTGTTTAAGGCCCAGGATCCTCTTAGTGAGGTATTTTTGTGGCCTTTCCAGTTGTAGTAGGAGTCTAGTAAGGTACATGCCAAATGGGGCATTGTATTCTATAATAGGTCTGATGAGGGACGAGTACAGAGGGATTATGACCTCTTTCTTCCTGGATGAAAAACCCTTTGTAATGAGATGTGCCACATAGAATGACTTTCTGACCACAGTGGCAATGTGGTTGTCAAAGGAGAGGTTGCTGTCAACCTGTGTCCCCAAATCTCTTATCACACCATCGGTGTTTAGTGGACTAACCTCAATGTGGTAGTTCATGGGCACCGAGTTTTTCCGAAAGGGAATGACGATGCATTTTTTGGCATTGAGCTTAAGGCCATGGTTCTAGCAGCAGTCAATTGGTCTCAGTGAGACCTTTTTGAAGAATGTCTACATCAGTTGGAGAGTCAATAATGGCTCCCAGTTTGCAATCATCTGCCAAACAGGAGTGGACCCAGGACTGATCCTTGTGGGACTACACTTGTAACTGGTCAGTTCAATTTGTATCTCATCACCTCTTAAGTAGTAAACTGTCACTATATAAAGTCAATGCATATTAGATGTAACTTTAACTATCTAAACTGTTGTTGTATAGTATTTACCAAATAAACTGCCTTGGGTCCATTACTGTTTAATATGGTTTGTTCTGCATTTCTCAAAAACAAATCTGTAGTCGCAAAGTACTGTTACCACAGTAAGTTGAATTTCCTCTTTCCTAACAGAAATGATCTTGAAGACCTTGCATCTATGCTTGAAGCTTTGATATAATATAATTTTGAAAATTATATACTCCACTAGTCAATAATATATGTTGTTAGACTGTGACATATACTGGGCATATTAGTCACTTCAAATTTCTCTCATTACTACTTATGGATATTGTTGTTTCAAAGTCAGTGTAATCAGTATAAATGTTATCAAGTACTATTGTCTTTCGTGATGATAGCTATTTAATTTAAATATACAAATCATTTATTCCACAGTGTTTAGAATATGATACTTTCCATTTAAATTATAATTAGCTGAGAACTAGACTAGCTGACCTTCTATAACATGTTGTCTAACCACTTCCCTTTATAATAGAGAGTATCTGTATTGTAATGTGTGTCTATGAAACTCGCATCTCAACCATAACATGCCTCCAGACCCAAACTATACAATGGTGTCATAAATGAAAGTCTATAATACCATGAATACTTCATTCACAGAGCATTCTGTATGTTCAAAGTTTGTACATTTGTGCATATTCAGTTGTGTAACTTCATTCTAGTCTTAGTAACAAATCCTTACATTGAACCACATACAACCTTTAGTGTACCCATGTCAGGCACTACGTTAATCCTAATAATATTCTTTAACTAAAGTTCATAAAACTAGTAGAGAAACACTCCATCTTAATTTACTTTAGGTATGTTAATTCTAGTAAGCCATATAAAATCATAACTATTCAATCTAGTCAAGCTAGATTAATCAGATACTGTACAGTGAGTTTCTTATTTTGTTTTTTTTTGTCACATCAGTATGACTCAAATCTTATAGTGTCATTCAGATCAAATACAACTTCAAACAGCAAATTCCCCAACTTCACTTATTAATATATTTGTCTAGCATCATCTCCAGCAGCTAATATATTCTCATATTCTCTGCAGCATAGTATTAGTCGATCAAGTAAATGTTAAATGCTGCTGAAAGCTTTTACAATAACATTAGCAGTGTGAATTTCTCCATGCAGTTTTACTGTGTTATCATCTATTAGGAACTAAGATACAGTCTGCTCTGCATGACTGTATTATTTTACTTCTGTATCTATTCTTTTGTGTTCCTTTCCTAAAAGAACTGTAGCCTATATTGCCCATTAACTTCTTGGATAAAATACTTATATGGCTGCTTGTTTCTTTAATAGTATAAGGAAGCATATTCAAGCATTATCCCAGCGTTTCCTTTCAGACCAAGCTTACATTCTTGTACGTTGGATTTTCGCAATTACGTTATTTTTATTTAAAAGGTCAGTCCCCACTTGTACACATCTAACTTTCGTACGTTAAATGCCTCTCTTGCCAATTTAATATCTTTTGAATTTTTAGTGTCAGCATAATATGTGTTTTGTTTGTTTTCTTATTCAATTTTCTTTTTAACACTGCTTATGACTCATATATAAAAAGTGGGAAGAAGGCATAACTTGCACCTTCAGCCTTGCAATGAAGGCTTGTTCGGGAACTGCGAGGTGAGTTGGCGGTCTAAAAGGCTCACGACTCACAAGTGTTGTTTGACAACTCACGGTTTCCTGGAATGTCGTTCATTTGAAAAACGGCATGTTTAATGGAAACTAGTTCCCGTTGTGTTACTTTTGGATTTTGCTTGTTTAAACATCACTCATCTTATCTTAATCTCAGAACACCCAATCCATTACTAGATGTAATAGTTTAAAATGTGTATGGTCTATAGCATAAGTCATGAACAGACTGTCTCTAAATGCTACAGTATTTTACATGTACATGACAGTCAGTTTACGAATTCCTCCAAATAACAAATAATTAAGCTCCCCCATTGTTTTTCATTATTTTTTTTTACTCCCTTCTGACAAATTAAATAAAGCAGCTATTAAAGATACAAACGTTCACTTTCTATTATTGCATTTAATGAAGATGCTTAATAGTGAGTTAACTTATATGAAATGGAATATTGAAAAAAGAAGAATAAAGGAGTTAAATAAATAAATAAATAAATAATTGTATATACTTTTTTTTGTTTTCTTTAGAAAATGTCTCACATCTTAATAGATTCTTTGAGAGTATTGGTGGTTACTATAGCAATAACCCATGCCTGGATGTGGGTAATGCGGGATTTACCCATGGTTGGCGTGATTTGGTCCCGAGGGAACAAACAAAGACAACCGTGGGTAAATCCCGCATTACCCACACCCAGAAGTGGGTTATTGATATTATACTATGACATTATTTAAGAAAAGAAATAAGTACTTTTCTTAAATAATGGCATTGTATAATGCCTCTTTGCTGCCCTTCCGCAGCTGTCTGGTATCCGCAGCAGTTCTGATGTACTGCATGCCTCGCAGTACATCAGAGTTGTGGCCAAAAGCAACGGAGAAAGCAAGATCTCCATTGCTTTTACTGTTGCTATGTTAAATCGGTTTAACATAGCGAGACAGCTTTAAAATAAGCAAAGGAGATGTCCGTTGCTTATTTTAAAGCTGTCTCGCTATGTTAAAACCATTTAACATAGCGAGACAGGGTAAAAAGCAACGGAGAAAGCAAGATCTCCGTTGCTTTTACTATGTCGCTATGTTAAAGGAGTTTAACATAGCGAGACAGCTTTAAAAAAAGCAACGGAGATCTCCGTTGCTTTTTTTAAACCTGTGTCACTATGTTAAACTCTTTTAACATAGCGAGACAGTGTTTTAAAAGAGACTTATACTAATGGAAAAAGTCTGGGCGACTGGACCTTTTTCCATTAGTATAAGTCGATTTACAACATGCACGCTGGCCAATCAGCGTGCACGTTTTGGAATATTAATGAGGGGTCATGGTATAATATGTTTTTTGTTTCAGTCGTTTGTTTCTTCTTCTTTACATCAGTCCATGTATTTTTTTTTCAGAAGATCTTTTCAAGGAAGTAGTTGACATCCAATCCATTTCTTCTGGAAGTGTTATTATGTTTGGTTTTTTTTTTTTTTGTTTTTTTTTATGAAGGTAGATGCTTCCTCTGGGTTATTAAAAGTCCTCATTTCATTTGAAACAAAGATCTTGATTTTAGCAGGATAAACAAGTTGAGCTTTTATTTTATTTTGCTTCAGTAGTTTCACCAGTGGCCAGATTTTTTTTCTCAAATCTAGTACTTTGGTAGAATAGTCATTATCAAATCTGATTTGATTTTGTTTATATTTCAAAGGACTCTTTCTCCAAGTTGATTTGAGAACAAGTCCTTTATCTAGATAAGACAGAAACTTTACTACAATTGATATTAGGGGTGCATTTGGTGAGGAAGTTTTGGCTTTCCTATGGCTCTATGAACTCTTTCTATACCACAGGATAAGCCTTCTCTTAAGTCTAAAATGTCAGATAGTCAGGAGTTTAAAAATAAAATAATATCCTCATCTTCAGTTCTCTCTGGAAGTCCAAACATTCTTATATTTGTTCTCCTTTCTCTATTTTCCAGATCAACTACCTTGTTAATAAGCCAGTTGTTTTGCTGTAAAATAAATCCACTTTGATTTTCTTCTTTATGTCACTCAAGGAAGTTTCAGTATCTGTTATTTTAGTTTGATGTTGTTTCAGTATTTCTCTAAAGGCATCAGTTTGCTTTTGACAGTTTTCTTTTAGGTTTTCTAGATTGTCTTTAAATCCATCCATTTTCAAAGATAACTCCTGTAGTGTAGAAGACATCAGTTGTATTTCTTTTTTCAGAGTGGATTCTGAGTGAGAGTTCTTTGAATTGCTTATTTCCACAAAGCAGGAATAATCTCCAAGTTGTTTTGACAGGAACATTTTGATGAAAAATCTCCAAAGTTGGTATACAGGTAGTTCAGAGGTTTATCAACAATATTTAGCTATTTTTGTTTGATAAATTGAGTATTTTCCTGTTTTATAAGATAATTTTGTGGAGCTCTAAATAAGTGCTGCTTTCATTTGGCCATCTAGTGCCTTTCATAGGTTCTGACCACCTACTGAACAGGAAAGAACAAAAGGTGGAGGTGAATCTGTCTACATAAAGGATAAGCACACCTCAAGGCTGGTCAAACAATGTGACATGCTTCAGTTACTCCATGTCCAACTAACCATAGGAAAAATCCATTACCATATTCTTGCTAGTTACAGGTTCCCCACCATAAACCAGGAAACCCATGCATCATACTTGAAGTTACTTGCATTACTCACCATCCAGCCCACTACCATACTCTTGGATGATTTTAACTTCCCCTCCAATAACTGGGAGGCATACATTACCACCAACATGCAGGCACAAAGATTTCTTGACTTTGTAAACTCAAATGTCCAGCAGCAGCTAGTCTGTAATCCCACTGAGGGAACTTTCAAGATCTGGTACTTAGTGTGTTGTCCTCACTGTAAGATCAGATCACAAAGCAGTCACCCTTGAAATAAAGGTAAAACTAGGCCCCTCACCTAACCCCCAAAACTCTGAGAGTTTTTCTAAGGCAAACTACCTCCTATTAAATTGCCCCTATTAAGGGATGTCATAGCTAGTTTCCAAGCTCTCCAAAACTGAGAAAACACAGAAACCTTTGCAGAGACATACATAAAAGCCCTGTATGACCATATAAACAACTACATAGAAATGGCAGTACCAGATCAAAATAAACCCAGGTAAAACTGCAAAAACAAGCCACCCTGTTGGACCCCTGGTATTAAAAAGTTGTACAATAAAAGAAAAAAAAATCCTGTCATGAAGTAAGAGGGGAATATGCACAACAAAACATAAAGCCCCTCATTAGCATAAACAAGTTAATCAGGGAAGTTGTCTAATCTCTAAAAGCAGACTTTGAGGTAAAATAGCTTCCAAAGCTAAGGATAACCATAATGTATTGTTCAATTATGTCTGCAGTCTTAAACGCAACACCCAACAATGTGACAAATTAGTTGTAGGCAGCAACAACTACACTCAGCCAGAAGATTTAGCAAATCTGCTGGCCAATAAATTCATCTTAGATTTCGGCTCCCCATAACCTCCAGTTCTACCCCAGAAAATATCATCCACAACTCCCCTGTCAATTATCACCAAAGAATAGCTTGCCAATGTGCTCTATAAAGCAAAAAAGATGGTTTGAATGGGGCCTGATGATATACCAAGTTGCCTCTTAAACAGCTTCAGTCAGGACTTATCAGGCTATTAGAATCTCTATTTAACCACAGCCTCCATAGCAGCTTTGTCATAATAGAGTGGGTGACAGCAATAGTCATCCCTGTGCATCTGTACATAAAGGGAGACCATCAACTGACCAGGGCAATTACAGACCCATAAGTTTGACTAGTTTTATATATGTAAGGCCATGGAAAGAATAATCATGGACCTGATAAATAATGACATAGGACATCTAGAAACACTGGACCCGACCCAATTCAGCTTTGTCAAAGGCAGGTCATGCCTACTAAATCTGGGAATTTCTTTAAGAAAGTCACTAGAGCCATGGATGAGGGTAAAACAGTGTATACCACCTACCTTGACCTGGCCAAGGCATTTAACACAATTCCCTACTCCGGTATAATAAATAAACTCATAAAACTGGGCATAAATCCCTACATCACCAGATGGATAGCTAATTGGCTCATGAACAGGGAACATATGGTTAAAATGGGTGAATCCAGGTACAGCAAGAGGCCAGTTACTAGTGGTGGGCCACAGTGCTGGGACCAATCCTATTCAGAATACACTTCTCTGAAGTCAAGGCTAATGTGGAAGGCCTCTGGAAAACAACGTGTCCTATGTGGATAGAGTAAAATCTTTATCTCTTTAGTCTGTCTCCTACTGACTGTTAATGTGTGACTATGCCTGACCTACAACGAACTCACAAATCCAGCCCTAATGGAGCTGCTAGACATCTGCAAGTCAAACAGCATGAAGTTTACCCAATCTAGTGATCTAAACTTAGTCAGCAACTCAAACAAATCATGCTGGAGAGACAGATATGTGTCTCAGAGATTACCTCTTCTTTTGAACAGGTTTCCTAGTCACATTAAGCAGAGGACTTCCATAGCCCTCTTCAAACACAGTTTTAATCAATGGATGGGGAATTGCCAATTCACACCTGGGGTAGCACCTATGTCCCTTATGGACAAGGGAAACCTGTAAAATGCTCAAGGCATACGTACAAACTTATAAAAAACAGCCAACACCACATGTGAGAGGGAAAAGGCTTTAATAAAGTCAACTGGTCTGCTGTCTGTGGTTTGAGTTTATTAAAGTATTTTTCCTTTCACATGTGGTGCTGGCTGTTTTTTGTTGTTTTACAGTTTGCTTTTTGAGCCTTTGCTGTCTGTGTGGAAACCTTGTTGTTTGGTTGCATACGTACAAACTTATGCCATCGTCTTCCCCCTAGGGACCATGTATTGGTTAAAATCAGGTTATACTGGCTAGACTTGGCATATACATATTAGATAAAATTGGGTTATATTGGCTAGTCTTTAAGGGCTCTTAAGTAGTTAGCCTACTAATCTCCTATGAACCTATGAATGTATGAACATTGACACAGGTGCCAAACCAGGGATACATTTCTGATTCCCCAACCACTGTTCCAAGTTACACTTGAACTGGGTTAGGTAAGAACCCTGCTTCACTTGGATGGGAAGCCTGTCCAGAGAATGGGTAGTCTCTGGGATACATACCTGTTTCCCTAACATGTTCTATTTATGTTGTAGGCAAGGTTTACGTCCCTAAAGCAAGTATTTTTGCATGTTTCTGTTTTGTCCATGTGCAATAGGTTCATTAGAGTGGGATCAGAAGATGCTTTATTTTTCAATCATGGGGTACAGGAGCAGGCCTTTAAGGTGTTCCTTGTAAGACATGCTGTTTATTATGACCTAAATTCTTCATCTGAAGAACCTCTGTGAATGCTCCATTATTGCATAGGCCTGATCATGCACATATTGAAGGGTGTGCATTGTACTCAATGATTGGTTTTATAAGGGCTAAATACAGCAGAACAATGACATCCTTGGAACTAGATGCCATACCATCACTTCTAAGTTAAGCAACATAGAATTGATGTCATTACCACCAGAGATATATGATGGTCAAGGGCCAGAATGCTGTCTACATGTGTTCCTAAATTCCTCGTCACCTGGACTACCGTTAGTGGTGAATTATCAACATGGTAGTTTCCAGGAGTAGCCATCTTCTCAAAGGATATGATTATGCACTCTTGGCATTGAGTTTTAGTCCTTGGCTCTGGCACCAATTCTTGATCTGTGTCAGGCCTTCTTTGAGGGTCCTTGTGTCTTTATAGGATTCTGTTACTTTCCCTAATTTGCAATTATCTGAAAACTTGGTCAGCCAGATGCAATTGATGTTGATCTTGACTTCAGAGAAGAAAGTGCTAAAAAGGAATGGCCCTCATCACCGAGCCTTGAGGAACTCCATTAGTGACTATCCCCTATCCTGACTTCTTGGATCCTATCTTTGAGCCAGTGGATATCCAGTGGGTGACATAGAAAATTATACCTAATTTCATGAGTTTGACTACAATGCCTGACTGGACTATTTTATTGAATATGTTGGACATCTTTTTGTAGAGCTAGACTCCCCTATCCTAACTTTTTGGGTCCTATCATTGAGCCAGTAGCTATCCAGTGGGTGACATACAGAATTATACCTAATTTCATGAGTTTGACTTCAGTGCCTAAATGGACTATTGCGTTGAATACCTTGGCCATCTTAAGTTAAGCAGTATGCACAATTTTGCCCTTCTCTATTGCTTTGGTAAACTTCTCAAATAAGTCCATCATGGTGAGCAGAAATGATCTGCCCATGATGATACCAATATCTGAAGGTTTCCTATGCCATTGTTTATCATTTCCATGGTAATTCTTTCCAGGGCTTTGCAAAGGAGGTTAGTTAGACTTATGGTTCTGTAATTCCGTGAGTCTGTAGTTGGTCTGCACTTGTGCAGAGATTGCATTCCTCCATTCATTTGACACAGACTGCCTGGAGGCTATGTTTAAAAAAAGTGATTATAGAACTCCAGATACCACATGTTTTATGATGTTAAGACGGCATCCATGGATATTACTGGGGCTCATCTGTTTCTGGCCTTGGAGAGCACTGAGGACCTGTTCTCTAGTGATAGTTGGGGGAGATATGATTGAGAGCATTTCCTGATGGGTGTCTAGGTGGGAAGGGGAGTAAAACTGGAGCTACATTTGTCATCCAGTATATTTGCTATATTCTCCAGTTTAATTATCTAAAATTAGTTTGGTATTGTTATGTACTGCCTTGGAAGTTGCAGCCATAGCTGAAAAATGTCTTGTGATTATCCTTGGCCTAAGAGGCTGCTTTTACCTATAATTCGGCTTTAGTAGATTTGATTAGCCCCTTAGTTGCTTGTCTAGAATGCTGAGAGAGTTTGTACCTTGCTGACCATTACACTTCTTAATTTTTGCCATGGTTTTCATCCTTTTGCTGTAGAACCTACTGATGTGATTCAATCAGGGCTACCTGCTTTTTTTTTTTAGTTTCTTCTGCGCTTATTCTTGGTAGATGCAGCTGTCTAAGAAGCCATTAACATGATTGTACATGTTTTTTGTGAAAAATTCTGTGCAGACAGAGGTGTACTCAGGCTTTGGGTGTGGACTTGAAATTTGGCTAGGGTGCCATTTAATAGTAGGAACTGCCAGAGTTAACTGAGGTCCCAGATTTTATTTTTTATTCAAAAGGAGAAGGCTCTAAGGTCTAACCTCACTAGTAAGGACATTGCCAGCATGCATGATTTCCAGTTTATAGTAGGGTAGTTAAAGTTGCCCATGACTCTGGTGTTGGGTTAAATGGGAGTCTCCAGTACATTTAGGTGTATTATGGATTTCCTAGATGATAATAGGGGAAGTATAGCTTGAAAGGATATGGTATGGGACTTTGGCGTGGTAATTTAGACATAGAGAATCCCAAATGAGTCACACTGTTAACCAGTCCTGAGGTGTGTTTGTTTTTAATCTAACTTGAGACACCTCCACCTTTTCTCCCTTTCTGTGAAATAGCTGGTTTAATTGTGTGGAAGGCATTACTGCCCCTGCACTGCTTGAGTGCACTCTACAGATTTAAACCATGTCTCGGTAGCTGCACAGCCATCTACATTCTCCATTGTGAGGACAGCTTCCAGGCAGTGGAGTTCCTTGTTTAAGATTTTCTTTGGTTGGTTTTATTATGTTATAAGTTTTATCAAATTTGCACTACCCAAAAAGGCACTATGGAGGCTGACAAGCTTTTAGCCAACATTCAAAGAGGGGACACGTGCACAAAACCCTGGAAAGGCAGCATGATCTCTCAGCCATATCCTCTCAGGCTGACAAATACTGTACTCATTCAAATGACAAAAAAACTAAGCCAATTAGTAAAGTAAATTATCTTCTGTTCATATTGTGACATCATCCTCAGAGAAGGTAGAATGCTGCTCAATGCAATGTTCATTCTGTCCTGTAACACATCGTCTGACAGCTCACATGGACTTTGAGTGAGTCATACTGGTACTTGTGATTCAGTGGCCCATGTGCATGTGTGAACTAGTGGATTCTAGCCCCTGATAGACAACTGACTGTGACTCTCTACTTACTAAGCCTGGTGATTTGGACATCTGTGTCCTTCAAAATGGAGTTTCTGATGACTAAAATTTTGAGTTGTGTTGTGTTGTGTTGTGGTTTGTCTTATGGGATTAGAAGATGCCACGCAATGTGGCTGTATGTTTATGTGATAAGCAATGGACAAATACTTCAAATGTATTTAGTGTGAAATGCCCAGCAAAGTACTACTTATGGATATTACAAATATGGAATCTGTAGTGGGCATTGATCTTAGTGGGGCAACAAATACACATACTCTTCTATTATGACAGGACATATTTTATGGGATAGGACTGAACCTACATAATCCTAACAATTTCAGTGAACATAGACTTAACATGATGAGCCACTTGTCCACCTGTACAGGATGACCCTTGACCCTACAGTAGTGCACCACTAGCACTGAACAATCATAATACCCCCACTGACCAACACCTACAGATGTGGCACTGCTATATGAATGTAATACAGAATTACTTGTAATGGCTACAGCTGTTACTGTGCAAGCAGAGACATTTTTCACAGCAGCATGTAGACTTACCCCAGTGCTCTATTGGGCACTCTAGTCTGTTCATGTGTATCTCTATATATAAAGGGCATAATGAAACAGTGCATGATGGCATGCATTGACAAGTCATTTTTTGTCCCATAGGACCTCATTGTTACCAGCCCAGCCCACAGTATCCAACATCCATGCACCAGCTACTCTCCAACCCACCCAGGTTTAATCTTTTTTTGCTGGGGCAGTTGTGGATCCTAAGGGTTTCCTGGGAGCTCAGCTCATCTGTGCTTTCATCTGGGGGATTTTTTTAAGACCTACCCACTTTCCTGTCCCCAACAACTAAGTTTGTTGTTTATATCCAAGGGCAAATCTCTCTTTGGACCACGCCCCACTTAGAGAGCATATCAGCACTTCCTCCCACCTGAGATGGGCACACTCAAACCTTTCTTGACATGCTGTCAGTCATGTGGATGCTAATCAAATCCAGGTCAGCTGGGCCATAGTCAGAGTAAGTGTGCTCCTGCCTCCCATTGCCAAGGAGGTAAGACTTATGTCCATTCAAGGCAAGTACGTCTTGTGTCCATTCAAGCCACTTTAGTGGTCATAACACTGTTTTCCTTTGTATGGGATCCCAGGAGCACATGTGGCAGCCTTAGTCAAAATATTCCAGGCATCAGCCTTACAATGAGATCAAGTACAGCCCTCTTGCAGGAGCCCCTGGCTGTGAGGCTTATGAAAGATAAAAAAAAAATCATGGACCCCTCTTCATACCACCTCTGTGCTTTAAAAGGAGCACTCCCCTCACCTTTTCCAGCCATAATCGGCTCACCTTCAAAAATCAAAAGAAAAATAGCAGGACATTTGAACCAACATAAGTTCTCATGTGTCTCATCCTCACACCATGATGGGCATCTGATTTGCATGATGGATGGCAAAATAATACTCAATTAGTGCCATATTATTATAGTTCCAGTGACTCTTTACGGTGTCTAGCATGGCAATCGTCCATACCTCTGTGTGCTGCTGACAATATCTGCCCTACAATGACCCATCCATGGTCAGTTTATGGGATGACAGTTCTATCAGTCCTAATCTGTTATCTTGGGTCCACAGAGCTGCCTGCAGGTGCTCAGGCCTGCGCATAGCAATACTGTAGTACTTTTAACAATGTTTACTAGGTTTGCTGTATTGCTGTCCACATATGTCATTTGGCAAAAGTTTTGTACCAGGTGCATCTCACAAACTGAGCAATTCGGAAGTAAGAAGGAGATGATTCTGAATGAGCATAATCATTGTGCCCTGAGGGGGATCTAAGCACAATGTGGGCCGTGAGGGGGATCTATGCACAATGAGAAGCGTAGCTCCTCAACATGCCACAGAAGACAGCAATACAACATGAATGACACACAAACAAAACACGAACGACACACAAACAAAATAATCTGCTTACATTCAGGTAAATGGTATTTTTTACACATAGGTTTTTATCTAAGGGTAGCGTTTAGTGTGATATTTAATGTAAGGCCTAGAAGTGATGTGAGTTTGTCAGTGTTTATGAACATGTTGGCTCAAACTCTTTTAAGGGGTGTATTGCAAGTGCAGTGACTACTATATACATATACATATAGCAGGTTGTAGCAGTACTGCGCCATACACCATTGTACTGTTGTATACCTTATACAATGTTAATACTGTGGGTGTCCAGGATCATAGTTACAATATGGTCCACTGCAAGCTGACTGATATGATCTGTGCTGCAACCCAAAGAACAGAGTCCATGACACAGGAATGGAGAGTGACTGAACAACTCAATACAGAGATGGAGGAGTTCCTGGCCTCACTTAAAAGTGGTAGTTCCTCCAAAGAGTTTCACCAGAGAATTTCAGCTGATCATGTCCCAGGAATGTAGGCCTACTATCATTATCTGCCCCAGTTTTTACCTGTTAGTTAGATGACAGCTCTCACCTCTGCCCTACTGGTACATCCGGCATCCAGTAGCATCATCCACCTGCACAAGGAATGGGTAGGGTTATAAAACTGATACCATATTTTAAGGATACCAGGTGCATGTGTAGTTGTGGTGCTTTGTTTTGGCGTATTCACAAGTAAATCATTATTTGGCACCAGCACTGTGGAGCCCTGATCATGATGGTGGGAATGAGCTGGTATAGTCAAGGGGTGCAGAATGTGTCCTGGACACAGGGAATGTGATCCCTACTTCCACTAATCAGAGTATGGACAAAGTCTCTATGCCTGTGCATACCCAG
This sequence comes from Protopterus annectens, assembly GCF_019279795.1. NCBI lineage: Eukaryota > Metazoa > Chordata > Ceratodontiformes > Protopteridae > Protopterus > Protopterus annectens. Next base: position 83,626,560 of record NC_056749.1, read on the forward strand.
GACACACTACCCTCTCACATTGGACAGAGCAATGGGGAGTCTATAGATCAGGTTAGTGTGGTGACCCACATTAGGGACATGTCTGAGTCTATTTCTCGCACTTGTGAGTAAGAGTCTTCCATACTAGAGAGATTGGTTCTGGTGCTTGACAGAGGTATGGCTATCACCCTACACCTGAGGTTGGCGTGTCACCTAATGTATGTGCAGGGCCATCATGGATGGATGCATAAACCAGGGTTTGTCCTTATAGCTGGTCATCTGCTATATTCTCAGATAGCAACCAACCTGGCCATAGATGAGCAAGTTCCCACTCCTGCAGTGCTGACAGTTCTACTTCAACATCAGTTGTGGATGTGTCCAAACCCAGGAGTGTCTGTTCCAGTGGTCATAGTCATCATCATCTTGGCACATCTGCTAGCAGATCACATTCATGGCCAGCCTAGGTCTTGGTACAGCCAATGCAACTCTTGGCAGAGCCAGCTGTTGTGGACAAGAGCATGTATGGGATAATGAACCCTCCTTCATTCATGCCCTGGACCTGTCTAGTTGGCCAAGGTACAGTGCTGAGGCTATGTCCCTGCAGACACACACAAACCAGCATGGCTCCCAGTGCATTCCACACAGCCACCAAACCTGTCCCTCCTATGTCTTAAACCTCCAAAGTAATTTCTCCTATTAGTCATGAATGTGCCTTTTCTTTTCTTACACCCCAGCACTCACACTCATACTCTTCTCCATGAAAGACATGCACACCTGCACTCTGTTTTTCACCTGTGCAAATGATAACTATGCCCTACCCTACGTTCATTTTTACTTGGGTTGCCTATGTCTGATGCACAGCATGGCAGCTTAGTAATGAGCACCTGAGTGTGTGTGTGTGTGTGTCTATGTAAATGTGTCTGTGTGTGCATGCGTGCGTGCTTGCGTGTGTGTGTGTGTGTGTGTGTGTGTGTGTGTGTGTGTGTGTGTGTGTGTGTGTGTGTGTGTGTGTGTGTGTGTGTGTGTGTGTGTGTGTGTGTGTGTGTGTGTGTGTGTGTGTGTGTGTGTGCATCTTTATACTTTGCTTTTTGTCACATGGAGCACAAAGTTTATCAACACGTCATCAAGTAATTGTTATTCTGAAATATCCAAACCGTACTTTCTAAATGGGGGGTGGGGGCATACCTCTCAACTCTTAGAGCAAGAAATCTGGACAAAGCATAAATAATGGGGGGACAAAGGCCCACAATAGGGACACTTTTTAAATATTGCTCTTACAAACTTAGAAAGTTGATAGAATAACAGGGTTTGCATTAGTATGAATTTTCTGAAGGATAGGAAGTCTTTTCGACTTTAGCCCTCAATAATTTGCCAGTGATTTGCTAAAAAATACAATTTTATGAGAAAAAGACCAAAAATATGAGACAAAAATCTGGACAGTCTGAAAATGTTTACAGTTAAGAGGTATGATGGGGGAAAGTGGTGCAGTTGCATTTTGTATTGCACTTTATAGCAACAGAGAAGTAATATGCAAACAGGCAGATGCATGCATGCGCACACTCACACACATACACACACACACACACACACACACACACACACACACACACACACACACACACACACACACACACTCACTCAAACAAAAAGAAATAGTTTTATTTATACATTGTTTGTGCCTTTTTAACTTTAAATGGTCACAGTTTATACCTGTCAAGCTGTGGCTTTTGCCAGTTATTTTTTTCATCTCTCAAAAGAGCTGTCCTGTCTTATTTTTATTAGTTACACATGCAAATATATTGTCACAGTGTTTGTGGTTTGACTATAATCATATTAAAACATTCCGAATGTCTGTTTTCTAAATATATATATATATATATATATATATATATATATATATATATATATACACACACACACACACACACACACACACACACACACACACACACATTTATCTATCAAAATACATGTATGTCAGTACACAAATAATTAAAATAAGTAGGATGGATGCGTATCTCTGTAACCATGTATGCATACATACAATCATGTGCATGTATATATACGGAGTGCAAGCTGATTTCATTGCTTAGTAACTAACCGCTGAATAAATTACCCAGCATAAAACAAATTAGTCCAGTCTTATGTGATGCTCTTACTAATTGTTGTATGTATTCCTGTAGATTGAAAGGTTCTGCACACTAGTGCATGAGCTTGTATTCAAATATCTTGTTATAGCTGTTATGCAGTTGATAATATAAGAATAACTTCTGAACATTATGTTTGTGAAGTATTTTCTTTGAACACTGAAACTCATAAAAGATTTGTTGAGGACTTTCTGGCTAGCTGGGCTCCCTTATCTGTAAGTATGTGCCAGTACATGGCCGAAATATCAAACAGCCTTTTATTTGCCACACTACAGTTCTGTACACTTTGCTTAGAAATCTAGAGCCAGCATATTGTGTCACTTCTGACGTCCACTGGTAAATGAATATTAACAGCTCCAAAACACATGACCAAATATGTCATTCAGAAAGAAAGGTAGTATAATTACATCAACATAAAAATGTGGACATTTGTCCTATCATTGGACTTCAAAAGCCACTGTTTTGTTATTTATGACACAGAGCTAATACTGTGAATCCTTCTGTGTTGATCTTTGTTTCACAAAGGCACTCACAAACAGTGCAATAGTACATCTTCAAGATTTGAAAGAAATTGCACCCTGAAAACAGCCATCATGAATACGTTTTTCTGCCTTCAGTCTTCTAAAAATCCACACTGGCAAAGTGTCAAAAACATAACAAAGCCTAGCCTAACAATGGGGTTGTCTCTTGCATCATGATATATTTAAAACAGATTCACTGATCCTAACAGAATTTCCATTTTCTTAAATAAAGAAATAAACATTACATAACAGAAGTAACCCACAACTTGGTTGCGGGTTATGCTGCTATATGTTCTCAGACTGTCATGATTTATTTTGCTTGTCTGTACCATGGAAACAGAAACACAAGCCATGACTAAATCCTACTCTCAGTGTACTCTCTGCTGATACTTACTCATCGGGTCTCCCAGCATGTACTTGTAATCATCTTGTAAAACACATCTGTACACTGTTTTTTAAACATGGGATGGCATTTTATTCCTTTATCTGCTTATAAAATAACTTTCTGCCTAATATATAAAACAAATAAGGATTCCGTTGTAAGTAAGCATACAAAACGGTACACATTGTATATGATGTTGGTGCTCCCGTTCTTCATTATGAATCATGTGTGAACAGGAATTATTACAAGATCTTCATATTTTTCAACACTTGCTTTCTTAAAATATTTTACCTTATTGCTATAAGCTCTTTCTATGTTTTCAAGTTTTACGACATGCATGTCAGCTGCTGGCATTAACATTCATTGGCCTTATATTGTTTCCTAATGTACAAGCAAACACATTAGATCTTTCCTCATATTCGGGTCCACACCCTTCACATTTTTGTTATTTTGCATTGCTATATCCTGCTGCAGTATAGCTTATTTGTATATTTTTATTGATTTCAGTTATAAAGTAATGTTGCAGGAATTTCAGATGTTAAGTTAGTTTCATACACAAACCTTTACTGACTGAGATCATTATTGCATAGATCATAGTCAAATTCCTAGGCATCTTATTAAATACCGTTTCATACTCAGTCATTAAACTTTTCATAAGAGTCAAACTTAAATAGATGTTTTCTGTCATTTGTTTAGGCTAACAATTTTACCAACTATGTATCAGTATTATTGTGGGATTTCTCCAGATATGGGAAATTTCTAATTAGAATATAATTTATACATTCTATTTATCAACAAGAGTAGTAATTTTTCTACCTTCACTGTCAGAATTTTTATTCACTCATTATGTTCCAGTAGCATTTCCATATCTACGTGTTTATGTCAAATGCAATCCAAGTACCTATAAATGTAAGTACAAGAGCCTTTTTGATGGATTCTAGATTGGATAGCACTTCGGTCAGAATATGTCTGTTTTTTCAGTAAAGCACTATGTGCATACATCCATTAAAGCATTCCATATTGTAATATGTCAGGTATGTCAGCATACTTGTCCCTAGAGACTGGCATTTCTTTTCTCCCACTTGCACTGCTTGGATTTCATTCTTTGCTTTTGCTGCTAAGGTGCTACATTGGGAAGCCTACATTTCCCCGTAATAAATGTGCCTGTGGCTGTCAGTTTACAAGACAACACCTCTACTGCCACTGACTGTATATTCTTAAGGAATAGCAGAACATGAAAAACTGCTGTATGTGCCAGAGTCAGCAAAGGTACTCAACATCAAAGTGGGAGGGCAATCTTTTAGCCTATTTCACCAAGTTAAACTTAATGAGAAGTCCTACAGGAGGGTCCTTCTCCCACCTTCAGAGTTTATCAAGCATTACACAAGAAAACACATGGAGAGTCCATGTCCAGGCTGTGCTCAGCCTTGAGGTAAATCTAGTGTTTATCAATCCTCCTTATTCCACAAGATGGTGTATTTACCCATGATTCTTGAGGTTTTGAGCCAAATGAAGTCCTCAGTTCTGAATGAGGAACAGGAGGATAGATGAGGACTTCACTTGGCTGCCATCATTTCATTCTCAGGTTTATTGCATTGCCTTATATTTGGGAGATCACGCGGTGCCCTTGGTTTACCAGCATAAACCTACAGATTTGTCCCAAATCAGAAATGCTCAGGACAATTTTTTTTCTGCTGATACTGGTCTTGAGATCCACAAGGACCAACAAGACCCACATTAAGAAAGTTTGTATGGCTGTGCACTGTTGGGGCTCATTCCTCAGAGCCTGGACTTTATTTATGTGTTTATGTATTTATTGATTGATTGATTTATTAGGCTGGCTGTACACACTCTTTTCAGCCATGACTGGGATCTCTTACTGAAACAAACAAGATTACATGAAAATGGCACATTTGTAGTACTGGCACATATTTACATTGGTATAGTTTCTGAATACATCAATGATGTTATATTTTAAAGACAGGGTTGTAAAGAATAAAACTGATGAGGAATTCAATTACCAAACACAAGCAATAGAAATCAGTATCGGTGACTTTTGTCATATACCGCTGGGGGTTTAGCAACAGCAACAGAACGCTTTTCGTTTCATTTTCCTGATTTGTTTTTTATTTTATCAGCAGAATTTTTACATTAATTTTATGAGGAAAGTTTTATTTTGGGCAGGTTAAATAGATTAGTTTATATTTGGAACAAGCTGCATTGCAGAATAAAGGAAAAGAGAAATGAAGTGTGTGGGGGGGGGGGGTAAAAAGCCAGTTAAGATAAATGAATAATGAAGAGGACAGCAAGTCATTCGGTTGTCGATTCTGAGAATATTTAAAAGAGTAGCAAACGAGTGAAAGTATAACTGGTGGACTGCAGATGTTTTCATAAGGGATGCTATTGGATGCAGGTGGAAGATGTAAAGAGTGAAGGCTGGGATTTATGAAAGGAGATGGTGGCTTATGATTGAATGTTAGGTTAGATGGAGGGTAAGTTGAAAATTAATTTGCAGTAGTGGTTAGGGCAACACTGGATTGTTATATAATAATGAAGCCATGGCTTTACTTCTAAATGAGTAAGGTGCAAAGGAATGCAGGCATTTACTAATAGTGGGCAAATGTGGGTATTCAGGATGTAATTTGCTGAGTATTGGTTGAGTTTAGAATGTGATAAGAACAAGTTCTTTGATCAACTGTAATAATAAACCCACAGTTTGCTTTTTGTAAGTTGAAGTAAAGCTGATGTGTGGGGTTTACCTAAGGCTGTGATGAGCATATTACCGATACAATGTTTTCGATATACAATGCCTTTTACTATAAGATTTCGATATACAATGCCTTTTACTATAAGATTTCGATATACAATGCCTTTTACTATAAGATGCCTAGAGTCTGTTATGAAATGACTGGCATATTTGTAAGAATATTTTAGATTTGGGAGAATGTTTGAGATTTTTTTTCTACATATTAAGAGAAACTTTGGGTTGGGTCATGAATACCCAAATATTTAAAGACTACATTGGAAGGATTATTGAGTGCCCCTTGGGCCTTTAATTGTAGGTTGGAAGTGTTAGCTAGGCTTTGTGGAGTATGAAATATAACAAATTTTGTTTCATTTGAGATAAGTATTAAGTTATTGTGGAACAAAAGGTATAATTGAGAAAATCTTGAAGCTGTGATACTAGTTCTAAAATTGAGATAGTTGATTCTCAGAAAACCAAATTAGCCACAGAAACAACAATATTAAGTAGAAAATGAGCTGATGAATATAGAGAAATAAAATTAAAAGTCAACCTAGAGATACTGCCTTGAAAAGGAAGCCGGGGTCTGGGGAAATAGCATGGTGTTACACTTTAATTCACTACAACCGCCAGTGCTGATCACAGTTATAGTGATAACCATGCCTGTAGTGCTTGCTGCATAGGCTACATTGTCCCATTTAAGATGATAGTGCTTAAAAGGCAGACCACACATGGCCTTTGTGTTTTCCTGTGACTTCATTCTGGTACCGTATTTGCAATATTCAGAGCTATGATTAAGAACATTAAATGTATGAACATTTCTGCAAGAAATGCAAAGATTTGCTTTTCCTGTTCAGCTGAAAATGTTTTCATTCAATTTCTTTGTGACCCACATTTCTAGGCACTAGAATAGGCTGCCACTACTTCATTTTGTTGTCAATAGGTGTTAATGAGTTAGTTTTTGAATAGGAAGTCTTGGAACGAATTAGAGGTTGTACTGTCAAAACCAGTTTGTGCACGTTTGTTCACTAGTAGTGTATGATCTTCTGGGTCAAAGGCATATCATATTTCAACAAGTACAGTACCAGTAAGCTGACATCAAGCAGTTGTATGGTGTCTTCTGAGAATCTCAGGCACTTGTGTGGAATCATGACATTAGGTAACTAGGTATGAATCCTGTTTGAACCACAACTGGCCACTTCCCATCCCAGTCTGCCTTCAGATGGTTCTTAGTCCACTGATACCTAGACATGGACTTCCTTGCAATCCTTGCACTTGCCCTCATGTTCATTAGTGGAGGCAGGCATGCCTCACCCTTCACACTTTGTTTAAATTTGCTTTTCTCTGCATGCCATGATAACTCCTCTGGGCAGGTGTGTAGTGGGTATTGTGTAATGCTGTCACTTACTTGCATGGGTCGCACAGCTACTCAAACTACTCTGTCCCCTTCTGAGTGGACAGATCTCAGGGAAGTATTAATGAGCTATGTTCCCCTGAACTATGCCCTCATCCATCCCTTTAGATGTGACACGTCTTTCCTTCTTCTCCTTCTTCTTCCTCTCACACTAGCTTCGCTAGCACTCGGTCCACTAACCGAACCAGAATCATTTGGGTTTTAGTCATGGCTATATTCTTCTGCATCATGGATCCAGACATCATGCTTATATTGGCACTTGAAGGTTCTGGGACCTCATTTTTTTTAGATAGAGTAGGATTATTAGAGCAACCCTGTTTCCTTCTCCCCAGATTACTCATCTTTTCTTTTTGTTTTGGTGGATGGGGGTCACTAAAATGCATTTGGGAAGAATCTCTTCTTTTTTGTCATTTCTCTGCCCCCTTAAACTGTCATGCTGCAGGCTGACCTCCCTCATGCTGGTTTCAGGCTCATTAATAGACAGTCTGGTCTGTAAGGCAAACATCTCTATGTCTATGGTGATGTTCTTAACTTAAGCCACACCCTCAAGGCATGCAGGGGGAGGGGACACTAGGCTAGGGCTCAGTACATCACCCTTTGTATAACCCTGCTTCCTTTACATGTAATTCACATTCTGTTGTGATCTCTGGAACACCAGCAACATAGCATCTCCACTCTTACCCAACATACAGTCCCCCCTCCCGATGACAGAGATGAGCAGACATCCCCTTCATTCCTCTCCCTCCTTTTGTTGGTTCTTTCAGTGTTAGGGCTGCTTGTTAAACCCTGGTCTCCTGGATGATACACAAGGCTACTTTCCTCTATGCCACAGAACCAAAACTTTGAAGGATTTGAGTTGACGTAGCTCAAGAAGTCTATGACTAACTGTCCCGTGGACCTGGTCATTAGGTATGCCATCATGATAGTTAGGTGATATCTAGACATTGCTCTGCCTACCCCAAAGAAGGTTGATGCCACTTACAAGACAACAGCTCAGTAGGTAGATTATTTTACTAAGCATGTCAGAATTAACTCCTTTATGATCTGCTTGTTGCAGTACAGGCCCCACAGGGCAAGGCATCTTGTCACTTTACCACCAGACCAGGAGTACAGAGCTCTAAACACAGGGGTAGCAAGAAGGTATCTCTCTTTCTCTGTTTATCTCAAGTTAGGGTTTAGGTAACTCCACTTTTTATTCATCTGTGTCTGTTTAAGGTGGACCAGATACAAGAATGCAGTTAACCTTGAAGACCTTTCAGAGTCTGGGATCAAAGAAAACCTTCATGAAATTTTGTTTTCAACTTCTTCGGTGAGATACCATGGATCCTACTGCACCTAAGACTATGCCTGAGACTTATTGTCTTCAAGTGGGATTTCAGATGCAAATTCCTAGATGTCCACTTCATGGGGATAGGTTATTCCACCAGGCTATTCAGAACCTCATCTACCTGGACACTGCCTTCTGAACAAGAAGAAGAAATAGAAGAAGACCTTCAGCTTGGTGACCAGCCACAATGAAACCCTGCCAGTCATCTCTACACCCACTACTACTAGACCAGATGAGCCTCAAAAATGGAAGAAGTATCATCTAAAGAAGGTCTTCAAGCTGTGTTTTTATATACCTACTATTATATAGATGTCACACGTTGCATTCGCATATGCGCATGTTTTTATATACCTATTATATAGATGTAAATGCTTGCCTAAAATACTCTACTTTGTGGTGACACGTAAAGACGTTAAAATTAACTACAAATATGCATGTCCAGCTGCAAAATGATCGATCAGCTGAGATATTCTCACATCAATTGCTGGAAATTGGGAACGGAAAAGTGCCGGTTGATCTGACCTCAGGACGAATTTCATTGCCTCATAACTTCTGCAATTTAGTGACGTCAAAAGAAGAATTGGTTGAAAAAGTATTTCCCAATATTCAAACCAATTATAAGAATCATGACTGGCTGACTGAACGAGCTATTCTTGTGGCCAAAAACAAAGATGTCTACGAACTTAACATTATTATTCTGTCTAACATTCAAAGCGAGGCAGTCACACATAAGTCCGTCGACACTGTTGTGGAAGCAGATGAAGCTGTTAATTATCCAACAGAATTTTTGAATTCACTCGATCTGCCAGGGATGCCACCGCACGTACTGCAATTGAAAATATGCGTGCCAATTATGTTGCGAAATATCAACCAGCCAAAGCTTTGCAATGGCACGCGGCTTGCAGTAAAAAAATTAATGAGCAACATTGTAGAAGCAACAATCTTGACTGGACCTTTCAAAGGTGAAGATGTCCTCATTCCTTGCATTCCTATGATTCCAACGGATATGCCATTTCAGTTTAAGAGATTGCAATTCCCAATTCGATTGGCGTTTGCAATCACCATCAACAAAGCTCAGGGCCAATCTTTAGAATTGTGCGGTTTAGATCCACACACGGATTGCTTCTCACATGGACAATTATATGTTGCTTGTTCTAGAGTCAGCAAACCAGACAATCTCTATATCTACACAGACAATGGAACAACAAAAAATATTGTATACCCACAAGCATTGTGAAATTAAACATATTAGAAACGTGCGCTTTCTCTTTTCTTTCTTTTCCGTTTAAGCAGACTGAGCCACAGCAACGCGTGGCCGGGTACAGCTATATTATATATATATATCTACATATCTGGGGGTGAGGTGATGACTTAATCCCATAACAGATGTGCAGGGGAGTTGCCTGCTACTATTAAGAAGAGTTTTTTTTAATGTTTTGCAAACCTTTATGCACCTGTTGCTTCTTTAAGTTTGCAAAGTTTTCAGTTTTAAAGGTTATAGGAGTGATTTTCTGTTGATGCTGTTGGAAGTGATGGGTCCTTGAGCAGGTGTATCTAGTAGATTAACTGCTACATAAGAATGCTTTCGTTGTCTCCCATTGTTTCCATTCCTCCCTTCTCTCTCAAATTCTTGCATGTCCTTGAAATTCATGTCCCCTAAAATAAATTATATATATATATATATATATATATATATATATATATATATATATATGTGTGTGTGTGTGTGTGTGTGTGTGTGTTTGAAAAATGTTTATATGATTGAAATTCCACAGTAGCATGACCAAGAGCAAAAGAAGAAGGTCAGGCTGAATCTAGTACAACTTTAAACACCTAAAAACAGCTTCCACAGACACGAGGCTGAAGCAGTACCTAAAAACAGCTTCCACAGACACGAGGCTGAAGCAGTACCTAAAAACAGCTTCCACAGACACGAGGCTGAAGCAGTACCTAAAAACAGCTTCCACAGACACGAGGCTGAAGCAGTACCTAAAAACAGCTTCCACAGACATGAGGCTGAAGCAGTACCTAAAAACAGCTTCCACAGACACGAGGCTGAAGCAGTACCTAAAAACAGCTTCCACAGACACGAGGCTGAAGCAGTACATTATCAGTCACACACAGTCATGTGATGCACTGTTGGAGGTTGTATTCTTTGAGTAGTTTTACATGCCATAAGACTGTCAGTATCCTAGCTTGGCATTACATCATAAAGTTCAAAGCATTTCCTGTGCCACTGAAGGACATGTGTTTGTGTGCTACATAGAGAAGTGGAAGCTGAGGAGGAACTGCTATAATGAGACCTATAATTAGTCAGTTGTACTGTTCAGTTAGAGAAATTGCACAGACTCTGTGCTATGCAAGTGACCTAAGAACTCTGCAGAAGATATGTCAATGTGAACTGCAGGTTAGCAGCAGACACCTATCCCTTTCCATAGGCAGGAACATACACAGGTGATGTGGATGCACAGACTAGTCATCCAGGTAAGAAGTACAGTATGCATGTGGGAGTGTGTGTCAGTGCATGTCTGTTTGTTTCTGTGCCTGCATACAGGAACAGTATCTTCGTGGGTCTGTGAGTGTATTTGCACAAAGGCTTAGTGTGAGTGCATGTGTGTGTGTGTGTGTGTGTGTGTGTGTGTGTGTGTGTGTGTGTGTGTGTGTGTGTGTGTGTGTGTGTGTGTGTGTGTGTGTGTGTGTGTGTGCATGCGTGTGCATGCTTGTGCGTGTGTGTGCGTGTGTGTGTGTGTCTGTGTTTGTGTATGTGTGTGTGTGTGTGTGTGTGTGTGTGTGTGTGTGTGTGTGTGTGTGTGTGTGTGTGTGTGTGTGTGTGTGTGTGTATGTGTGTGTGTGTGTGTGTGTGTGTGTGTGTGTGTGTGTGTGTGTGTGTGCATACTGCAGCATCTGTGCTCAGTGTATGCCTGTGTACCTCTCTGTGATCTATACTGTCTGGCAAGGTGGGTGAATAGTGCAGAACAACACTCTATAGTGTGCATTCTGTACTGCTTAGCCTTCCTTGTCAGACAACGCCCAAGGTGGGTGCTATATGAATGTTGTCTCCAGGCAAGTCATTGTGTGTGTGTATCACTGCCAATAACTTGATATTAAAGCCTATATCCAAAGCTATTCTGAAAGGAGTGTAGATATTATTGACTCCTGGTGGTTTTATTTAAGTGATTCTTAGTACAGAATCATTTTACCCAATCATAAACAAGCAGAACTGAAACGAGTTAATAGTTATCATCTGCTTCCTGTCATATGACCGCACATGTTCTATATAATTAGTGAAAAGTATTAAGTTCAACAACTCCAGCTGTTCTGGTAGCAATGAGAGATAAAAACCTATGTCCAAGGTGACCAGTGTTCAATTAGTGGCTTGTATGACTGACAGAACCAACAGAGAGGGATGTTAGTGGCCATTCCAGGATGGGTAGGTGGACCTATGGGTGTCTACTGTGTCTATCACTGCTGGAGACAGGAGAAAGCATTTTGTTAGGTCTGCCTAAAGAGCTTAGAAAAAGGGAATATATTTACAACATTTGGTTTACTCTTAAGATTAGCACATGCCACCTGTAATATATCAATAAGAAAATTAACTGATAACTCAAGCAGTGTTATGCTCTGTCTTCAAAGATAGTCATGAGGGGCAAATTGCAAATTCTTTGCTGATAAGATAAGCTATGAAGAAACTGGATAAGGAATATTCACCTAATCCTGTGTTTTTAGTATATATGACAGAAGCCGATGAAAGAACACAAAACTGAAAAATGGTTGCAGGAAGGAAGGCACCAAACACAAAATGTAAGAACAAGCAGTTTAATCCAAAATGAAGCGCTTTTTGCCACAGTAAATACTGTGACTTCTTCAGATAAGGGCATGCTCTCAATGCTGTTTTTAAGTAGTCAGTGAGCAGTAGTTAATTAATTAGGTAATTAACCAATATTAGTTAATCAGTTCATTTCATTCTTCTTGACAACAAATTGAAGTACTCATAGAAACTGCAGTTTCTAAAGACTACAAATGTCACAAACACATTTAGACACACCCAGATGCAAAACTCAAACCCTAACCCTACAGAAGAAACAATACTAAATGTTCTTATATACCATAAAATACCTACAAAGGTTTTTGTACTTTATAAGTACCAAATATCTAAAATACTAAAATGACATGGTAAACCCGTGTTCATTCCTACTATTGCTGATTTTTACGATCTTATGTACAATTGATACACACTTTACATTAATTCTATATGTAAAACCCTATCTAGTAAAGCTTCTTAATTTAAGAATACATACAACAGAACATCTTTCATTTAGACCTGGATACTGCCCTGCACTGGTGTTTAACTGCCATATTGATTCTAAACGTTCTAACTCCAGTGAAACTGGACACCCCATGTTACTGGGTATAATTTGGTCTATTGCCTTGAAAGAAAACCTGTGATCCATGTATTCGTGAATATGTTTAGCTAGGGCACTGTTTTCACTCAATTTGCCAATGTGGAATAGATGTTCATATATTCTTTCCCGCAATTTCCTATCTGTTTTCCCTATATAGAATGCGGGACATATTTGGCATTGGGCTAGGTATATGACCCCTTTAGACTGGCAGTTTAATCTAAATCTGGTGGTGTATTGAGTGCCTTTGATCTTAAACTTCTGACCCACATCCATATGTTTACAGTAATTACACATACCACATTTATACATCCCACATCTACTGACTAGTGTATTAGAGTTATTTTCAACTAGATATTTTAACTTGGCTCCTCTTTTGAAGGTAATTCTAGGTGTTTAGCCACTTTCTTACTTATAAAGGTGTCTGACCGTAGTAGGTCCCAGTTCTTCCTGATGATCCCACATAAGTCAAGAGCATCTACACTGAATGAAATAATGAAATTATTAAAATTACTAAAATTCTGGAGTACATTACTGTCGGTGTTCCCTTCAATATGTATTCCTATAGTATCAGTGGGTGTATCAATTCGATTTTGACTTAAAATAGGTTTGTACACTCCGTTCGTACGCTTGTGAATCACCTCTTCAATAATCAGATTCAACATCTGTATAGGGTAACCCCTCCTAGTGAACATCTCCTTCAAGTTGTTACATTCTAAGTAGAAGTCTCTATCTACGGAGGACATCCTAGCTGCCCTGACCAACTGTCCTTTTACTGCTGACTTCTTCTGGTGGTAGGGGTGACAGCTAGAAAAGTACAAGAAACTTTTAGAATAAGTTTCTTTTCTATGTATATGTGCGTTGAAGCATTTACTGGTTGTATCTTTATAAATCAAAACATCCAAATATGATATGGAATTTGCACCAAATTGTGATGTAAACTGCAAAAAGTCAGTTGTCTCATTAAAGTAACTGACAATTGCATTAGCTGTGTCGTTGTCACCCCTTATCATCATGAAGATGTCATCCAAGAATCTAGTGTAGTAGTGTACCTTGTCTTAGACCCAGTTGTTCTGTAGGACGAATTCATGTTCCCAGTCGGCCATTACTAAATTGGCAAAACTGGTGCCACACGGGGACCCCATGGCTATCCCCGATAGCTGTAAAAACAATCTTTTGTCAAAGATTACATAGTTATTGGACAAAATAATGTCCAATAGTTCACTAACCAAACTTATTGTATCATTAGGTATGCCCTTGATTCTCAGAATGTGGCTAATTCTCTCTATGCCCTCCATGTGTGGGATGGACATATACAAGTCCTTAACATCTACTGTTAAAAAATTGTAACTATTATCATATTGTAAATTATTTCGACAGTGTAGGAATGACCAAGAGTCCTTGCAAATTTGTTTCTCACTAGTTACATATTTTTGTAGCACAGAATCCACATATTTTGTACATGCATACGTTATGCTATTTCTGGCGTCAACTAGTGGTCACAAGGGAGGGTTGCTTATATCTTTGTGCATTTTAGCTACCCCAAAGATATTAGGTATTCTTGGCACTGGCATAGATAAATAGTTGCATAGATTAATATCTATTCTGCTTTCAATTAACAATTCGTATATAAAAGATTTAACGTGACTGTAAGCTGTATTTAACTTGTTTCTAGAAACTTCTTTATAAGCATCTGTGTTGAGTATTTGTAACATTCTAGTACTATAGTCACTGATGTTCATCATAACCAGTCCCCCTCCCTTGTCAGGTTTCATTATTCTCAAACAGGCTGTTTGCAATTCATCTAATAATTGCCTCTCTCTAACAGTAATATTTCTTACAAAATTCTTGCTGGTTTTATTTTTCACCAATTCATTCCTTAAGTCCAACTCCCAAATTTGCTCGAACAGGTCTAAGATTGGGTGCAAGGGTGGATTGAATGTACTAGGAATGTGAAACTCATCTTTTCTGGGAGTATTTTCACATAAGATGAGATTTAGGTTAAGTTTACGCACATACAGTTTTAGGGCTATAAGTGAAGAGGCAAGGTTTGCTCGATAACATGGCACAAAAGTCAACCCTTTAGCAAATAGCTCCACTAAGGCTCCATCTATAGTCAGGTCAGAGAAACTGTAGATAATAAAGTCATTCTCTTTGTTGTAAAGCAATTTACAAGAACTGCTGCCTGCATCAATGTTCACTTCCTCATTCTGTTCCCCTTCTTGTTCTTCCTCTGATTCTGGTAGTGTGCTGGTTGTTGGGGCTTGTGGTTTAGTGAACGGTTCTGAAAATTTTTACCTTGGCCATTGTGTGAACTGTCATTCATGTTGGGGGTTGCCACAGCAGAACTCAGGTCCGCTAATGATTGGCAGTAGATTTTGACGAACGCTAAGGTGCCAGCTCAACTTTCAACCTTCAACAAAGGCACGCCCATTTATGCATGTCTTTTGAATGCCCACGCAACTGCGGGGAAGACATGCAGACTCCACACAGAAGGCACTCCCCGCACTCCAGCCGAGAATCGAATGGGAGAACCTCTTGCTGTGAGGCAACAATGCTACCGCTGCACCACCACGGCGTGTACTTCTCCACTGTGAATACATTCCATTAATGTGAATAAATGTCCCTGAAGTGCTGTGGCAACCTCTTCTTGAATTTATTTTTTGACTCACCAGAGTATATTAGGTTGCAAGCACATCTCAGAGCATAATCAACTCTCTCTCTCTCTCTCTAAATCACAAATAAAACTTCCTGTTGCTTTAAACATTTACCATTAATATGCTCTGAGTTACAATGTATTTGCAAGTAATACACTTGCAAAAGGGGTATGTATCAATGACATTCTAAAATTACTATGGACTAAATCAAAAATGCCTTTCTCTTTTTAATAAGAAAACACAATCACATTCAGATATAAACCTTTATTTATTTATTGACATTTGATTACCAGGAAAGTCCAACTGGGTAGGAGCACATTTTCACTGGGGGCCTGAGGAGACAAGCTCCGACGTACTTCTTGAGTATTTTTTGGAGATGTGCCATGTTGTCGGTTATGCAAATGAGTGTGGATTCATCTGTGTACTGTATTAGGGAGGCCTACCATGTGAATGTGTGGATTGCATTGGTGAGAATGTTAAAGAGGAGGAGGAGACCAAGGGTAGAGCCTTGTGGTACACTGGTCGTGACTGGGAGTTATGGAGGGACTGTGGAATGTCATTTTACTGACTGATACCTATTGGGCTGGTAACATTTGAACCACAGAACGGTTGGCTGAGATAAACATAATGAGGACATTCAAAGTAGACGTTTGCTGTGACAAACTGTGTCAAGGGCTTTAGACATGTCTAAAAATAAAGGGTAGACTAGTTTGCCATTACTACTAGCTTTATTGACAGACTCTATATAAGTTAGAAGGGCAGTGCTAGTACTATGGGAAGGATGGAAGCCATGTTGTATGGGGGATAGGAGTTCTTCCTGCAGGAGATAGTTTATGATTTGTTTTGAATACATTTTCCATGTACTTTAGAGAAGAGGATAAGATTGCTATAGGTCAAAAGTTAGTAATGTCTATTGAATGTTCTCCTTTGTGCAGAGGGATAATGAGTGTTTTTTCCAGAGAGAGGCAATGTGTGATTCCTGGACTGACCTATTTATAAGGATTGAGACAACCTAAGCAATGCTGTCTGCTGCTATTTTAAGGAACTCACTGGAAGGTCATCATCTGAAGTAGAGCTTGCTTTGAGTTTAAGAGTAGTTTTATATAGGATGTGGGCACAGCTTTGAAGGTGAAAGTAGGTGTGGTGACACTGATACCTACTGGGCAGGGTTAGGATTAGATGTTATTGACATTTGATTACCAGGAAAGTCCAACAGGGTAGGAGCACATTTTCACTGGGGGCCTGAGGAGACAAGCTCCAACCTATTACAAAACATTTAAAAGCATTCAAAGTATTAGTTTATTTTTTAGGGTTGATCATGAGTTGTGAGTTACAACGCCATGTTAGAGCTGGTTGGTTAGAGCTGTCATACTGTCTATGAAATAAAAGATTAATTGTATTGTGGTTTCAAGTGATGTGTTATTGGTTGAAGACTTAGGGTTGAATTTATGGCCAATATGAAGATTTCTTTAATGGCTGTCCAGAATTTTTCAGGATTGTGTATTCTGAAAGTATTTTTCTCTTCATTAATTTGCTTTTTAGTACAACTGCGAAGCATTTCAAGGTTTTCAAGAGTCTCATGGTGTTTTATATTCTCGCCACGCTTTCCATACTTTTTCTTTGTCCTGCTTTAGTATTCTAATCGTTTTGGTAATTGCCTTATTTTAATCTCTTCCTTCTAAGAGGTGCAAGACTGTTTAGGATATTCAGGAAATGTGCACTGAATTCATTTATTGTATCATCTAAGGGGAGGATCTTTAAGAAGTTACAGTTAATAGATGATAGGGTAATAACATTTCTGGGTTCAACATGGAAAGGTTGCATGTTGTTTTATAAATATGCTTTTTAAGTGGATGTGTGAAATGTCTAGTTGTATATTTTTGGGGATTATCACTGAGACAGATATCGTATCTGAGGGTATGCATTTGCAAGGGTCTGATACTAGGTTCCAGTCTAATAGGGAATTTGATCTCATGCTATAATGTGTGGGGTTATTAATTCCTTGTGTGAAACAAAATAAGCTCATGTTAGATGTAGGGGAGTTACATTTTATGGCCAGCCAACTGACATTCATATCACCTGGTAGTATTTTTTCTTGTGGAATTGTTATGCATATACAATGTAAGATATCTTCCAGTACAGGTGCATTATCACCAGGAAGAATGTAAAGAACAGTGATACAGACTTGTTTATAATTGTTTCACTTCAGGAAAGTCACTTTCAGAAAATAATTTTGGTATTGGACTGTTGTAAGGGGAAATGTGGTAGTCGTTGGGAAACATTAAAGCAATAACATCATCTTTCCTGCTTATACGGTCATTATTGATGATATTATAGCCAAGAGATGTAATTTCAGAGTCATTTATGCTGGGTTTAAGCCAACTTTCAGTTACAGAGAGAAAATCAGGCTTATGTTGGGTAATCCAGGCATCTAGTTCGGCAATTTTATTTCTTGTGTTTCTAACATTTATGAAGTCAAAGTACTGGGATTGGGAGTTGACCATTGTAGAGTTAGAGTAGTGTGTGGAAGATATTTGTGTTGACGTTCATTGCGATATGTGGGGCCAGGATTAGGGTGAATGTCTCCTCCTAGAAGGATTTTAGTATTTGGGGGAATTACTGATACCTGTCATTACTAGCTAAAAAATTAAAGATACAGTTGCATGTATTTTTTAACTATAAATAATCCTGAATATTTCTTATAAAAGAACTGAGGTACATTGAGGAGATAAGACGACAGCGTTGTGTTCACACTGAATATTTTCAAAGAAGAGGCATCTCTAGTCAATTTCAGTCCCTTGGAATATAGTAAAAATATCCTATTAATATTTCAGCATCAAACTTAAGTGTCTGGGCCTCTCTGTAACAAGGTGACATTATCCTGCGGGCGTAAATCATTTAATTGAGTTCTTACATAATACCAGAGCAACATGGTCGTGTTTTTATACAGTGTATATGAAGGTCCCTCTTCATTGAAGAGCACATTTTGTCTATAATTTATGTGCTATGCAAAGGCATGGGATCCTTTTATTACATAAGGTTTGATATATAATATTTGAGTCTATGCAGGCCACAATGTGAGTTGGCAGATTTAATGTTGTTTATCATAAATTATTTGTCTGGCATTACACCATGTTATTATCCACAATTTATAGTCTTGGGAATAATGTATTGGGCATCACTGACATCAGTCATTTGATGCCTTTTGATGCTATTAGGTATAAATACCCAAATGCCATTTCTTAAGCTACATTTCCAAAATATATGGAATAAAATCAGCTATTTGTCTTTATGTATGTTACATGACGAATTAGGTATTTTGCTTATAGCAACTAATTCATGAATAGACAGACATTATGGAGTTACATGAATTAAAACTGTATACATTTAGGATATAGACACACTTTTTTATGTATTCTAGTAGAAATTATACCAGTTTGAAAAGATATTTATGTATTTTAAAACTGCATTACACTAGTTGGAAAATTGTGCATTAGGGTGGTGTTTAGAATTGATTAATGAAGCTATGTAAAATGGAAAGTTTTTATCCCCTGGATACCCCTTCTGTAGGAAACAAACTCAGTTTTTTTCTTTATACTTAAGCAAGGGGCACAATTTGGATCAGCTACCTTAATAGGTTCATAGGTAGGTACTAGGCTATCTGCCCAAGGGCATTTATAAGCCTAGCCAGAGTGTGTCAGCTTGTGCCACCCCATTGATTAATTAACTGAGCCTCTTTCAAGAAGAGCCAATGAAGTGATCCCAGAGGTGTGTTTTTCTGTTACCCACCCACTCGTCAAGGTTTCTCTTGAAGAGTGTTAGTGAGGGACTCTGCCTCATGTAGTTAGGAATTTTGTTCCAAAGCATGGGGAGTCTCTGTGACAGGAATTTATCCCTCCAACATGTTCTATTTATTGTTGTGGCAAGGTATAGCTCACTAGAGCGAGTGGCTTGCAGTGACTTGGATTTCTTTAGTTGGAGCATGTCCATCAATTCTGAGTTGGACATGGCTTTGTAAGTCAGGCAGCGATCACCTCTGAGTAAGCAATATGCCACTGAGTACAGCCGGAGTTTTTCCAGTTAGGCTGCATAGGACATATGTTTGAGGCCAATAATCCTCTTGTTGAGGTACTTTTGTGGTCTTTCCAGCTGTTGGAAGTGTCTTGTGAGGTACATCCCAAATGAGGCATTGTACTCTATGATGGGTCTAATGTGTGACGAGTAGAGGGGCACTATAACCACTTTATTTCTAGATGCGAACCCCTTAGTAATTAGATGGGCCACATAGAAGGATTTCCTAACTACATTGGCAATATGATTGTCAAAGGGGAGATTACTATCTACCTGGGTCCCCAGATCTCTTATTACCTCTTATGTATTAAGGGGGCTGCCACCTATGTGGTAATTCATGGGTGTTTTGTTTTTCCCAAATGGGATGACTATGCATTTTTTGGCATTTAGCTTGAGACCATGACTTTGACACCAGGTGTCCATCTCAGTAAGGCCCTTTTGGAGAATGTCCATGTCAACCAGTGAGTCAATTATGGCTATCAGTTTGCAGTCATCAGCGAACTTGGTTAGCCATAGTCCTCCTGTGTTTGCCTGTACTTCTGAGAAGTATATGCCAAACATTAGGGGTCCCAGGACCGAGCCTTGTGGGACACCACTCGTGACTGGATTAGAGACGGACCTGGAACCCGCTATTCTTACCGTGTGAGTTCTGTCTGTAAGCCAGTTGGCAACCCATCTCATGATGTAGGGGTTTATGTTCAGGCTGGTGAGTTTTTCCTATAATTCCCGAGTGGGGAATGGTGTCAAAAGCCTTGGCGAGGTCAAGGTAGGCTGTGTGACCACCTTCCCCTCATCTATGGCCTTGGTGATTGCCTTGAAGAAGTCAGCTAGGTTTACTAGGCATGATCTGCCCTTAACAAAGCTGAACTGGGTCACATCAAGTGTTTGGAGGTTCCCAATGTCTTTGTTAATGAGTTCCACGCTGATGCACTCTTTAGCCTTACAGACTAGGCTAGTCAGGCTTATGGGGCCATAGTTTCCAGGGTCAGTTGTGGCCACTCCTTTGTGGAGTGGAATAACCATTGCTGTGTGCCATTCTATGGGCATGTAGCCTGTGGAGAGTCTGAGGTTGAAAAGTGTGTTTAGGTGGGGGGTTAGTTCGTTCTGTAGTTCATGCAAGATGCAGCCTGGGACACCATCTGGCCCCATTGATGCTGTGCTTTTAGCTTTAGAAAGGGCTGTTTTCACCTGTGCATCTGGGATTTCTGGGACACTACACTTTTCCAGTATTGTTGTGGGCTCTTTTGGGGGTGAGAGGGGAGTGAAATTTGCACTGAATCTATCTGCCAGGATGTTGGCAATATCAGTAGGTTCAGTATATTTTGTGCTATTTTGCACTAGCTCAGAGCATATCTGCGAGTTGCCACTTAGATTCTTGACATAGCTAAAGAAGGCTTTGTAGTTATCTTTCGAATCCTTGGCTATTTTTCTTTCAAAGTTAGCCTTGGATGATTTTATGAGGGATCATAGTTTCTTACTGATACTGATCAGGGATGTCTTTCCTTCTTGGGATTTGCTTTTTTCTGAACTAGTTTCCTCCTTCTATTGTATAGCCTGTTTATGGCAGGGGTCCACCAGTCTAGTTTCCTTCTCTTAGAGGAATGAGTCTTGGTTTTGCTAGGGATGGCATGATCCATGCATCCTTGTAGGTGCTCATAGAGTGCATTTGTAAAGGTTCCTGCATCTTGGACACTGTTATCCTTTAGCATGGGGGCTGTGAAACTTACAACCTCTGTCTTAAGTAAGGTGAAGTTTGCTATAGAAAAGTTTCACTGTGGTTTCCTTGGTTGTGAGTAGTGGTGTGGTGTGGACATCCAGAGTGATTCGTTTGTGGTCTGATCTAACCAGTGACGGCTTGACCACCGGTGCGGAACACCTGTCACCCATGTTGGTGATGACCAGGTCCAATATGTTTTCACCTCTAGTAGGGGAGTTTGCCAGCTGATCCAGGGCATTTGTGTTGATAAATTCCAGGAAGTGCTGGACCTGAGAGTTTGTACTTGAGTAGTTTTCCCAGTTAACGTAGGGTAAATGAAATTGCCCAATATCAGGGCATTCGGTAGGACCTTCATGTTTTCCAGTGTCTCCAGAAAGGCAGAGTGGAGGTCCTGGGTCATGGAGGGTGATCTGTAGCAGGCCACAATTTGCATTGCAGATCTGACCGATGTTAGTTGCACATGGATGATCTCAGAGGTATCATGCTGTGCCACTAACCTGAAGGTGTAGGTATCCTTGATGAATATGGATGCACCCCCTCCTTTTGTGTTTTGGTCCATGTTCTGTGGCTGAAATGAGTGGTAGGAGTTGTAGCCCAGTATTGCTGGGGTGCTCTGTGGAGCCTTGAACCAGGTTTCAGTTACTTCACAGATGTCGACGTTCTCCATACTCCTAGCACTGAGTAACACAACCCTCATTTTTTTATTTGTGCTGTTTACGGAGGTGGGTTTGACTTTTGAGCCTTGCCTAAAAAAGGCACTATGGGGGCAGCAAGAGCCTTGGCCAGTATTTGAAAGCCTAGGGGTAACAGGTGAAAGCCATCTTTTGCAAAGCAATGAGGCTTGTCGAGCTGTCATCCCAGGCTGACAGACACTGGATCCCCTTTGAATGACACCAGAAGCTTAGTCAATCATTGAAATTGATCATTTTTTCTTTATACTGCGGTATCATTCTTGGTGAGGGCAGGATGCTACTCAGGGTCAGGGTCATACCCGCCTGGGCTACATGATCAGAGAGCTCTTCCATGTCTCTTTTCATGTAGTCCAGGGAGGTACGTCTCAGGTCATTCACACCAACATGAACAATGACAGAGTCATATTTGTACTTGTCCTGGAGTGACCTGAGTGCTTGTGTTATATGGCTGATTCTGGCTCCCGACAAACAGCTAACAGTAACCTTCTCCTTGTCCAGCCTAGTGAGTGGGACATCAGTGTGCCTGACTATAGAGTCGCCTGTTACTAGTGTGTTAGGTATGTTATTTCACCTTAAGGGCTGTGATTGTGCGGCACACTGATTTTATGTTTTATGTGTTGTCTGGTTTGTGATGGGAGGTGCAGGTTTTTTGGGTGTCTGCTTTGGAGGTCTCTGATGCTTTTGCAGGTTTTTATTTAGAGCCTCCGAGTATGATTTTGTGTATTTATGTGTATTTTTTGCCAGAGCTGGTTTACTATGTCTATGTGAGGTTGGAGGTGTGGTGCAAATGTTAACCTTCTCCTCATGACTGCCTGTTCCAGTCTTGGGTGGAGAGAGCTCAGCCTCCAATTTAGCTATATAATTGCATCTCTCACATATGTCAATGTTTTGTGGTAGGAGGAGAGGGTTGTCTGTGTACATGAGGCAGTTGTAACATTGCCTCAGGATACCCAGGTTCACCAGCTGGACTGGAGAGTATACCTGAAATTGCCCTTTGGTCATGCCTGAATAGTAGGGTGAGCTGCTTAGTCGCTTGGTTAGTAAGGAGTGAATAATGAGCCTTGCCCTACTGGGCAATCAAGTTTCGGGGTATATTAGTGCTTGCTATTAGGTCTGAGCAAGTGCTGGACTGTAGGATGCTTTTTAAGTGCTTAGGTTGAGAGTTAGACTACTTTCAAGGGAAAATCTGAAGAGGAGACTTGGTGGCGCCGGGAATAATTTAGCCTAGCTAACTGGCACTGCCCAGACGTGCAAAACATTGCAAACACAGTTTTTACAGCAGGGAAATTATACAGATAGAAATTAGCCCAAAATGGCGTATAAACTACTATCTTCTGGGCTGGAACTACTCCTCCAGGGACAGATGGCTGCTCAAAGCTCCCTCTCTCACAGGTGAACAGAGAAACCTGCCTCTATCCAAGTAAGGTATGGGCAACTCAGAAACTTGTAACACAGCCCTGAGTTCAGAACTAGCCTGAAAACTGGACTATACTAGCTTAGAAAGGTGGGAAACAAGGACATTTTTTGTTTAAATGATAAGGCAAAAACAGTAAAAAAAATACACTTAAAACAGCTTTAAATGACTACAAACAGTAAAAAATACACTTAAAACAGCTTTATATGACTACAAGCAATCAGAAAAGGCTTTTATACAAATTACCCAATTAACCAGTAAAAAACATCTCAAAACTGAGCCCTGTTCCTGTAGTCTTCAATCAGACAAGTTCTAACTGCACACTCCTGCCACTGGGGTGTAGGGGAACCTTCTCCAAAAAAGAAGGCCTGGATTAGTGCTCAAGTTATACAAGCAAAGCTAGATTCAGCAGGCCTGAATCTAGTTTATGTGACAGCAAACAAGGCACACCAATTTCAGTAAGAAACAGTTCAAATATGCAGACACTATAAGCCTCTAACCAGAAATTCCCAGCTCAGAAGAGTCCAGCCTCTCCTCCCACAAAGTGCAGACCACAAACCTTCTTAATGTAAAATAACTGGCCTGAAGCCCAAGTACTTAAACCAGAACTAATACACTTTTAGAATAACACTGAGCCTTCAATCAGCAGTTCCCAACTTAGAAGGATGTAAGCTACCTGTCCTGCCACAACAGTGCAGACCACAAATCTTCTTAATGTAAAACAACTGGTCTGAAGCCCAAGTGCTTAAACCAAAAGGCTTAGAATGATTGCTACACTTTAATCAGGCTACTACCAAGCAGTAATAAATACAACTGAATACTTTTAAGAAAGCCTGGATTAGTTCTCAGGTTATACAAACAAAGCTAGATTCAGCAGGCCTGGATCTAGTCTATCCTACAGCAAACAAGGCACACCAATTTCAGTAAGAAACAGTTCAAATATGCAGGCACTATAAGCCTTTAACCAGAAATTCCCAGCTCAGAAGAGTCCAGCCTCTCCTCCCACAAAGTGCAGACCACAAACCTTCTTAATGTAAAATAACTGGCCTGAAGCCCAAGTGCTTAAACCAGAACTAATACACTTTTAGAATAACAGACACTGAGCCTTCAATCAGCAGTTCCCAACTTAGAAGGATATAAGCTACCTGTCCTGACACAACAGTGCAGACCACAAACCTTCTTAATGTAAAACAACTGGTCTGAAGCCCAAGTGCTTAAACCAAAAGGCTTAGAATGATAGCTACACTTTAATCAGGTTACTACCAAGCAGTAATAAATACAACTGAATAATATAGCAATAACCCATGTCTGGGTGTGGGTAATGCTGGATTTACCCACGGTTGGTGTGGTTTGGTCATGAGGGCGAAACCTGAGTGGCCAAACAAAGACAACCATGGGTAAATCCAGCATTACCCATACCCAGAACTGGGTTATTGCTATTATACAATGATATTATTTCTTAAATAATGGCATTGTATAATGCTTCCTTGGTGCCCTTCCGCAGCTGTCTGGTATTCTGTGGCAGTTCTGAGGTACTGGGCATGCGTATGCTTACGCAGTACATCAGAGCTGTGGGTGGAAGCAACGGAGAAAGCAAGATCTCCATTACTTTTGACAAACTGTCTCGCTATGTTAAAGGAGTTTAACATAGTGAGACAGCTTTAAAAAAAGCAATGGAGAATTTCCATTGCTTTTTTTAAAGCTGTCTCACTATGTTAAACCCATTTAACATAGCGAGACAGCTTTTAAAAAAGCTACGGAGAAAAGAAGATCTCCGTTACTTTTTCTAAAGCTGTCTCGCTATGTTAAACTCCTTTAACATAGTGAGACAGTGTGTAAAAAGTAACGGAGATCTTGCTTTCTCCGTTGCTGTAAAAAAAAGACTTATACTAATGGAAAAAGTCCGGGCAACCGGACCTTTTTCCATTAGTATAAGTCTGATTTACAACGTGCATGCTGTCCAATCAGCATGCACGTTTTGGAATATTAATGGGGGGGGGTTGTTGTATAATTAGGTTTAAGACCCCATTTAGTAACATACCTCTGTTTGATATGATACTTTGGTTATTAATTATATGAACTAGATGAAACTGCTTATCAGTTATGTAAAATAGATTACTCTTTTCTAACGCAAAATTTGGAGAGATATAAAGGTTATGACAATGCTAATATTAGGATAACAACTGTCATAATAAAAAATCATTAGACATAATTTTTTTCAAGAGAAGAGGGAAATCCAGAATTAGAAATTTTATGTAAGCAGGAAGTATAGAAAATGGCCTTGAATTTTTGTCAAGAAATGTGTTATATTTAGATATCATTGTATTTACTGAACTGAAAATTTCCTTGGGCATATAGGAGACTGTGCTATTACAGAAAATCCAAAACGGACAAACTGTTAAAACAAGCTTATTAATAGAACACGAAATGCAATGTTTGTCACTTTCACCACTGTTTATTAAATATTAGATAAGCGCATTTGTCTTACACAATAGACTTCTTCAGATCTGATCTTAGACTAGACCTTTAGATCTTCTTCTATTTTGCTAGGTATTTCTCTCATATAGGGGTGAGCAAATGTAGTTAGGTGGCTTGATCCAAAGATATTTTAGTTCTAAACGCAAAAAAATCAATTTTTGTTGAAAGGTTGGAGATGTTTCATCTACCAATGTTACTTACTGGGAACTTTGTTGATTTGTCCACTTTAAGTTTGTTGACTCATTGCTATATTCCTCAACAATTTTATGGATTATGGGTTTCAATTTCTAGGTTTACAGACATAAAGCAATACATCTTCTGCAAATGAAGTTACATTTGGTGTCATACATCCACTGGATATTCCATCATGATTCAAAGTGTTTATGATTTTATTAAATAAAGGTTCTAAGTACAGAATAAATATGTAAGATGAGAGGGCACACCTTGTTTAGTTCCTATTAAAAATTTTATTTTGTGTGGAGATGTTTCCATTTATTACAAAGCATGTTGAGGTAGAGTTATATAAGACTTCTCTGGCTATAACATAGTTTTTATGAAATGCAGAGTTATGAACTACTCTGTTGAAATGGTATATGTATGTGTTTCAAGGTTTTATTTGCATCCAATTCAAATATTCACATTAATATATCCAGATTATAATTCTGATACAAAGCCATTTCAAGCATTACATTATTATCTTGTTCATGGGTTCATAGGTTCATAGATGTGCACTAGGCTAATGGCCCTGGGGACTTTACAAGCCTACCCACAGGATTACCCTGGCATTGTGCCACCCAACCTTAGTTCAGAGTGCCTCTGTTGAGTAGAGCCACTGGAGTTATCCCTGGGGTAAACTTTCTATTTTTCTTCCACTCATCAAGATTTCTCTTGAAGAGAGTCAGCGAGGTGCTCTGCTTGACATGTATGGGAAGTCTATTCCATAGCATGGGTAGTCTCTGGGTTATGAACCTGTCTCTCCAGTATGTTCTGTTAATTGTGGTAACGAGGTTGAGGTCTCTGGAGCCTGTAGTGTGGAGGGATTTCTTTAGATGTAGCATTTCTAACAGAGCTGGGTCAGACATGACTTTGTAAGTCAAGTAGCAATTGCCTCTCAGTAGGCGATATGAGACAGAGAATAGCTGGAGTTTCTTGAATCTGTCCATATGTAGGACAAGTGTTTAAGGCCTAGGATCCTCTTTGTGAGGTACTTTGTGGCCTCTCCAGTTGTTGCAGGTGTCTAGTGAGGTACATGCCAAATGGGGACTTGTACTTGATGATTGGCCTAATGAGGGAAGAGTAGAGGGAGACAATGACCTCCTTCTTCCTGGATGCAAAACCCTTAGTAATGAGATGTGCCACATAGAAGGACTTTCAGACCACAATGGCAATGTAGTGATCAAAAGAGAGGTTGCTGTCAACCTGTGTTTCCAGATCTCTTATAACCCCTTCTGTGTTCAGTGGACTACCATCAATGTGGTAATTCATGAGAACCGGGTTTTTCCCAAAGGGAATGATGACACATATTTTGGCATTGAGGTTAAGGCCATGGTTCTGACACCAGTCGTTGGTCTCAGTGAGGTCAATCTGTAGGATGTCAACATCACCTGGGGAGTTAATAATAGCTCCCAACTTGAAATCATCTGCGAACTTTGTCAGCCAAAGTCCCTTCGTGTTGGCCTGGACATCAGAGAAGTAGATACCAAACAGGAGAGGACCCAGGATCGAACCCTGTGGGACTCCACTTGTGACTAGGCGGCAGTCTGACTTGGAGTCAGCTACATTCACACTGTGGCTTCTATCTGTGAGCCAGTTTGCAACCCACCTAGTGATATAGGGGTCGATGCCTAGCTTAGCGAGTTTTTCTATAATTCCTGAGTGGGAAATTGTATCGAAGGACTTGGCCAGAAGAAGGTAGGCTGTATGAACCACCTTGCCTTCATCCACAGCTCTGGTAACTGACTCAAAGAAGTTGACCAAATTGAGCAGGCACGATCTACCCTTCACAAATCCAAACTGTGTGGGATCCAGAGTTTGGACATTCCCTATATCCTTGTTTACTAGGTCCATGATGATGCGTTCCATAGCATTGCATATCAGACTCATCAGGCAAATGGGGAGAAAGTTCCCAGGCTCTGTAGTCACTCCTCCTTTGTGGAGAGGGATGGCTGTAGCAGTGTGCCATTCAGTAGGGACAAAGCCTGAGGTGTGGCTGTGATTTAACAGGGCACACAGGTGAGGTGCCAGTTCATTCTGTAGTTCATGTAGAACACAGCCAGGGATATTGTCTGGTCCCATAGAAGCTGCAATATTGGCATTGGACAGTGCTGTTTTAACCTGTGCAGCAGTAATACTGGGTTCCTGGCAATCTACTGGCACTGTGATTGGTCCTTTGGGGGGGGGAGGGGTAAAGTTGGCACTGAATCTGTCAGGCAGTATATTGCCAATACCTGTTGACTTGGTATAGGAGGTACCATTGTCCACTAGCTCAGAGCAAATCTGGGTATTGCCGGGGAGATTCTTTACATAACCATACAAGGCCTTGTGGTTGTCTTTACTATCTGCAATTCTGTTTTCATAGCTAGCTTTAGAGGATTTGATGAGTGATCTCAACTTTTTGTTGAGGCTGATAAGGGAGTTTTTCCAGTCTTGAGACTTCACCTTATTCTGCATCAGTTTCCTTATTCTGTTGTAGAGTTTGTTTATTGCAGGAGACCACCAGATTGGCTTTCTTTTTTTAGAGGAGAGTGTCTTGGTTCTGTTGGGTAAGGCGAGATTCATGCATTTGTGTACGTGTTCATACAGTGCATTGGTGTATGATTCGGTGGTCATGCAACTATTCCCTATTTGCATGGGTGCCGTGAAGTTTGCCACCTCTGCTTTCAGGAGCCCAAAGTTAGCTTTGGAGAAGTTTTTCCTGGTGGTTACCTTTGCGGGGGGGGGGGTGGATTTCCAAGGTGATTAGTTTGTGGTTGGATCTAACCAGGGAGGATTTGACTATTGATGTAGAACAATGCTTGCCCATGTTAGTAATGACCAGGTCAAGGATGTTGCACCTCTAGTGGGGGTAAGAATGAGCTGGTCCAGGCCATTGGAATTAATGAACTCCAGGAAATGCTGGGCAAGTGTATTGGTACATGAGTAGTTTTCACAGTTAATGGGGGGTTTGTTGAAATCACCCAGTATGAGAGTGTTAGGTTGGACCCTGATATTCTCCAGGGTGCTTAGGAACATGGAGTGTGAGTCTTGGGACATGGTTGCGGACCAACAGCAGGCTACAACCTGAATCATTGTCTTATTAAATGTTAGCTGCACCTGAAGTATCTCTGATGCGTTATGTTGGGCTACCAGTCTGGAGGTGTGCACATCCTTTATGAATATGGAAACACTGCCACCTTTGGAGCTTCGGTCCAAGTTCTGGGGCTGAAAGGTGTTGAATGAGTTATAGCCTGGTAGTGCAAGGGTGCTTTCTGCTGCCTTGAACCAGGTCTCTGTTACAGCACAAATGTTGATGTTCTCCATTCTAAGGAGTGCTTTGAGCGAGTGCATTTTGAGATTTAGACTTCTAGCGTTGAGCATTATGACCCTCAGATTGCATTTGTTTGTAGCTGCTATGGTGGTAATTTGATCTTTGGAACACCACCTAAAAAAGACACTATAGGGGTGGCAAGAGCCTTGGCCAGTATCCGGAAGCCCAGGGGTGACAGATGCAGGCCATCTCTGTCAATCATGTCATCCCAGGTAGACAGATTCGGGATCCCCCTAGAATGACACTAGAAACTTAGCCAATTGTTGAAATCAATAATTTTCTGCTTGTACTGTGGTATCATTCTGGGTGATGGTAGGATGCTGCTCAGGGCTAGGGTCATACCCACCTGGGTTACATAATCTAAGAGCTCCTCCATGTTGCTTTTCATGTAGTCCAGGAAGGTACATCTCAGGTCATTCACACCCACATGTACAATGACATAGTCATATTTGTACCTGTTGTTGAGGGACCTGAGTGCGTGCGTTATGTGGTGGATCCTGGTGCCTTACAGGCAGCTGTTACTTTCTTCTTATTCAGCCTAGTGAGTGGGACATCAGTGTGCCTCACTATCGAGTTACTTATGGCTAGTGTGTTGGGCATGCTGTTTTGCCTTAGGGGCTTTGGTTGAGTGGCACACTGTTTAGGAGAGTTATGTGGCTCGTGATTAGTGTTGTGCTGTGTTGTGGTGTTCGAGTGCATTCCAGCCTTGAGAGTCTCTGCTGTTTGGGTAGATTTTTATTGAGAGCCTCCGCAAAGGTGGGTGTATGGTTTGTATTTTTATGTGAAGGCAGTGCTGGTGTGTGTTCTGGAGGGCTATGTGTTCCATGTGGTGTGGTGCAAGTATTGACCTTCTCCTCTTGACCAGCTATTCCGGTCTTGGCTAGAGAGTGAGTGGCTTCCAATTTGGGTATATAAGTGCATCTCTCACAAGTCTGAGTGTTGGGAGGTAAGAGGAGAGGGTTGTCGGTGTGCATGAGGCAGTTGCTACATTGTCTCAGGATGCCCATGTTCACCAGTTTAATAGGAGAAAGCACATGGAACTGACCTTTAAACATGCCTGGAGGGCTGGACATTAATAATTAGTACTGGATCTATTTCCTTGTAGAACGTTTAGTGCTGGTAGCATTTTTGTGTGCTACAATAATTGCTACAAGAAGTCTGGTAAAGTGCTACACTAATAAGCTAGTAAAAGTAGAGAAGAGGACAGAACTAGCAGATCTAAGGGAAAAATAAATTGAAGAGCAGACTTTGACATTCTTTAAAAGGATATAACATCACTTGGTTCCACAATTTAATACAGAGCTACTGGATTATTAACAAAATAACTAAGATATAGTCAATTAGAGGCAAGAAGTCCTCAAAAGGCACACAGCTGAGGGGATGGAAGTTAGTCAGGGGTAAAGCAAGGACATAACCATCATGTTTTAAAGAAATGTATAAGATTTTTCTTGAACTGGGGTAATGAGGGCTCAGATGTTAGGTCAGCAGGAAGTGAGTTCCATGTTTTGCCAACAGAGTTGGCGAACAGAGCCTCCCCAGCTGAGTTGTTAGATTTGAAAGTGTAAACTAACATTTTGTTGGCGGATCGGAGAGACCTGAGGTTCTGGTAGGGGGTGATAAAGCTTTTTAAAACAGGAGTGTGTTTGGGCTGGTAGAGAGTCTTATGGGCAACAACTAGTTGGTTGACCTTAAGTAGGTTAGGTAGTTCAAGTCACCCAAGTTTATTAAGGTTGAGACAGTGGTGGGTTCTATAGGCTGTACCAGTGGCAAATCTCAGAATGTGATTATAGCAGCTAGCGTATTTGTTCAAGTTAATTTTACTCAAGTTTGTGAATAAGGGGGAGGCATAGAGGAGGGAAGAAAATAGGTGAGTGTGGGCAATAACAGTCCTCACTAGGGGAGTTAGGAAGGGTTTAATCTTGTAGAGAGAACCAAGTTTTTTATTAACTGTTTTAATCGTATGGTTAATATGCAAGTCAAACTTAAGGTTATTGTCAACTGTTACACCTAGGAGCTTGGTCGAGGGATCTGGAGAAATAATGGTGCTGTTGTTAGATTTTATAGTGAAGGTTGGTTGAGCTGGGAAGAACAGCAGCAACTTAGTTTTCTTGGGATTTATCATGAGACCAATTGAGAAGCCAATGTTCTACTGTATTAAAAGCATTTTGGGATAAAGACTGCAACTCTGTTGGGGATGTGGATGAGCATATAAGAGTCAAGTCATCTGCATATTGAATACAGGTAGCATCCGAGATTACCTTGTGCAGATCGTTAATAAATATAGAAAATAAGAGAGGTCCTAAGATGGAGCCCTGGGGGACTCGTAGAGTGAAAGGTAAAAGGGTGGATAGGATATCCTTCCATAGGACTGCCTATTGCCTACCACTCAGGTACAATTAGAACCATTGGATAGCTTGGGTGTCTAGGGAAATGGATTTCAGTATTTGTATAAGTAGTTTGTGGTTTACCATGTCGAATGCCTTGGAAAGGTCTAAAAAGATGGCTGAGGAAAGTTTATTATTG
>NC_056749.1:83663550-83791050 GCF_019279795.1 Protopterus annectens
TACATTTTTCCAATGACTTGACTGTAGTTGCTGGACATCTAGGAAACAATCATCTGCCATACCCTGTTGCCTCAACCTCTAACAGAAATAAGTAAAGCTTCTACCTAAACTGAACTCACTAAGGATCCCATAGAAACTTCCTGCCCTTTTCAGTCTACATTTTTCCAATGACTCGACTGTAGTTGCTGGACATCTAGAAAACAGTCATCTGCCATACCCTGTTGCCTCAACCTCTAAAAGAAATAAGAAAAGCTTCTACCTAAACTGAACTCACTAAGGATCCCATAGAAATTCCCCTAGCCTCCTGCCCTTTCCAGCCTACATTTTTCCAATGACTCAACTGTAGTTGCTGGACATCTAGGAAACAATCATCTGCCATACACTGTTGCCTCAACCTCTAACAGAAATAAGAAAAGCTTCTACCTAAACTGAAGTCACTAAAGATCCCATAGAAACTTCCTGCCCTTTAGAGCCTACATTTTTCCAATGACTCGACTGTCATTGCTAGACATCTAGGAAACAGTCATCTGCCATACCCTGTTGCATCACCTTCTAATAGAAATAAGAAAAGCTTCTGCCTAAACTGAACACATTAAGGATCTCATAGAAAGTATGTGCCAATGATGTTTCTCCCACTTTAATTTGTGTTACTGTTGTAATAACTTGCTAGGTGGCCTGTACACGCTTGCTGCCAGGACAGCCAGCAGCCATACCCTTCCCACCTCTGAGCCCTCCTGAACCAGCCTAATCACAGCCTCTCTTTTTTCAACTTTTCAGGTTTTCTTTCATCCTTTTATTATCTACCCCTCTTGTGACTACCACTCCTGCTATTGCAGGATTGGGCCACCAGGGGGCAGTCTTCAGCCATTAGTAACTTTCTTCCTCTCTCTATTCCTCACCCTCACTAGAATAAAACTGCCATTCCCTAGTCACTCCTCATTACTCCTCTATCAGTTCAAACCACTCTTAAATCCTTTCCCTTATAACACCGAACTCTCCCTCTTACCCCCTTGCTTACCTTTACTCCAAACTTACCTTTACTCCCTACTGATTGTTTTTTCTCTTTGTCCTGCATTTCTTTCACTTGGCTCTACCCGCTCCGTTTGCCCTTCGGGCTCACTCCGCTCCCCTACCCTACCCCCAAATCTCACCCACCCCAGAACATCTACATTTATACTTAACTAACCACTCCCACATACGCAAATACCATCCAATCATAACATCCACCCCACCCCCACCCATAAACCACTCATCTTCAAGTAACACCACCCTCTTAATACATCACCTACACATATTAACCAATCTAATAATCCAACTATCACTACTCCTATATCATACTCCCTAAAGTAAACCCTAACTCAAAATAAACAACTTTCTGCCCCTCAACGAAAACCATGTCCCCTAAAATACTGTCCCTGCTAAATCAACTACTATGTCTAACAACCCTTATTTATTTAAACTAACCCAACCCAATGTCATACATCATTCCCCCTTAATATCATACCACTACCCTCTACTATGCAAACAACCCATATAGCCCCTAAATATATATCCCCTTGTCTCTTCCACTTCAACACCACCATGCTCTTCCCTTATAGAGTACTAACTAACCACAATACCTCCAACTACACTTGCCAAACACCCACAAAACTCATTAATCTCACTAAATACCCATATCTATGAAACTATATCCTACATCACCTTATCTCCATACTCCAGGAGACAACCATCCAAACCCTGCCCCCCCTCCATCCCTGACAAGACCACCCAAGCCCTCCCCTTTGAAGTAACTCCTAAATCTCTTCATTTCACAGCCCTAAATACTCAGAGCCTCTGTAATAAAACTCCTAACCTCCATGCCTGGCTTCTACAAAACCAACCAGATATTCTCTCCATCTCTGAAACCTGGCTTAAGCCCCATATAATGGACTCTGAGCTGATACCACCCAACTATCACATAATTAGAAATGATAGAACACATAAAAAAGGAGGCGGAGTAGCACTCTTATACTCATCATCCCTCCTAGTAACCCCCTATACCAAACCTTTCCCTAAATTCGGTAAGGCTGAAATGATACCTTCCCTACTTCACCTTAATAAACATAAGCTCATATTTGTGCTCTCCCTCTATATTCCCCCAGAAGATAATGTCTCATCACTTGAAGACATTCTTTCCTGGGTCTCATCCAACATTGCCTATGAAACAATAATCCTGGGCGACGTTAACATAAACTGGGTCTCAATCCAATCTGCCACTAATCCACTCAATATTAACTTATATAACTTCACCCAGCTAATAAATTGTACCACAAGACCCACAAAGAACTCTTCAAATGGAAGCACCATAAACTGGATCTTAGTGTCATACCCTCAGAATAGCTCCAATAGTGGCATTCTCCCTGACCCACTAGTTGACCATTTCCCTACCTTTGCCCATCGCCTCCCCTCCACCACCCATCTATCCCACTCCTTCATCTCAACCCACTGCTTAAAAAAACTTTAATCCTGACTCTTTCACAAATGTACTAAGAAATACCAATTGGAACCCCCTTAAAACCCTTCTTCTAGACAAAGCCCTCTCCCACTTCAACACTACTTTTACAAGCCTACTTAATTCCTTTGCCCCACTGAAAACTAAATGCATAAAAAGCAACCCTGTACCCTGGTTATCCAAAAACACCCTAGCTACCATGTGACTTCACAATAAAACCTGGACACACCATGAAAAATGAAAAATTCTACTACCCTCACAGAATACAAAACTTTGCACAATAAAGTAAAAAAAACTTGTAGTCTCTGACCACAAAACATATTTCACTACTCTTCAAACCAATCACAATACGAATCTCAAACTGTTCTGGAAGGGAATTTCATCCCACTTCAACCCTGGTAAATCAGAAAAATCATGCCCTAACCCACATGCATCCAATATGGATCTTGCAAACCAGTTTAACTCCTTTTTCATTGACTCCATCAGCAAATTAACAACGTCCTTCACCAAAAATTCAACAGCCTTTGACCAGCCACCCCCCCTCCCCAAATATCTCTTCCCCTCAACCCCCACCTTTTTTCATCAATCCCATCCCTACAACCACTATAAAAAGACTTCTCCTAAAATTAAAACCTGGTTCCAATGCCCAGATGACACCTCCTACTTCTTAAAAGTAACTGCAGATGCAATTGCTTTCCATATCTCTATTCTAATCAACTGGTCCATCTTAGAATGTCAGGTCCCTCAACTCTGGAAGAAAGCTTTCATAATCCCTCTCCACAAAGGTAGTAACAACCATGATATTACAAACTTTCACCCTATAGCCATCCTATCTCCCATTTCCAAACTACTCAAAAAATGTGTACACCAACAACTTCTACCCTATCTCATCAATAACCAGCTTCTTACCAATACACAGCATGGTTTTAGTCCAGCTCATAGTACCTCCACTGCCCTTCTTGCCTTCTTAGAAACAATCAACAAAGCCCATGATTCCGGCCACTTCGTATCCACTCTCCTCCTTGACCTCTCAAAAGCTTTTGACACCATCCCTCACAAATTGCTTCTCAACAAACTCTCATAACTTAAACTTTCCTCTTCCTCTATCCAATGTTTCTCAAGCTACCTCACAAACAGATAGCAGGCAGTCAAATGGAAAAAAAGCTATCTCTCCCTTCCTGAATACAATGACTTCCACCAAGCCATTCCAAACAGCAGCCTTATTCAATATGCTGACAATTCCACTATAATCTGTTCCACCCTTTCCCTCACAACTCTTAACTATTTAACACAAGCCACCTTCTCCTCCATTGAGCAGTGGATGTTCAACAACCATCTGGCCCTTAATGCAACCAAAACAAAACTCATGATTTGTAATGCCTCCAAAACTGCCTCCTTAGACAAAAAAATCCTTCACAATTATCAGCAAAAACAATACTTCCCTAGAAATAGTATCAGGTGCAAAATTACTAAGTATAATAATTGACGACCAACTAAAATTTGACAAGCATGTATACATCAATATCAAAAAAACTCATAAAAAACTTGGTATGCTCTACTGTCACAGATGCTTCATCTCTCCCTCCACCAGGACTATACTAGCCAACACATAACTTATCCCATCCCTTTTATATGGAGTATCCATCCCCACCAACCTGCAATCTTCCCTTAAAACCAAACTCTCATCCTGCTATAACAAAATATCCAAATTTGCTACAGGTCATAGAGCCACCTCCCACCACTGCAACTCCCTTCATCAACTAGACTGGCTAGAACTACCACACTTCCTTACATATACACAACTTATCCAAGCTCACAAACTTATACATAAACCATCTCTATGCCCCTCCCTTGCGAACACCTTCACAATGCACAACCCAAATCGACTTCTCAGATCTAATTCCCAAAATCTTATTAAATTGCACAAACCTATACATCCAGCTGGTACTCACCTGATGTCCTTCTCTTTAGCTTGCCTCTGGAACTCTCTCCCAACTCCCATTCGTACCACTAACAGCCTTTCCTTGTTTAAAACCTCACTGCATGCACATCTTACCTCACAATGGACTCACTGCATGCACATCTTACCTCACAATGGACTCACTGCATGCACATCGTACCTCACAATGGACTCACTGCATGCACATCGTACCTCACAATGGACTCACTGCATGCACATCGTACCTCACAATGGACTCACTGCATGCACGTCTTACCTCACAATGGACTCACTGCATGCACATCTTACCTCACAATGGACTCACTGCATGCACATCGTACCTCACAATGGACTCGCTGCATGCACATCTTACCTCACAATGGATATGCTCATGCTCTCACCCCACCTAACCCGTGATTATACTTCATCCAATATTTACACACTCATTGGCACCTAAAATTGTCTCCTAGGAACTCTCCATCCTTAGTGATCCATTTTTTGGATCTATTACAGACCTCCAAACAAAACTCCACTGATTGGCCTAAAAAAATGTGTTTGATCTGCTATACTGCCAATCTATTAGCTATCAGAATTGTGTATTATAATGTTGTAAAAATGCAAAAATATAAAAATGTAAAAATTTATTGTTTGTAAGAATTTGTGTACTACAAGAATTTTGTACCAATATCTTTACTGCTCTATCTACCATGTATTTGTACTTTTTCTGGAGCTTTTCTCCCTAGGACTCCATTGAAAACGGGCTCATGTGGCCCAGTGGACTATCCTTGAAAACAAACTGCAAATGAATGAAAATGCAGTATGTCCTTTCCACCCTCCCAGAAAAGAATAAAAATATGTCTGCACTGTAATAAGTTCCAAAGGAAAAGTTTGTGATTTAAGGACTGACTTTGAATAATGATATGTCATTTTAATCAGCATGTAATTAAACAAAACTAAATGTTTTAAAACCTTGGAGGGAGGTCACAAGTTCAAAACAGTCAGCATTCCTACATATGTAAAAAAAAAAAGTTGTTGTGGGGAAAGCCACCTACATTTCCCTGATGAAAGTATAGATGCTCACATTTCAAGTTTTATATGCTAGCTTCAAGGTGGCAAAAACTAACAGAAACTGGGGAAATTGAAGAAAAAAACATAAAACTCATCTGCTTCCTCTTGTCTGACACAAGTAAACTACAAATAAGGATAGAGTCTGCACCCTAGCCAGTCTTTTGAACTGTCAACAACTGGAAACAGAAAATATTCCTGCTTTGACATTTCAATACTGTGAAGCAACATAGATTCCATTCCTCAGGCTGCATGTCATTTGACAAGCTGTATACATCATTTTATTATAGTCTCGAGTCTTGTTTTCCCGTGACTATAATTTCTATTTAGTTAGTAAGGACGTAGGTTGAACCTGGCTAATTCTCTGCCTATACAAAGGTAATACTTTTGTAGATACTTCTATGGATTCTGATAGCTGAAACCAATTTGTGGGTGCTCAGTTCTCAATTACTAGTTTGTTTGTTGAGTGTAGACTTCTATGTCTTATTATGCAGTGTTAAATGCCATGCAAGTTTATTTGTTTTACATCAAATGACTATTACAAATAAACCAGATGGAATTCCACCAGGCAGTCTTTGCTTATACTTTAGTTCCTCAGTTCTCCACAGCATTAAATCTATCTTCAGTGCAACCCCTTGTAGTAATATAGCTTTCTTTTCAGAGAATTCACTAATAGTCCCTCTTCACATAACATTTTTGTCATTAGAAATGCAGCAGTCTTTCACAATGACCATTTAAACTGCAGCTAAGCTGTTGACACTTAAAAACACTTCTTACATGCTGCAAAGGTTCTAAATAGGTAATTTTGTGCATTAGTTTCTTGCAGTCGTAAACATCTGGTCAGTGGATACAGTGACAGTGAAAAGCAATACAATCATTGCCATCATTGCTGGAGTAAAGGGTAAGATCTACTCTGGACATGTCACTGTATAAAACACAAAAATAAATAACATTGTAACATCACATATCACCCAGTTAGTGATAATCAATCACAACAAACACCCACCAAAAATTAACAGAAAAAGATGTCAGCTGCAACATAGATAAAACGACATCTCAGAGATACTGTTGTAATGAAAAGCACAGGCCAAAGTTTAGATAAAAAAAGACCTCAAAAGAGGTGTTAGTATAACTTGTAAGGCACACACCTGAATGCTGCAGTATTTCTGCAGGGACAATGGACTGGCATGTATCAAACATTTACTACAGCTGTAGTACTGATCTACGTGAGTATTACTGGAGTATCCAGAGCTTATCTCAACAATCTTGTCTTAGTTTATTTATTTATTTATTTACTGTTAAAAAGAGGTACGACGGCAAGTGATAGTGAGCTGAAGGTGCTGTTTGCATCTTCGCTTGGTCTGAAGGAATTACAGCTTTTATATGACTTTTACAACTTATAAGGATCAGAGGAAGAACTTTACTGTACTTAATATTTAGTATCTTGTATATTGTTGTACTTTTTCTCATAGAATTTGATTTAAATTCTCTCTGAATTCTGGGGTAAATGATTTTGATTAGTTTTTTCTTTTAGAATTCTTTATTTATTTGCAGGTAAATATAGATTCCTTATATATATAGATGCCTTAAATGTGTGCCATTAATACTTTACTAAATCACAAGTATTTTGCTTAGTGTAATAAATGCTGTGTGTATTTAAAGGTAACACCTGATAACACTGGTCATCTGTGTTCCTCGTGTCAAAAGTTGGATGATTTTTGGATGATTTGCTTACCCTTATTAGAAGTCAGTCTAGACTTACTGATGATGAGTGCACTTGTGTAATTGGCACGGCTTAGAGAACTGTTTTTACATATATTAATGATAGGAGTGGTGAGATAAATAATGTTATTCAAAGAGCAAATGGGACACATTTAAGAAAGGAAGTGTCATTGTCTGCAAAAATAAGTCAACCCCTATTGAACAAGAAAATACCACTGGCAACATTGAAATTCTGGATACACGTATCTGAGGACTCAGAGTGTATAGAACAAAATAAAAAAAGGAAGAAGTCCACAAGAAATAACAAGGAAATAAACAAAACTGATAAATGTCTGTAAAGCAAAGAGAACACACACTGAAAAGGACACGGCTTTGTTATATAACATACAGATGACAGGAAATTATAACATTCGTCTATCAGAAAATCTTCAGTCAACAAAAGGGAATGTAGAAAAAGGGGCAAATGGCAGGTGAAAAGGAAGAAATCAAAAGTGAATGTGGAAGTACTGAAGGACATTGCCGTAAGAAAAAAGGAGAAGAACAACACGGCTCAAGAGAAGGAGGTCAACTGCAACTTTTGAAACCTGGAGTACACAAACTGGTCAGACAAATTAAACATAGTGTGAAACAAGATCAAGGAAAATTTGAAAATTCAGACAAAGATATTGATCATGAAAGGAAGCCATTATAGATATATAAGATGTGGAAGGAGTAATGACATACAAATTGATAAAATGTGTGTAGATTCTAAAATTTATTCTCAGACACTACTTTTCATAGATATATTTACCAAATCTTATGCAAAGCAGTTTGGCTCCACAAAAGGGGTAATAAGTTGTACTAGTATCATCCAGGTAACCTCAGATACTGAAATCAAACTAGATTATATGTAAAAAGAACTGCGCAAATAGGGAGGAGACGGAATTATTAGTAATAACCTGAGACTATGCTGGCAATAACTTACAGTACCATTATATCTGTTATTTAGACATGCACTTACTAAATTTGTCTTTAAGGGAAAAGAGAGTAGGACAAGACCCAGAGTCATATAGGCTGTTAAGTTTACTTTCATTTTGTGGAAAAAAATGAAAAAGGTAATGTTGGATAAGTTAGTGTCAGAAATGGAAATGTTGGAACTTGAAACCATACATCAGCATGCATATGTTGAAAACAGATCTATTACCACCTGTAACATGATGTTCTATAACAATATAATAACATATATGAATGAAAAAAATTGTGCTGTGATGTGATTTATATAGATTTAACTTTAGCATTTGACAGGGTCATGCACAAAACACTGATCAATAAATTAGTACAACTAGGGATTGATGTACTCTTGACAAGATGGACAGCTGCATATCTTACAAGTAGGACATGGCAAATATACAGCAGTTGGACAGGTGAAATTCAAGGTTATAGTCAAGGTGTCCCATAGGGCTGTGTCCTAGGCCCATTCTTGTTTAGATTGTTTCTTTCAGATCTATCTTTTCATCTGATGTGTTATGTAGCCTGTATGCAGATGACTTGAAATTCTATAAACTGATTACATGTGTTACAGACAGGGCGTGTCTAAAATAACTTGACTAAATTGACCATTTGAGCACAGGAGAATAATATGCTCATAAATGCATCAACAACTAAGCATATGAGATGTGGGAGACTTAAACTGAAAAGTGAATAAGTAATACAAAACACAGTGATTAAAACTGTAGATTCATTAAGATCTGGATATATGCGTAGATCCTTCTTTGAGTTTTTCTAATCATATCAACCAATCAGTTAATGATAGTTATAGAGCTATAGGTTGCATAAAAAGATTTATAAAGTCTAGGAAATCAGCAATGATGATGTCATTGTTTGTTAGTTACATTAGACCCAAACTTGAGTATGGAATTACAATATGGAAACGGTATAAGAAAACATGCATGAATAAACTGGAAGGAGTACAGCAGAAATACAGCTAGAACACCCATGGGTGTTAAAATTTAAGTTATTATGAAAGACAAAAATATCTGAACTTGTACAGTATTTCTTATAGATATCTAAGAGATCTTATTCGAGTATATAAGGCATTTAGAGACAACTACCTGTGGGAATGTTTGGGGTTATCAAAGAGTACTAGTGAATCATCAGACAACCTGTGTAGAAGATTCTATAGGAATGAGAAGTGTAGTGATTGGTTCTGTGAATGAGCAACTGAGGCATGGAACAGACTACCAAATTATATTAAAGCAAGCACTAGTTTAGGTATTTTTAAGAACAGCCTGGACACTTACTATGGAAACAACTGTTTTGGTATACTGTTCGGCCTGTACTTGAAAAATTTGCATGTATGTATGTATATATGCACTCTATTACCTCCTGAGTATTACTGTAGTACTGTTTTATCTGAGTATTACTGGAGCATGGTATTACTTGAGTATTACTGGAGTATTTTATTATCTGAGTATTACTAGAGTACTGTATTACCTGAGTATTACTGGAGTTCTGCAGTACTTGAGTATTACTGCAGTACTATATTATCTGAATATAAAACACTAATACAAGTTCTAGAAAGACCACATGTAACTGGACAGTGAATCTCATTTCAAGTACCAATATGGCAAATATGGCATGTCATTCTGAGTTTTCTTTCTTCACAATTATAGAAAATATTTGGTAGGCATTTTATATTGTCTGAGCCAGTAATTCACATTTAAATGGGTCTTGGGATATTAAGGGTGGCCAGTAGAACACCAGAAAATGAAGGGGCCACAATTTAGAAAATGTTCCTACTCTTATTTCAGGCAGTGACAGTGGCACTCCTGATTCTGGTCAGCTATGTAACCTGGATGTTATTTATATCATTGTCATTTTTTGCATGTTCAAGCCTTTGCTTGAGTTACTTTAGTATCCTGAGAAGGGATCAGTAGGGTACTCCTGAAAAAAAAAGCACATTTATCCAATAGGAATGTTAGTTTGCTGCTTGGATAATGTGACAGAAGATTTACAGCTCCCATGGCCAGCAGTGGGCCATTGTTCAGGGACATGCATTTGGAAAGGGCAATTGTCTTTATATTCAAAGGTACATGTACCACAGAATTTAAAAGCAAACTCTTGTATGCTGCTTCCATGGGAATTATTTCAAACTGCTAGTTTGCTTCCTAATGACAATCAGCTGGAGTACAAAAACTGCCTGGAGTAAAAAGAGTTTTAGCTACTCAATGGTGCTTCTGAGAGAACTTAGGCTGAGCTCTCTCAACTCAGGACTGGCAAGACCAGACAGGAGGAGAAGGCAACTACAGACACCACAAAACCAGCCTCACATAATGCTACCACACCACTGAATCAAACACAAAAACACACAAAGACATACTTGGAGGCTCTGAGTAAAAATTTACCTAAACAGCAGAGGCCTCCAAAGCAGACACCCAAACAACTGCTACCTCAAGACACCCCATAAGCAACACATAAACCACAAAAGCAGTGTGCAAAGCAGTCACAGCCCTTAAGGCCAAATACAATATCAAACATACTTGTCATAGGTGACTCCATAGTCAGACACACTGACGTCCCACTCACCAGGCTGAACAAGGAGAGGGTCACAGTAAGCTGCCTATCAGGCGCTAGAATCTGCCACATAATACAAGCACTCGGGTCACTCCACGGCAAGTACAAATATGACACAGTCATTGTCCATGCTGGTGTGAACGACCTGAGACGTACCTCCCTGGACTACATGAAAAGAGACATAGAGGAGCTCTCTGATTATGTAGCCCAGGCAGGTATGACATTGACCCTGAGCAGTATCCTTCCTTCACCAAGAATGATGCCACAATATAGAGACAAGATGATCAGCTTTAACAATTGTCTGGTGTCATTCAAAGGGGATCCAGTGTCTGTCTGCCTGGGATGACATGCTTGACAAGCCACACTGCTTCACAAGGGACAGCTTGCACCTGTCACCCCTGGGATTCCGGATATTGGCTAAGGCTCTTGCCAGCCCATAGTGCCTTTTTTAGGCAAGGCTCAAATTCTAAACCTACCACCCTAGAAAAAAAAATGGGAAGAAACTGAGGGTAATGCTGCTCAATGCCAGAAGTCTAAATCTCAAAATGCATGCACTCGAGGCCCTTCTCAGTATGGAGAACATCGATGTCTGTGCTGTAACTGAAACCTGGTTCAAGGCTCCTGAGAGCACCCCGCCACTATTAGGTTTTACCTCATATCATGCGTTCCGGCCCCAAAACCCAGACCACACCACAAAAGGAGGGGGTGTATCCATATTCATAAAGGATACCCACACCTCCAGGTTGGTGGCAACGCACGAAGCTTCGGAAACCATCCAGATGCAACTAACCATAGGCAAAACTGCTCTACAAATTGTAGCATGCCACAGGCCACCCTCTCAAACTCAGGAACCCCACACAGCCTTCCTGAAGACACTGGAGGGTATAAATGTATCTCCAAACACCATCATATTGGGTGACTTCAACTACCCGAATATAGACTGGGAACATTACTCAAGCCCTAACTTTCTAGCCCAACGGTTCCTGGAGTTCATAAATTCAAATGCCATGGAACAGCTAGTCACTGTTCCCATGAGAGGAGAAAATATACTAGATCTCATTATCACAAACATGGGGACAAAATGCTCCACACGGAAGTATATCCCTCATTGGTGAGATCTGATCATAAACTAATCTCACTGGAAATCCAC
This sequence comes from Protopterus annectens, assembly GCF_019279795.1. Taxonomy (NCBI): domain Eukaryota; kingdom Metazoa; phylum Chordata; order Ceratodontiformes; family Protopteridae; genus Protopterus; species Protopterus annectens. Next base: position 83,675,470 of record NC_056749.1, read on the forward strand.
ATCCCGCCCCCACCCCAAACAGAAAAGACCACAGTGAAGAACTTCTCTAAAGCAAACTTCACACTACTCAAGACTGGTGTGGTATCCTTCAAGGCCCCTGAGACAGTGGAAACCACAACCCAAGCTGCAGAAGCCCTTACAAATGCCTTCTATGAACACCTCCAGGACTGCATGGATCAGGCAATCCCAAATAAAACCAAGACTCTTTCCACAAAGGGCAAACGTCCAGTCTGGTGGACCCCAGCCATTAACAAACTTTACAATAAGAGGAGAAAGCTATTACATGATAGAACAAAATCCATAAAAGGGAAGTCACCCCTGATCATTATTAGTAAAAAAATACGAGCACTCATAAAATCAACTAAGGCCAATTTTGAGAGAAAAATTGCCATGGATTCAAAGGACAATCATAAGGCCTTTTTCAGCTATGTTAGGAACCTGGGTGGAAACTACCAGATATGCTCAGAATTAGTCCAAAATGATACAAAAATCACTGAACCCACAGACATTGCCAACATACTGGCAGACAGGTTCAGTGCAAACTTCACCCTCTCTCCCCCCCAAAGGAGAGATAACTATCCCAGCAGAGTGTAGCCTCCCAGACATCTCAAATGCGCAGGTGAAAGCTGCTCTCTCTAAAGCTAAAAACACAGCATCAATGGGACCGGATGGTGTCCCCGGCTGTGTGCTACATGAGCTAAATGAGGAATTAAACCCGCACATAAGGCAGCTGTTTAATCTCAGCCTTACCACAGGATATGTGCCCAAGGAGTGGCGTACAGCAACTGTGGTCCCACTCCACAAAGGCGGTGCCTCTACGGACCCTGGTAATTACCGCCCCATAAGCTTAACAAGTCTAGTCTGCAAAGCTATGGAGAGGATCATAATGGAGCTCATAAACAAAGATATAGGGGACTTGCAGACATTGGACCCGACCCAGTTTGGCTTCGTCAAGGGCAGATCATGCCTTTTGAACTTGGTCGACTTTTTCGAAACAGTCACCAAGGCCATTGATGAGGGAAAGGCAGTCCATACAGCCTGCCTTGACCTTGCAAAGGCCTTCGACACAATACCCCACTCGGTATTGTAGAAAAACTTACCAGCTTAAATGTAAACCCATATGTCACAAGATGGGTTGCAAACTGGCTTAAGGACAGAACCCACAGGGTTAGAGTTGCTGGCGCTATGTCAGACTCCAAGCCGGTCACAAGTGGTGTCCCACAGGGCTCGGTCCTTGGCCCCCTATTGTTCGGCATCTACTTCTCAGAAGTACAGGCCAACATGGGAGGACTTTGGCTGACAAAGTTTGCAGACGACTGCATACTGGGCGCCATAGTGGAAAGTGCATCGGACACGGATATCCTTCAGAAGGGACTCACGGAAACAGATAGCTGGTGCCAGAGCCATGGCCTGAAGTTAAACGCCAATAAATGTATAGTCATACCCTTTGGGAAAAACAAGGTAACCCCAAGCTACCATATAGGTGGCAATCCACTAAGCACAGAAGAGGTTATCAGGGACCTGGGGACCCAGGTTGACAGTGGCCTTTCTTTTGACACTCACATTGCTAAAGTGGTTAGAAAGACCTTCTACATTGCCCACCTGATCATGAAGGGATTCACATCCAGATCTAGTGAGGTCATTGTTCCCTGTACTCTTCACTTATCAGATCAATGATCGAGTACAATGCCCCATTCGGGATGTATCTCACCCGACATCTGCAGCAATTGGAGAGACCCCAAAAGTTCCTCACCAAAAGGATAAAGGGACTCCAAAATCTGTCATATGCTGCCAGATTGAAGAAACTCCAGCTCTATTCAGTTGCATACCGTCTGCTCAGAGGTGACATGTGCCTGACATACAAGGCCATGTCCAACCCGAATTAATGGACATGCTCCACCTCAAAAATCCAAATCCACCAAAACCACTAGAGCAAGCGACTTAAACCTTAGCACGGATATAAATAGGACATGCTGGAGGGATAGATTTATCACTCAGAGACTCCCTATGCTGTGGAATAAAATCCCGATCCATGTGAGGCAGAGCACCTCGCTGGCTCTGTTCAAGAGAAATCTTGACCTGTGGATGGGAGATCGTAGGTTTATCCCGGGAATCATCTCTGTGTCACTGCTGGACAGAGGCACAACAAACTAATGGGCACAGTATTTTTTCATATAAGGGGTGGCGTAAGCCACAAAAATTTGGGCTAGGCTTATAAATGCCTTAGAGCAGATAGCCTAGTATAAACATATGAACCTATGAACCTATGAACTGTTTGACAGTTTGCACAGAGGATTGTGGTTATGAGCTACCACCTAGCTGCTACCTGTAGACCAAAGTTTTGTTGCCCCAGCTTCCATTTGCTTACTGTGTAATTCTGAGCAAGCAGTTTTACCATTTCCTGTTGAATCTGAAAAAGTTCCATGTGGATCCGTGTTCTACTCTGGTTAACAACTACAAATTAGAAATAAATGTAGTTTATTTGTTTATGTTTTATTAACTGGGTTAAACTTGCTGGGCAAATCCCATTTTCAGAAGGGATGTGAAGTGGAAAAGCTTGTAAAAAGAACAACAAAAAAACATAAAGAATGTTTATAGTGTCGATGTACAGGAGATGTACAGAGAACAAGGTAATATCAGCAAATTGTTTTAATGGTACAATCTAAGTATTGAAGCATCCACTGTTTGAAGGCAGAAACCAAAGTGCATAGGTATGTTTAAGTGTTTCAAAATACATTGTTGTGCTTCCAGAGATGTAATCTTTATTTATTTTTTATTGTTTGTAATCTTTCATGCGCCATCAGTCCATGTCATTGCATAGGATGTGTGTTCTTTTGTTTACTGAAAAAAACACAGATGTTACATATTTGTATAAGCCTTCTTGCCACTACAGTGTGGTATTCTTTTGTAGTAGTCTAGCTAGCCTAGATAGAAGACATGTTTACCTGCAGTTTTCTGGATGGGTAAGTACATTTATTTTAGGGATGGGTTAATTGTAACTTCTTTCTATTAATAGGGTATATATACATTTTCGTAGACTGATTAACTATGTCTGAAATATTTTTTTATATTGAATTTATACAGTATTCTGATATTTAGGGATACTTGATATCATTGTAGAATTTTTATGGCGGGGCGTACTTCTAGAGTGATGGTTTCCAGATCATTACCATGAGAATATTTCATTTTAGGGTATGGTATCGGTACATGGAGAGATAGGCTGAATTGTATGATGGCAGCCAATGATAATTCTACTGCTGTTTTTAATTTCTCCGAATCTTTTGGGTTTCTAATGCCATGATGGGAATGGACTTCATTCCTAAGTCAAAGAACAATTAAAGTTCATGAAATTAGTATTCTTTCACTCTTTGATGGTAGCCAAAAGTAGTCCTCACAGCACTCACAATGTGCCCAGTAATAAGTCCTTCTGCAATTCGTTTTTTTATAAGACCAGTTGCTGCTACTACTATTGGAACTGTCTGGGTATCTTTCTTTCACATGGCTCTAGTTTCTGCCTGCAGATCAAGGTATTTTATGACTTTGTGTCTCTATGTGCATAAGATGCTGTTGTCACTGGGCATATTGATTTCAATGATCAATGCTACTTTTGTTGTCTTTTCTTGGACCACTGTATCCAGTTTTCCAGCATCTATATTTTGAACTGTTGGTATTGGATGATCCCATGTGATAAAAACATAATTTTCTATGATTCTTTGTGGCACGTTTCCAGTGTTTTTCAGCCAGTTCAATACCATAATGTATGCACAATCTCCAATTAAACAGTCTTGCCACATTATTATGCTTTTCAGTGTACAGTCCCTCTGCCATTAGTACGTTGCAACCTGCAACAAGGTGTGACTGTTTCCAATTTGGTTTTACAAAACCTACATATGTCTGTTTCTCCCACATGTTCAATGGACTTTGTAAACCAGCTGCTGAAACCAGCCCACTCTCTTGGGCTGCCAATATTACCCTTTCATTTCTTGATGTGAATTTAGCTATACTTAACCATTCCTGCGTTCATTCTTGATCAATGTGAGGCTCTTCCAGAAGTTTTCTATATTTGCAACTATATTTATGTTTTTTCCACATTTCTTGCCTTCTTATCTGGTCCTTCACCTTATATTCTTTCTTTTGTTTGTTTAGCACATTCAGTTGCTGACTGGTTTTTATTCACTTCTGGCTTGATTTCCATTCCTGCTTGACGTCGACATGCTTCTGCTAAATTAAGCAGAGATGTCATCTTAGATTTATTCTCCTCATGTTTCAAAACTTTTACTGCATTTGGATCTTGTGAGGTTAGTAGATATGTGTGGAGTTCCACGATTGCAGATCTATACATGTAATCAATTTCAAGGAGGCCCATCCCTCCATCGGAACGGGGAATATATAATCTTGGTATACATTGATTTTTATAAATAATTTAGTGAGCATGAAGCATCCTTCTTGTTTAAATATCCAATCTATTCAACACTTTTTTGGGCCAGTCAATCACTCCAAAACAATAAGTTAGGACAGGAAGAGCAAACTGATTTATGGCTTGGATCTTGTTCCCAGATATTAATGCTGTTTTCAGGATTAATATAAGTCTTCTAAAGTACTCCTTAGTGAGCTTTATTCGCATTTGTTCATGTTTTATTGCTGATACTTCATCAATTCCCAAGTATTTATACACTCCCTTTTGCTCAGGTTCTTTTATATCACATTCTTGTTTTCCTGGTGCTGCAGTTTTCCTTTTTTAAAGGTTGTTGTTTTGTGCATTTATCAAGACCAAATGACATTCCAATATCATTTGAAAAAGTTTTGACAACTTGCAGCTGTGCTTTCAGTTCCTCATCTGATGAGCTATACAGTTTTAAATCATCCACAAAGAGAAGATGAGAAGTAATTAGACTTTGCTGTTTTCTAGAAGCCAAATTGTAGCCATGGCCTAAGCAGTTAAGTAAACCGCTTAATGGATTAATGGCAATGCAGAATAGCAACGGTGACAGGGAGTCACCCTGGAATATCCCCCTTTGTTTTTTTATCCCTGGGATAATAATCTGTCCTTTATCATGGCTTAAGTGCAAAGTGGTCTGCCACTGTTTCATGGTTACTCTCAGCGTAGGATGTACCTTATACATTTTTAAGCACTCTTTTATCCATGAATGTGAGATACTATCAAATGCTTTTTTGTAGTCAATCCATGTCATACTTAGATTCTTCCCCTTTTTACAGTTCTCCATTATGACTTTATTTAACAACAAATGATCCTTTGTTCCATATTACTTTATTTTATTGCCCTTTTTTTCTATTTCTATAATTGTGTTTTCTTCTAAATGACTATAAACTCTGTCAGCATCAATTCCCATGTATAGTTTATACGTCTTCAGAAGGCAAGGTATCAGTCTATAACTTTTGGGTAGCTTGCAGGTTCACTCTTAAGTAAGAGCATTGTTTTTCCTGTTGTTAACCAGTGCGGTGTCTGTTCGGGGTGTGCATATAAATAGTTCTTACTCATGGCTAGTTCCTCGTGCAAAGAAGATAATACTTTAAGCCAAAAGTTAGGTACTGAATCTGGGCCTGGCGTTTTCCAGTAAAAGGCTTTTCTTAACTTTGTTTCAGTCTCTCTGGCTATTTCATCCCATTTCATATCCTGTACATTTAAACTTCTTATTCTTTCTTTTACTTCTTCTATCCATTTAGCATCTTTGTTATGTTCCACAGGATCTTCATCGATCCTTCTCCAATATGTATCTACTTCCTCTTTTTTTTTTGCTGTCTTTCATATCCTTTTACCTTATTTCCCAATTCTCTATAAAACTTTTTTGAGTCATCAATAAATGGCTCATTTTGTGCTTTTCCCTTATATTTATCTTCGTATCTTCTAAGTCTTTCCGCCCGTTATGAAAATTTTATTTTGTTATCTCCAATAGTGCATAATAGATCCTGGTCTGTTCTAATACTGCACATTGTTTTTATCATATCTATCTTTCTTACTATTTTTGTTGATCTGTTCCCTCTTCTATAATCTTCTAACAGTGACACTTCTTGTCTTAGCTGCTTTATAGTTTTCTCTATTTGATATTTCCATGATGGTATTCGCTTTTGCCCCCTCTTTTCCCTTGGTACCCTATGTTCCTGTGGTAGAAGTTTATCAGTTATTAATTTAGCAGCACACTAATATATTCTGTTTACTTCTGTTATATTGCATGGATCTCTATGAACAGTCCTAATTACTGTGTTTGTTTGTTTTATCAAGCTTCTGACTTTTGGGGTTTTATTAACCTTCTGCAGTCTATTTCTCTCACTGATCTTAATATATCTATCTTTGTCTATTAAATCAAGCAACTCTTCTCTTAACTCCTTTTCTTTCATACTGAGGGCACATCCCTTGTTTTCTGTTTCCTGTGGGCATTCTATATAGAAAGTTCTATAGCATCTTCCTGTGGCACCTTATCTTTGATTTCATCCTGTGCCATCCATTGCTCTGTCATATGGGAACTCACTGGCCTATCACTCCTCAACATTGACTGCATCAGAGTTTCCACAGTTTCCTGTTCCTTTCCTTGCTGTCTAGCTTCAAGTGAATGTTTATACTGGTTTCCTGTGGAAGGCTCCAAAATATCTTGATATGGCACCTGACCAATTGCTTTCTGTTCCACTGGTTTCCCCTTAATTTGCATATCCATTGCTCTATCCTGCTGTGGTACTTTCTACATTTGATTTTCTACACTGAATCATTCTCTTTGCAGCTGTTCAATTACCTCAATTTCTATTTCTTTGACTTCTCCATTACTAATCTCTTTTTCTACTTTTCCTCTTATTCTTCTTATTTTTTGTATTGTAAAGTTTTCCATATTTGGATTCCTTTCCCTATATTTTTCTTCAAATTCCTTTGGTGCTGCTCTTTTTGTATTAGTTTTGCTTTCTCCTTTGCATAAATATTGCACCATATTAAATCTCCTTTCCTTTCCCATATCCATATTTCTTCTTCATGTCTCCTGATCTTTTTTCTTTTCCTTATTCTGGGGACTCTCACTCCAACATGCTGTTTGGTAATCTGTTTTAGACCTTCTACATTAAATCCTTCACTTCGCAGGCACTCCATAACTTCAACTTCTATTTCTTTAACTTCTGCTTTACTAATCGTCTTTTCTACATTACACTTTTGTGCAATTAATCATTTTATTGTGAAATTTTCCATATCTGGATGCCTTTGCTTGAATTTCTCTTCGAATATCTTTGAGACTGCCTTCTTTATATTAGTTAACTTGGCTTTCTCCTTTGCATAAATATTGCACCATATCAAATTTCTCTTTCTTTCCCATGTCCACATTTCTTTTTTATATTTTTCAAATATCTCTAGGTTTTCTTGTTTATATTTTCTCACTTCCTCAGAGGCTTCTTTTTCCAAAGAGATCAAAGTTACTTGATCTATATACTGTTTTTTTTTAAAGTCTGTTGTATTAATGAACACAAATTTTTATTTAAAGCTTGTGACAGTTTTTTTCTGCGGAAGTATTTTTCTTTCTTCTAATTTCTCTCTTAATCGTTTTGTATATCTTGTGTCTGGAAATTCTGGGCTTTTTACATAACAGTAACAATACATCATTTGTTTCTTATCCTCAGTAGTCCACTCTATCGTCTTTATGGCTCTTCTATGGCCAATCAATTTTTGTTGTTTTTGTGGACTGCTGCTTCCTTCTACAACAGGGGGGGCACTTCCTTCTACACTGAATGTTGACTGATGTTGTTTTAAGCCTTCTTCTTATAAGGGCATTCAGCTCAATCTGACAGTTTTTTGGGTTTTGAAGAGTTTTTTGTATGCTGTGTCTTTAGGTACGCTATCTGGTACAACTCGACTACTATGTATACAGAATCTGTTTTCCAGATAAATGCTCCCTGACTGCACTGGTTGCAGTTTGTTTCCATATAGTGCAATATTTATTTCACACTTTCATTAAAAGTCATAACGTTCTTAGTTTTTTCATAAGCCAGTGTAATGTTTTCTCTGTTTGTCAGTGTAGAAATTGAAAAGTGTTAAAGAAATATTGCTGAATCATTAAGTGACAATATCATGGCAGATGGAATTAGGTAGAGTCTAGTGGGTCTATATTATAAGATCAGCTGTTGAAAACATCGAACATATGGTCAACACCATATGGTCAATGTCTTCAAATGTCGACCTTATAAAAAGACAAAAACAAAAAAAGAAAAAAGTACCCTAATGGGTTTAAGCAGGGGAGGCAAGGCCCCCTGCACCCCCCCATGTGGGGGGCTGTGCCCTCCCCCACCCCACCCCCCACTACTTAAATATACCAACTCCGAGACTGCACTACATTGCAGTAAATGGAAATCTCCCCTTGCAGAGATTTCCGTTTGCACGCTCGACATTCTGAGCATTCAATAGTCTCTTGTCAACAATGTCAGATTCAACATTGCCAGCTTTTGAGAATATAATATAGACCCAAGTCTGGTCTCCTGTTAACTACTGTTACAGGAAGGAATGTTTATCTTGAGGACTACAAATTGTTATTATACTTTTGTTAAGCCAATAAACATTAAACTAATGGAATTATGATTATATTTCAGTGTGATGTATTTTATCTGATCTGAAGCTTTGTCCATGCTTTAATCGTGTATGCATATTACCATTATAGTTTACCTTTGTGGGTACTATAACCATTTTTGTGAGTCTTTGTTTTTAAAGAATGAGGTAGGTGTTTTTAATACTGTGAAGGTAAATTCTGATTAAAATTTCCTATAATTATACTGTTTTTCTTTCCAAAGATAAATGGCAAGGTATCTGTATGACACCTGTTTAGTGTACGTAGTGAGACTGCTAGTGGGAATATAGACTACTGCTTCTACCTGGGATGTTCTACATGGGTCGATTGTTTAATTTGTTGCTAGTCATTGAAACTGAGTTTTAAAACACAAAACATAAAAGAAACGTATGCAAAACCAATACCAGTTCAAGCTCCAGAATGCTTTATTAACACAAAGAAAAGGTCATTCCCAGTCGGTTTCTTCTTCCTCTACAGGATTTATTATTATTGTTTTTTTTATATATAATCTCATTTATGCCCAGCATTCTAAAATCAGTTAACATCAGTTAACAATCTATCCATTACCAATGCATTGAATAAAAAATTGCCAGTCTTTGAAACTACACAACTCATTAGAAAATGTAGGAATGCAGTCTAATTTCCATATTTCAAATAAAAATTGAATGCAGAGGTTACTTTCATGCTATTTAAATGAATTGGTTGGGCTAGGTTGTTATTCTGAAGAAGTTCCTGAGTATTTGGACTGAATGAAAGTGCTCAGTTTTATTAATTAAACATGGCAATTTTGTTTATTAAACATAGTTCCCATGGTCGACTTTTATGGTGCTAATTCCTACATTTCCCTTTAATTGCACTTTTTTAAGCATTATTCCTTCCTGCACTCCCCTTTTTTCTCTCTGCCCTCACTGTTTGCAAACTACAGTTTAGTTAAGGTGTTTCTCATTCTGTTTCCAACAATTTGTTCGTTCTCATTTCTGGATAATCTCAGCTCTCTTGACAGGTAATACCAATTTAGGGACACAGCATTATGTGGTCATTCCTGATCACAGTACTGTAGGGTCAAAGGCAAAATATGAAAATTTAATCAGATTCTGCAACTCTGCCCCCCCCCAAACCCCTGCAGGTTACATCACTGATTAGTGTAGTTCTTCATAAAACAGGTACTTATACTATCCAGTGAAATATTATACAGCTTTAGACATCACTTGTGCATCCAGTTGTCAGTTGTGTAAGTGTTGGTTTAGACCAAAGCTTGAGGCTTAGAAGGACAATGTTTAATCTTCCATAGTGACCAAGGGCATTTATCATTGGCATGTATAATATTTTTGCAGTTTAGTTTCATTTTATAGAGACCATTAATTATGTGATCCAACTTTAAGTCCTGATCTAGAGACAGTTTGTGCATTTATTGTGTCCACTACCACTGAGATTCTGTTATCACTAGAAATTGTCCCGATCAGATGTTTCCTGACCACCACATTCAATTGTCTAAGGCTGAACAGCATGATTTCAGTGTTAACTGACTAAAATTTGACTGAGTTTTATAATTTTTTATAATTTCAGCAAATCATTGGAACTATTTTTGCAGTTTCTATTGTATACCCAGCCCAGTTCCATAAGGGCACAGATGTGATGAATCATCTTTTTATAGTGAGTCCTCATGCACTGTCTGCAAGTTATTCACTGAAACAGAAATCACTAATGGACCAAAGACCAATCTTATGATGATGTATCATCAGAGGCATCAGCCAAAACTGATTTTGATCAATTACTCCTGCTGGATAAAGTTCTGTCCTGCTTTAGCCTGAAAATCACTTGTTACAAGGTTCAGTATTTTCTGTCTGTTGGAACTCAGACATTAGAGGGCTGTAGTTCAATCAAATGTATTCCCTTTATTTAGCTCAGTATGCAGATGTTCTGGTACTGCATATAATATAGTGCCACACTGTCTGTTGAAACAAATCAGATTTGGAGTAATTGTCCATGAAGTAATTATGGATAGACTTCTGTAGAATCTTTGCTATGAGACCAGAACAACATGATTAGCTGGAGTTTAGAGGCATCTGTTGACTACCCACCTTTATGTACAGGTAGTACAATCCCCCAGATTTAATAAAATCTCTGTAGGCATAGTGTATAGCCTAAATGGAAGGTACCATGGCCATGTATGCAGTTCCCCCTTGGTAGCGTGCCATGCATATTGAATCAGTGTAGGGAGTGTGTTACTGACTGGCAGCAGATGAGTAATACACCCCCTGAACTGTCAAAGTGCTGTATAACACTGTATGGATATGTAGTAACTGTTATTTACTATTTTTTTTTAATGTTTATGTGGTGCAGTGTGGTGCACAGCAATTGACACATGCCAGAAATCTAAAAATAGAAACCGGATGCATTTAATTATGAATCCAAAGGTCAAGTTTAAGCATAGCTTAGTGGGTTTGCATTGCACAGCGCAGTGCTCAGCAGTGCTTAAACTTAGCTGAGAGGTATATGTAAAAGTATAGTACCATTCTACATATCCACATAGCCAAGTGGATAGAGTTATGGCCTCCTGTGGAGTAGGTACAGGGTTTGAATACATGAAAGGGAAATTAAGCAATTATTTTTACAAGATAAATTATGCCAATTATTTTTATATCAAGATCTGCTGTGCTCAGCTAATCTCTGCCAAGCTGTGCTTAACCACGATAAGCACTGCTTAAATAAATCTCTGTTTAAGCACCACTTGGCAATGGTTGGCACCGCTTAGTTGTGGTTAGCTGGTTTGCACACTGCTAAGCACTGCTAAGCATTGCCAGTTTAAGCACTACTCAGTTGACCTGAGCTGGTTTGCATCATGCTAAGCAATGGGCTGCATTTTTAAATATTGCCCAGTGGCATGTAAGGGTGGGAAAAGGGGGTATATTAAGTCCAATAGGTAGGCATACACTTTAATCCATTGCAGTTCTGTCTCTGAAGGATACAATGGCAGGTGTTGGGAGAGGATTCATGCTTTCGGGTGCAGTGGTGGTGCATTGAGAAGTCCAAGGTCATGATCGGACTCCTAGTCAAAAACCATAAAGACTGGCTCATGTAGGGAGGTTACTGGGGCTTGGAGTACAAAGTAGAGGCCTGGGAGCAGCTGACATGGGACCTTACCAGTGCAACTGGTATCCCCCATACAGGTGAGCAGGGTTGTCACCACCATGATGACCTAAAAAGAAGGAAGGGAGCTCTCTTGAATGCTTGGGTCCAAGAATTCTGGGTGAGCAATGTTCCACTTGTGTGTATGTTCACCTGTGTTATACCAATATTTAATCTTGAATGTCTGCTAAACTGGTATGCATAGTTGTGTGCTTCTCTCCCAACAGCTGCAGATGTGACAGCTCACAATGTTGAGGTGTACACAGGGAGCCTGGCCAGGTTTAGCTGTGAGTGTGGTGAGTATAGTTGTAGTATGCTATCTATAGTCAAATAACAGAGAAAAAGATTAGAGCATGAACCAGTAATATACAAAACATTTGTAGTACAATAACGGTGGAATTACAGCTGCATAATGCCAACTGTTTTGCAAGAAAAAGTCAAAACTTTTGTAGTAACTGCATGAAGGTATCTGTAATAAACTGTTGTGCAATACCTGTGGAATTAGAGCAGCTATTTCAACCAAGAAACAATATATTTTGTACACCTGCATTTTACTTAGTAATGTATGGGTTACCTAGTATCTGGCATGATTACATTATATGCATGTGTGTTCAGCTGTCCCTGCAGTGCACTATAACACTATAGTAGTACCACCAGGTCTAATTTTGTTTCCAGGTTATCTCTAGGTAAATATCAGTCAGTCAGATTGCATCAGTGATTCAGTAGCTCAGTTTGTTAAATATTGTGTACGAAGTACATTTTACACACACAGGTCAGGGTTTGAATACAGTACTATGGACTAATAAATATTACTGATTCAGATACGTTATGATGACAGATATTCTCTCCAGAGGGATGACTGCTACATGGGTGAGGTAGCCTACATTATGTGTAAATAATTGTTTATTCAGAATTCACAGACTTTTAAAATCATTACCACAAATGTGCTAGTAATGCAAAAAATAAAGGAAATATGGGCAGGAATAATAACATATATTAACATAAAAGAAATAAAATGTGTACCCTTGGTATGGCTGTATGCTTGGTGTGTCATGGAAAGTTTGCTGCAGTCAGTTACTACATGGGATGCACATGTCCCCTGTAGGAACTGTTATTGGGTTCTATCTCCATGCCTGCCAGACATATAATGGCAGCAGTCACATATTCATAGGTTCATAGGTTCATAGGTTCATACTAGGCTATCTGCCCGAGGGCATTTATAAGCCTAGCCCATAGTTTTGTGGCTTAAGCCACCCCTTTTGTATGGGGAACTATACCCATTATTTTGCTGTGCCTCTGTCTAGCAGTGACACTGAGGTAATCCCTGGAGTATATCTGCGATCTCCCATCCATTGGTCAAGATTTCTCTTGAACAAGGCCAGCGAGGTGCTCTGCCTCACATATACCGGGATTTTGTTCCACAGCATAGGGAGTCTTTGGGTGATGAATCTATCCCTCCAGCATGTCCTATTAATAGCCGTGTCGAGGTTTAAGTGTCCCGCCCTTGTGGCTCTGACGGATCTAGATTTTGTGAGGTGAAGCATATTCATCAACTCTGGGTTTGACATGGCCTTGTATGTCAGGCAAAGGTCACCTCTGAGCAAGCGGTAAGTGACTGAATAGAGCTGGAGTTCTTTCAGTCGGGCAGCATAGGACAGATTTTTGAGACCCTTTATCCTTTTGGTGAGGAACTTTTGTGGCCTCTCTAGCTGCTGCAAGTGTCGGGTCAGATACATTCGAATGGGGCATTGTACTCAATCATTGGTCTGATGAGTGATGAGTACAGGAGACTACTGACCTCCTTGATCTAGATGTGAATCCCTTCATGATGAGGTGGGCAATGTAGAAGGTCTTCCTAACTACTTTAGCTACATGGGTGTCGAATGACAGGCTACTGTCAACCTGGGTCCCCAGGTCCCTGATAACTTCTTCTGTGCTCAGAGGATTACCACCTATATGGTAGCTAGGGGTAACCTTGTTTTTTTTTCGAGTATGACTACTATCATTTTTGGCATTTAACTTTAGGCCATGGCTCTGGCACCAGTCATCCATTTCTGTGAGACCCTTCAAAGGGATATCTGTGTCAGATGTGTTTTTGACTCCCCGGTCCAGTTTTCAGACATCTGCAAACCTTCTCAGCCATAACCCCCCTGTGTGTGCCTGTACTACTGAAAAAGTAGAGATGCCAAACAAGAGTAGGGACTGATCCCCTGTGGGACACCACTTGTGACAGGCTTTTGAGTCTGCACATGCAGGCCAAGACTGACCCTGTGGGTTCCCTGTGGGTTCCAGCACTCAGCCAGTTTGATCTTGTGTGGGTGAACATTTAATGACGAGTTTTTTTTTCATACCCCCTCGGGGGTGGGGGTATGTATCGCCGCCAGTAGCCAGATCGGTAGGGGGTATGGACTGCCTTTCCTCATCAATGGCTTTGGTGACTGTTTGAAAAAAGTCAAAACAAGTTTAAAGGCATGATCTGCTTTTGACAAAGCAAAAACTGGTTGGATCCAAAGTCTGCAAATTCCTATGTCTTTATTTATGAGGTCCATTATGATCCTCTCCATAGCTTTGCAGATAAGGCTTGTCAAGCTAATGGCCTGGTAATTTCCAGGCTCTGTGGAGGCACCGCCTTTGTGAAGTGGGACCACAGTAGAGGTGAGACTATGATTAAACAGCTGTCCTAGCTGTGGGTTTAATTCCTCGTTGAGTTCGTGGAGCACAGCCTGGGACACCATCAGGTCCCATGGATGCTGTGTTTTTGCTTTGGAGAGAGCAGTTCTCACTTGGGCATTTGAGATGTTTGGGGGCTGCAACCATTTGGTATAGATATCTCTCCTTTGGGGAGTTTGCACTGAACCTGTCAGCAAGTATGTTGGCAATGTCTGTAGGATCAGTAATCTTCACATCATTTTGAACTAGTTCTGAGCATATCTGGGAGTTTCCTCCCAGGTTTCTAACATAGCTAAAGAAGGCCTTATGATTGTCCTTTGAGTCTTTAGCTATTTTTCTCTCAAAATTTGCTTTGGATGATTTTATGAGAGCTCTTAGTTTTTTACTTATAGTGATCAAGGGTGTCTTACCTTTTAAGGATTTTGCTCTATCTTGTAGTAGCTTCCTCCTTTTGTTGTAGAGTTTGTTTATGGCTGGGGTCCACCAGACTGGACGCTTGCCCTTGGTACAAAGAGTCTTTGTTTTGCTTGGGATTGCCTTATCCATGATTGATTACAGATATCATTCTCTCCACAGGAACTGCAGGTAAATGGGTGAGCTCATATTATTAGAAAAAAGTAACAGCGTACAAACCCTTTATGCCAGGTCAAATAAAGCAGGATCCAAACTTGTAAAAGAAATATTTAATCCACAAACAACTGACAGAGAGATAGTAATGCTTCTTCAGATCTATGACAAACACTAAAACTGCTTTCACCATATATACTGTTCCCAATCAAGTGGCAGCAATTAGTAAAACATTCCAAACAATTTTAAAGAGACAAGAACTGTTGCAATAAAATACATGGAATAAAATGCAAAGAATCAAATGTATATAACATTCAAAAGCATATGTAAAAATCTTATATAAAAGCATGTTTTAGGAACATCTATAAAACAAATATAGACAAAATAAAAACAAGTGTGCTCTTAAGACACATTAAAACAGTTGGTTCACTTAATATTCCTTCTGCCTTAATTTGGTCTAATTGAGGCCCTTTCGTTCAGGCCACATCCTTTATCTGCTTTTAGTAATATGATCCATTCTGTTTCTTTGCCCTCTGTATAGACTTTAATATCCCCACCTCTTAAAAATACATGATGTGTATTGTTCATCATAACATGTTTGGCCAAAGCGTTATGTATTGTACCCTTTCTCATATGGTAAACATGTTCCCCTCATTTCCCTCCTCAGTGGTGGTTGTTTTTTTCGTGGAGGAATGAACATGTTGACAGACACACACTTAGATAAATAACATGTTGTGTCATACAGTTAGCCTCTGCAGATATATAAAACTTTTCTGTAGGTCTGGATGGAAGAAATGGGAGTACTATCTGGCTTAGTACATCCTTCCTTCCTATCTCTAAAACTAGGTGTGGGGTAACATAACTTCCTTTTAAATTGTTTTATTCTTATACAAAAACCCTGTTTGTTCACCAACTATCAGTTTAAGGTCATCATCCACATGTAGGATTTCCCAATGTTTTCTAATAATTCTCTGATTTCTAAAAATGGTGATCTAAAAAATAATAAATTTAACATATTGTGATCGTTCAATATGACTATTTGGGACTGTTATAGATTCATGGTCCAAAATATGGTTCACCCTTAGTATGTCTTAGTTCATGTATATCATTCAGGTGTGAGTTTATCCTAATGCCATAACCCCTAGTAGATAACCTGTCTTTAAGGCCATTTAGTTCAGTTTCAAAGCCATCATCTAGAGGATTCAGCCTTGATGCTCTGATTGCTTGGCCTCTCATGATATTTCTGAAAACATGGGGTGGGTGCATACTAGATATAAGCAGTAAAGTATTGCTGTGGCAGCAAATACACCTGTATTTATAAGATTGTTATGAAGTCTTTCAATATACATGTCTAAAAAGTCAATCCTATACAGTGAATATTTCATGGTAAATTTGAGACAAGTTGTCAAATTATTCATGATGGTAAGCATACTATGAAGTTGGTCTACTGAGCCCTTCCACAAATCAAATAAATCATCAACAAAGCGTCAATAGAAAATGACATGCTGTTTAAACATCTCTTCACAAAATAGTATGTGCTCCTCCCAGTAGGGAAGGAACATGTTGGCGCACTATTGGGGCACATGTGCCCATAAAATGTACAATTAGATCGATGGTTACAGAAGGGTAATCACTATGTGTTTTTAAGTAATTTGCAGCATATGTCCCAACCAACTCGATATTGAGACTGACTGATAGAGCTTAACCCCCTGAATGCAGTAAGAGACATGTTGACATTTCATGCACATGATGATATTCAACTAACTACTGATAGCATGATTCCACAGATGTTATACATCTAGTGCATACTGCTGTAAATACATTACAAAATAAATCTATGCGATCACAGCATAATAGTGAGTCTGTAGTTAGAAAACAACTACCCCGCTTACCCGCAATTGGCTCTGACTCTAATGAACATTCCATTCAATGAGCAGAGGAAGACAGAAGAGAGGATTTTTTAAAAAAATACATACACAGAAGACCCTGAGGCTACTATTGAATAAAGGTCTAAGTTTCATCCCTAGATGTCAGAGTCAGTTGACTGATACTGTTATGGACCTCAGGCCATTCTGTAGGAATGTTATGCTAAAACTTATATACAAAGATTCTACCAATAGTAATTTAGAGTTTAAGTTTAAGAATTTGAGCAAATTTATACCCAGTAATCATCCATTAGTTGAAGCCTACCTAAAACTCACTGAGGAAGAACTACATAGTTATTATGATAACAGAACAGATAATAAATCACGCTATAGGAGTTACAGGATGATCCAACATCATTCTCAGACCCGCTGACAAGGAAAATAGTTGTCATGGATTCATCTGACTACACTGATAGGATGGTATCTATGTTAAATGATGTATTTTATGAGCAAGTCTCAGTTCATTACATAGAGCATACTATTAAATATGTACAAGATAAGATATTTACATGGGTCAATTAATAGATGGATATCTCACTATCCCTTCTCCGACTATACCAGTCAACACGGTCTCCCAAAAAAAAACAACAGGACTGAATATCTCCCTCCTAGACCAATAGTTTCAGGTCGAGGTTGGGTGACAGAGCATCTGTCTGTATATATTGAGAAGCATCTTAGATCTGTTTTAAACAACAACAAGGTAGCCAGACAGGACTTATATGATTGTACCAAAGATTTAATGATTACACTGGACTACATTTTTTTCGCTTTGATATGATATACTTTCACTTTAAACAATGAGTTGAGTTGGGCTTGACATATGTTGCAGATTACTTAAAAGAACATAGTGATTACCCTTCTGTAACCATCGATCTAATTGTGCATTTCCTAGAGTTAGTCCTGGAAAATAATCTTTTTATGTACCATGACAGCATTTACAAACAGAGGGATGGCGTAGCTATGGGCACACCATGTGCCAATAGCTACGCCAACATGTTCCTGGCCTACTGGGAGGAGCACATACTATTTTGTGAAGAGCTGTTTAAACAGCATGTCATTTTCTATCGACGCTTTGTTGATGATTTATTTGTTTTGTGGAAGGGCTCAGTAGACCAACTTCATAGTATGCTTACCATCATGAATAATTTGACAACTTGTCTCAAATTTACCATGAAATATTCACTGTATAGGATTGACTTTTTAGACATGTATATTGAAAGACTTCATAACAATCTTATAAATACAGGTGTATTTCAGAAGAGCTGCCACAGCAATACTTTACTGCTTATATCTAGTATGCACCCACCCCATGTTTTCAGAAATATCATGAGAGGCCAAGCAATCAGAGCATCAAGGCTGAATCCTCTAGATGATGGCTTTGAAACTGAACTAAATGGCCTTAAAGACAGGTTATCTACTAGGGGTTGTGGCATTAGGGAGATAAACTCACACCTGAATGATATACATGAACTAAGACATACTAAGGGTGAACCATATTTTGGACCGCATGAATCTATAACAGTCCCAAATAGTCATATTGAACGATCACAATATGTTAAATTTATTACATATTTTTCGTCAGACCATTTAGAAATCAGAGAAATTATTAGAAAACATTGGGAAATCCTACATGTGGATGATGACCTTAAACTGATAGTTGGTGAACAACCAGGGTTTTTGTATAAGAATAAAAACAATTTAAAAAGGAAGTTATGTTACCCCACACCTAGTTTTAGAGATAGGAAGGAAGGATGTACTAAGCCCTGCGGACATTGCAATTTTGCTCCTATATAGATAGTACTCCCATTTCTTCCATCCAGACCTACAGAAAAGTTTTTATATATCTGCAGAGGCTAACTGTATGACACAACATGTTATTTATCTAGCTGTCTGTCAAACATGTTCCTCATTCTACGTTGGGAAGACTAACCGCCCACTGAGGGATCGAATGAGGGAACATGTTTACCATATGAGAAAGGGTACAATACATAACGCTTTGGCCAAACATGTTATGATGAACAATACACATCATGTATTTTTATTTAAGGTACTGGAGGTGATTACTCCTAATCCAAGAGGTGGGGATATTAAAGTCTATACAGAGGGCAAAGAAACAGAATGGATGATATTACTAAAAGCAGATAAAGGATGTGACCTGAATGAAAGGGCCTCAATTAGACCCAAATTAAGGCAGAAAAGGAATATTAAGTGAACCAACTGTTAAGAGCACACTTGTTTTTATTTTGTCTATATCTGTTTTTATAGATGTTCCTAAAACATGCTTTTTTATATAAGATTTTTACATATGCTTTTTGAATGTTATATACATTTGATTCTTTGCATTTTATTCCATGTATTTTTATTGCAACAGTTCTTGTCTCTTTAAAATTCTTTGGAATGTTTTACTAATTGCTTGCCACTGATTGGGAACAGTATATATGGTGAAAGCAGTTTTAGTGTTTGTCATAGACCTGAAGAAGCATCACTGCGAAAGCGCTTATCTCTCTGTCAGTTGTTTGTGGATTAAATATTTCTTTTTACAAGTTTGGATCCTGCTTTATTTGACCTGGCATAAAAGGGTTTGTACCTGCTCACGCTTGGCTGTTACTTTTTTCTGATTATATTCCTCCTATACGGCTTAAGCGCTAACCTGACACAAGTTTAGACTGTCTAAGAGCTCATATTATTGTTTAAATAAGTGTTTTTTTCAGATGTCACAGACTGTTGAAATCATTGCCACCAATGTGTTATTAATGCAGACTCTTGGTATGTATGGCTGTATGTCTGCTGTGACTTGGAAAGGTTGCTGCAGTGAGTTACTACATGTGATGCACATGTCCCCTGTAGGCACTGCTATTGGGCTATATCTGCATGCCTGCCAGAAATATTATGTTAGCTGTCACTTTTTGATTACAGATCTCATTCTCTCCACTCTCCACTCCTCTCCTGAAATAATAGTAACGTATAATAAAATAACAGAAACAAATAAAATGTGTACTCTTAGTATTGCTGTATGTATGCCTGCTGTGTCTTGTTTGCTGCTGTCAATTAATACATGTGATGCACATGTCCCTTGTGGTCACTGCTATTGGCTTTTATCCCCATGCCTGCCAAGCAAGCCATGGCAGTTGTTTATTCTCTTTACTGTATACATGCATGCCTCTCAAGTGTCACACTGTCACAGAATGTAATTACTGCTGTGTAATCCCTCTGTCACAGATGTATCATTGACATGGTTATATGTTAATAGCAGAGTAACAGTACATCAGCCCACAGTACACCATGGTAGTTATATAGATCCACCTGATGTGCAAGTGTTCTTTGTTGTTGTGTACCTGCAGATATTACTGCTTGGCCCATACTGTCCCGTGCAGATAGCGTGAGAGGTATGTATGTACTACAGCAGCTATAGGGCACATTTACAGATAAAGAAAGGTAAGACCTGTAGAGTAGATAGCATTAGTATAGTCAACAATTTAGCCCATGATGGTATTAATGGACTATAGTACTCTCTCTCTCCCCACTCCTTATCTTCATAAATTCATTATCGTTATATATTGTTGATGGTTTACTATTCACATATGTTGTTCCACAAATGTTATGTTGGGGCATGAGTTTTATTAATGTTATGTATTACTATTGTTGCATATCAACATATCTTGATGAATTACCTATTCTGTTGGCCTTATGCTGTAACTGTCACTGGCATGATGTTATTATACTGACTGTTCTATTATATATATTGTTTTATTTCACATAATATGCATTTAACTGTCATGGAGTTATTTGCAATGCTCTGGGATGCTGTTATAACTAACAATGGTTTTGGTCATAACTCACCTATATGTACTGGTTTACCTGCATAACCACAGCACATCAGGGTAGGCCATTTCCTGGTGATCTGCCTAATCTACCTCAACCGGCCATGGCACTGGGTCCCAGCATGTCAGGTACCAAAGCCAGTGATGCCCCCTCTGCTGTCCCTGTACCACCTTTGGGTGGAACTGCCTCAGGGGATGGGACCCATCCCCCCGGGAGTGGGGGCAGGGGGGTTGTCACCCAGGATCAGCTACTGGCTATTGTGATTGTTCATAGGAGCTAGGAACAGTGCCTGCATTGGATTGAAGGCAGACTCGACAACAACCTGGTGGGGCCTGGTGGTCCTGGCACCCAGCCCCCAGTACAGCTACCTTTGGAGCAGTGAAGGATCATTGCTGACTGCCCATGGGTGGATATCTCATTCACACTTCTGCCATCTGGAGGCACAGGCACCTCAGATTCCACAACACCCTCCCCATTCAAAGTGTTTACCTCCCCCATGTGTTACACAGTGCCCCTGTCAGCTGTCTTGTATGTCTTGTCTGTCTGCAAATGCAACCTCTCTGACTCAGCTAACCTCCCTACATGTACCTACATCCCTCCCCCAACATTCCACTCTCTACTTAAAAAAAAAAAAAGTGGGCACCTGTCCCACAAAAAATACTATTGCTGCATACATATCTCTCCATTTTAACACTGTCCACTGGACACAACTAATTCTTAGAATAAAAAGAAATATACTCTTTAAGATAAATAAACCACTGGAAATAAAAACAAAAAAATGTGTAACAACAGACACTATAAACACTCATAAAATTAAAAAGTTAAGTTCTTTCACATCTGCTTCATCAGACCTTTTACAGAAAATGAATGAACTAGCATGCTTATGTATGCAAACATCAATCAAAGTGAAGCAGACAGGTTGAACCAATCACTTGAAGCGTCATATTAAACCAAGCATAAATATGGCATAATATTTGCTTCAAACAGATCAATGTTGGATCAGTACTGAAAGTGTATTGACACATTTTTCAGGAAGGTTTGAGTGATTTTACTTCCTATATAGTTTGTTTTATTAGTTTAATTGTTTTTTATTATGCATATGCCATATTTATTGCTACTATGTTGGTGATAGGCACACACATACTGTGCTGGTAGCCTGAGGGGTATGATGTGGGAGGTAGCAGTGGATAGTGCAGACCATTTTGGTGGTGCAGGGTCAGTTGATAGTGGATGTCCACATATCTGGTCCTGTTATGTGTTCCCCTCTTGTTGTCTTTCAGGAAGGATGTATCAAAGGAGGCAGTCACAATTTTCAGCCACTGAAAATAATGTTATCCTGGATGGCTTCAGACTGCATCATAACATTCTCCTGTCCAGGGGTCACCCGCATCGAGAAGAGCATGCAACACTGTGGGCTGACCTCATCATGGTAGTCAACTAGAGAGGCCAAAAGGACAGGAACTATGAGGAGGTCCAACACCAGGCCACAGATATGGTCAATGCTGCAAGGTAAAGGGCAACTGCTGTGGCCAGAAACTGTGCTGCCACCAGTGGAAGGCCTGCAGTAGAACAACCACTGTTGGCCACAGAAGAGTTCCTGGTGAACCTGGGAACAATCACCAGTTTACAAGCATCCATCATGGAGGTGGGTCACAAAGGGAGCACTGTGTTTTAGGGGTAGGTCTATCAGATACACTAACAAATTGCTTATCTCACAGGTGTATCGTACTGGCAACTATAACCGGATGTGGCTGCACTGCATGTTATAAAAGGCCTGTCTTCTATGTGTATGTTGTGTGTTTATGTGCTGTGTATTGCATCAGAAATAAAATGTGTGAAGTGTAATGCAGTTGTGGCTCATCACATGTATGTGTCTTTGTGGATTACCATACATAACAGTGCAGGTAGTAATGTACTTATCTTGTCTTCCTCCTCACAGGTGAACATGAGGGTTGGAGTCTGTCCCCCTCCCAACCTGATGTCAGTGTGTCATCGCACTCTGATGATGATGGTGGCCATAGTGAGGCACAGGAGGGGTTGTTGGGGGATGCATCTGTCCCATGGGTTCACATCCCACTATCTCCCCCATCGTCCCCACACACAGTCAGTATGCCCACATATGCCCAATCGCCTGAGGCCACAGATATAGGACAGTCACAGTATGGCGACATCGAACAGAACAGCATGGCAACTATAGCATCAGTGAGTGTAGACACTGGCCATAACCAGAGAGCGGGTGAGGTCCCATACAGGCAGACTGACAGGGGTGCTCAGAGGAGGATGGATGCCCATCCACCACCTGTCACAGGTATCAAATCACAAGTCACCTGCCACATGTTTTGGTCCGTCAAGGAGGCACAGGCATGTTCTGAATGCAAAATCCATGACTGCCTCTACAGCATTGGTGATGCCATGGATTATTTCACTGATGTAGTGGATAGACAGTGGGCTGAAACAGTGTCAGTGTTTCACTGCACATTGTGCTAGAACATCAGATTGGAGTAGGGCATCGGACACAACACCATCTGCTGAGAGTCCCCTTCACCATGCACACTCAAGCTCCCATAGTGCCAGTACCACCCGCACCACAGAAGGGAGTGGGCTGTCCACACCATGATATGGCAGGTAATGGCACGTGGTCCTGGGCAGTCCCATGGGGGACACGGGCCCAGCAGACAGCAGTCACTAACAGCTACTAATACTGCATCTGACCCTGGGCATGGTGGTTCCAGTGCCACTCCTGGCAGAGCCAGTTCTAATGTTCATGGCTGGAGACAGTGAACTCTTCACTCTACCATGTACAGTCCACAACTGTCCAACATACACACGTGTAGAGCAAGCACTGGGCTTGACTGTGTACATGCACACACTCAAACATCACTGTCACATGCAGGTCATCAACAGGCACACACAGCACCTCGTTATGGCCCACCTAACCAGTGCCCCTTCCTGACTCACACAAATGCTGCCAACTGTTTGGCACAGCCTAGGACTCTGGTGCCATCACATCACACCCTGTGCATGTGATGATACCTGTACCACATTCCTGCCATCCATGTCATCAATGCAGGGACATGCAACTATGTGTCTGATACACAGGGTGACTATTTTACTTTATATGTTGGTTTTGCACTGTGGTAGTATTGTGCCATACAAGCTGTAATAGGAATGACAGGTGCTGTATGTTGGCATGTGCCATGCTCACACACCATAGTTTGTGTATGTTTGTTGCATGATGTTAGACTACTGGTAGTGTTGCAGACTGACAGGTGTCTCACATAACTGTATGTTTCTGTTCCAGGGGTCTGAGTGGCTGAGGTATGGAGACTTTGCAGCAGTACAGCAGGACAGGATAGCATAGCAGCACAGCAGATATATGACATCAGCAAGGTACAGCTGTATGCATGCTTCATTACCTGGGTGCATATGTGTAGAACAGTGTGTCAGGGACATTGGGGCAGCATAATCATGCATGCATAACCTGTGATAAGACCCGCTACCCTTGATATGTGTCACCTGGGTATTCGGTTCATACAAATGTAGGTGGTGGCAGATAGCATTTATGCCTAGATAAATGTAGGCTATTTAGGGCCAGCAGCTAGTCACAGGGCAGTAAAATGTATGACCATTGCACAACCATATGGCCATATGTGTACTGCTGCATGTTAATGCATTTGCGCACACACACACACACACACACACACACACACACACACACACACACACACACACACACACATACAGTTGCCTGATGCAAGATTAGAACCCTTACCTATTTAGTAATATACACTATAGCTCTATGTCCTTATCACATGCACCACAAAGCTTATCTGTTGTTAGACTGTCAGCCAGTGCTGTTAAGGAGGATAACATCAGCAGGTGTTGACAAGGAGGCTAATGTTTAGGAGCACGCTAGTCACAGGGCCATAAAATGATAAAACATTGCACAGACATAGGCCAGATGGGCATGTTTGTACTGCTGTAAGGGAAATATCTACAAACACAAGCACACATGAGGTGGCTGATGTGAAATTAGAACCCCTACCTACCTACGATTACACACCAGAGCTCACAGTACTTTTTGCATGCGCCAGCAGTTATATTTGTTGTACTTGTGGACCATGTAAACTGCCCTTGTATTACACAGAATATGTGGCCTGCAGAGTGGACCTACTTTATGCTGTTAGTGTACCTAGTGTCCTAGCAGTGTGGTACTTGTTTATACACCTGTTATGTGTGTACAGGTACCACTTTTGCCATGTTTGGCCGGTTGGCGTTTGCTAGGTGGACAATTGGCCGGTGACACTATGGCCTGTCCATGTTCTGCATTGAAGACATTGCACATTATAACACCTGCTCGCCATTGTCTGTCTACAGGGTGACATTCCACAGGCACAGGGTTCTGTGGTTGGGCAGATTCTGTCATGATGCGGCCTTGGTCTATTACCATCAGACAACTGTTGTGTGTGTAGGCGCAGATAACCTCAGCAGTCTGCATGTAAGTGTGGACATTCATACATCCCCCATATTTATATATATATATATATATATATATATATATATATATATATATATATATATATATATATATATATATATATATATATACCAGGGATGTAACTGTAGCTGTGAATATGTGTTATGTGACTGTGTTATAGACATATATGTGGAGGGTCTAAATCACTCTACACATTTATGTAGCTCTCTCTCTCTCTCTCTCTATATATATATATATATATATATATATATATATATATATATATATATATATATTTGTGTGTGTGTGTGTGTGTGTGTGTAGATATCTTATATATATATATATATATATATATATATATATATATATACACATATATATATATATATATATATATATATATATATATATATAAAGAAAAAACAAACCTCAAGGTCCCAACTGCCACTCAATGATACAAAAAAAGGAATGAATGCAGCCAAATATCGAAACAGCTATGGCAGAATGCTCACAGTCTCAAACCAGGCCAAGTTATAAATCCACGTCTTTTTTCCAGATAAAATCCCTTTATTGCAAGTAAATTACAACAGGTAAGCACTTTCACAAACTTCTGTTTGCTTCATCAGACCATAAACAAGCAAGCTCAGCCCCCCTTATTATACTCATGCAAATAGTCAAACTTCAAATGAACAAATCACAATCAATCCTATATTCAAAGCACCTCCCTACTATTAAATTCAAGGGGGAGTTGTAATACTAAACAACAAATGAGGCATAGTAATGTAACAGTGGCAGTCACTCATATGAGTGACAATCGAGCACTAAGGGGGATACTAGAGAATAACTGGCATATCTTACAGGTCGATAGAGAGATAGCAGGTTTAGGAGGTGAAAAGCCCTTTTTAGTTTATAAGAATAGTAGATCTCTTAAAAGGAGGTTATGCTACCCTAGAAGTAGTATAGCTATGAAGGCACAAAGGCCAGTTGGAGGAACTAGGAAAGGTATGAAATGTCATTTCTGCCAATACATTTTTGAAGGTGTAGAATTTGTACATCCTGATACAGGAAGGAGATTTCTCTTTAATATAGAAGCTGATTGTAAAAGCATGAATTTAGTGTATTTAGCCTGGTGCACTCTCTGCAGAGCATTCTGTGTGGGTAAAACCAACAGAAGGCTGAGAAAGAGCATTACGGACCATATGTACTGTTTGAAAAGAGAACAAACTTAGAGTACTGTTTGCCAAACATATTTTATCTTGTGGAGTTGAACATCACTTTCAGTATCTTGTGGAGCTGAACATCACTTTCAGTTTAATGTACTAGAAATAGTTAAAGAGGATGTCAGGATGGGTGACATTAGTTCAAGAACAGAGGAGAGAGAGCTTAACTGAATAATAAGACTGGGGGCACATATAGGACAGGGTTTGAATGACCATCTTTCCATCGTTTCCAAGTTGAAAAATAGGAGACTGTTAAAATGAACACATGAAATAAATTGAATTCTATGTTATTTTATGCTTATTGTGTGTGTATATATATATATATATATATATATATATATATATATATATATATATATATATATATATATATCTATGCCACATAGTGATAGGGTAATTATGTGTGAGGGGGATAGGGATAGTCAGATGCACAGACACCTTTTCACACATTAGTTCCTTAGGCAAATGAGGCATCAGACATGCGCTCACATTAGCTAAGTGCAGGAGCATGCCCAATGTGACTATCAGTACTTACAAGGTGACTGCAGGACAGACCTACCTGTAGTCCAGTCCAGGATTTTGTGTGCTGCAGCCAATTGGCTGCTATACCTGCTTCATCACTCCATCACCTCCATGATATTTTGTCCGAGGCATTCCCCGGCTGTGTGCTGAATGTAATATATGTCTCATACCTGTCAGCTATACAGACTGCTATAGAATGTACAGAATTTTGCATCATATGTATGTTAGATTGTACATGGCATTGTGATTTTCTGGCACGTTACTGGCAAAGCATGATAGACTGACATTAGGAAATCCTGACAGACATTTTAGTTACTCACACCATACACATCAGGGAACCCATGCTAATGCACGAGTGGCACGACCTGTTATTCTCTGAACTTTCTACATTTGTCTGGCCAGTAGTTAATCCTTCTCCTTATATTTGGGTCTTTGTCCCACTACTGCTCATGGTTTCATCCACATTTCCTGCTCTAAGTGGTTGTAGGTATGATGTGATTGGGGTACATGATGTAACAGCAAACACAGGGCGACAGTCTACATACCTCTCACTCTACATGTTTTTGCAGAATGTCCAGCATTCCAGTTGTATTTTTCCAGTACTATACTATTAAATGGTGCCCACTGAATTGTTGTAAGTACTGACACAGTTACATGATGGCATTTACATCCTGCTGCTAATCTGACCTGTTCAACCTGCTGTTATACTAGCCACCTACTATGTGATCCAGAGCATGTACAATGTCTGTACATTTGCCCCCTCTGTCCACCATTGTCTCTACCTTTGTCCAGTTTTCTTGCCATAAGAGATTGTGGCATATTGACAGTCTGTGGGACTTCTACCATATGAGTACCTGACATGCAAAAGCTGTAGGTGCAGCCAGCTTCGAACCACCAACACCATCAACCATGATAATGTACTTAGCCCAGTGAGCCACAACAGCCACCAGAAAGTGGAGTTTAAGTCCTCACACTATCAACAGAAGACAGACATACACTGTGACCCCTACGTTTTGTGGAAAATAGAACATGTGGCTAGGTTCTTTGTGACAGTCCTGGGATTGTGTGGTCTGGTGATATATCCTTGCAAACATACTGGTACTGCAGTTGTATGGAAACCGTGATGTGTTGGGGGTAGGTGACTCTGGCATTGACAGTTGTGTGTCTGACCTATGACCCCACTGTTTGGCATTTCCCTTGCATACTGCTGTGGGTTTTTCTGCCTTGTGGCCTAATACATATTATGGGGCTCTCAGTACTGGACCGATTACCTGTTGTCCCACTTAGATGTATTTCTCTACAATTAGTTCAGCAGCCCACTCTATTCCTTTGCATACATGCAGTAGGTCCATACATTATGCTACCATAGTCTAGTACCCCATACATTTGTTGTAAAGGTGAGTGAATTACCTTGTGAACGGAGTGGTTGTGAGACCTGTATTTCAGGCTCTAGGTTGTCAGTGCATGTGCTATGTGGTGCCTCTTTGCCAAAGCCGGGGTATACTGGGCATGTCTATGTCTGCCTACAGGGACAGCCTCAGGGGATTCCTCCTCTGATTCCCCCTGTGGGTGTGGCTGTGGGGACCTAGGCACTGGTAGGGGAGAGGGCTTTGTGCCCCTTCCCTGTGATGATCCTGCTGCAGCTGTTTCCGCAGGATCATATTGTGTAACATGGCACATACTGTGAACATCTGTGCACATATGATTGGAGAGTACTGCAATGCTCCACCAGATATATTGAGGCACCAGAACCATAACTTGAGCAGCCCAAACACATGCTCCATGACATTCCTAGTTTGTGCATGTGCTTCATTATGGCATTCTTCTGTGGGTGTGTGTGCATTTCTGATGTCATCATCCATGGTTCCTGTGCATAGCCAGCATCCCACAATAGATGGCCATACAGGATCTCCCCCTTAGCAAACATCTGGTACAGCTGTGATGTGTGGCAGATATGGGAGTCATGATAACTACCAGGGTTGCCAGCACACATATTCATGATAATGCCCTGGGCATTGCACATGACCTGGCAGTTGATGGAGTGATACCTCCTGTCGTTGACGTAGACTCTACCCTCCTCACCAGGTGTTCCTTTGATATGTACATGAGTGCAGTCTGTGGCACCGAGTACCTCAGGGTAATGTGCTACATGGTAGAAGAGATGCATACAGCTGCCCTCACTGGCCTATGGTAGCATGGCATCCAGGAACTGGTGGAATACCCTGGATGCTGATACCTGTGAGACCCCTGTCATGTCCCCAGTTGGTTTTTGCAAACACCTGTGCCTAGTATCCTAAGGGCTACACATACCTTTGTTTCCACTGGGATGGATTCCCCTCTGTTGGCTCTGGTTCTTGGTTGAGGGTGGCAGAGCTCAGTGAGTTCTTATAGCCATCCTATGGGGCTGTACAATCTCCAACTCATGCAGCTCCTGGAAGGTTACTCTGGACCTAAATACTGTTCTCCTTCTCAATTTAGGCCTATTGTCAGAAGCAGCATCAGTACTGACCACAGCATCTAACACATACAGATGTAGCAGAGCTGCATCAGCCCCTGGCATTCTCTCAGTTAAAATTCCTAAGTCTGTACTCCAATGGTGCAGAGTATGGGGGAAAAATCAGATTGTAGGGTGTATGCATACTTTATAGTGCTCTACCGTATGTGCTGCCTGTATAAGTGGCTAACTATGATACATTCCCCCTGCCAAGTAAATCACTGAGGGGTTTTAATGGCCCAGTTTAAGTGGGCCAGGGGTCATCAGTAATGTATATATGATTGGCTTTTCCAGGCAACTTTCTATTTTTTTTTAAAGAGTCTGCCCTGCTTACCACTGCAGCATGGCACACAAACCTGCGCTGCTGATGTAAACAATGCTCAGCAATCAATAGACACACCCCCATGAATGGGCATGCTCAGCACAACTCAAACAAGCTAAAACATGTGCCCCAAAGTTAAACAAAGCATAGCAGCACTGGACACACACCTCCTGCTTAGGTGAGAGGTGCACCACGCAAACGGGTGCCGCTGAGCTCCAATGTGCTTAAACAGATAGTGACACACCCTCTTTTAATGTCAGCTAGCTCTCCTGTGGACACCAACATGGTTCTAGGGCTACACGGATTTAATTTCAGACACAGTAACCCATTTTTGCTATTCAGTAACCCCAGCTCATTTGCATACAGATGCATGCCACAGCCTGGATACTACATTATTCCAGGGCCTGCCTCTTTAGCAACCACAGAAATCTACCATTGTACATACTCCATGCAAGGCCCTATAATGGATTATTATCACATATTTATTATTTTGCATTTTTACACTTTTCAATATATATTTTTTTGCATAACGGCATGTTTGCTCACAGTTGCGTGCCACTCAAACGTAATATATGTATTAAAAAATATATTTAAATTACATTATTTTGGATTACTTTTCAGACACACAGGGCATAGTTTTGCACATGTGCTATTTCTGATCTTCTAAATGGGATTTTACAACCCCTGTTCACTTTTTAATTTCTTGTACACAGAAATTTTCTGTGTACACTTTGGACACCAACACGGGGTCTGCAGGACTACCTATCTGTTTGCTGGATTGCTCCAGCACCCTCATTTGCATGCAGTTCACCTGCTTACGAGTGGATTTACATGCCACAGAGACTTCCAAGTTGGCATGCTCGTGCACGCCCTTTAGCTCTGTTTACTGGATCGTACGTCTGCTTGCTTCCCAGTAAGCTCCGTGCCACTGTGCCTACATGGAAAATTAATCTGTGTAGGCTTTCTTGAATTTCCCATAACAATTTTCTTCTATTGTCTTAGAACACAACATTCCTGAATGCTTTTCTAGATCAGATGTGCTTTTCTTAAACAGTGTAATAATAACGATTAGCAAAACTCAGTTTTAAAGGATGGGATGGTGATGATCCATGTAGTTTCATACTATGCAGAAGTTTTCTGACATGATGTATACTTACTTCTATCAGTATGAAATGGGTTGCAGTTGTCTGGAACTGGGTTCAAGGATTTTGATGCATGAAAGTGGGAATTTGTTTATGTTGCCTTAAAATAAGGATATTTATTTATTTATTTTACATTTGTTGACCGGGCTAGTCTAACTGGATCTATGTCCATTTTCAGTAGAGGCCCGAGGAGAAAAGCTCTATGACATTACAAAGAAAAAAATGTATACAATTAGTCCACAAGAACAGTAGAAATACAAAAATAATTACATAGTCCACCAGAAAGTGGCTATACAAAATAATTACATCAGTATACAATTGACTGGCAGAAATAATTATAGCAGAAACAAATTTTTTTTTTTTTTTACACTACCGTTTAGGAAAGTAAACAAGGAAAAGTTGTTTTTGATTCAGTTTATATAGATAAAAAATATATATACAATTAAGTATATATATATATATATATATATATATATATATATATATATATATATATATATATATATATATATATATATATATATATATATAAAAACAAAAAGATATTTAATGTACATAAAAATTCACATAGCACAGTGGGAGTTACAACAATAAAAGAGAAAAAAATGTTTAATAACGTCATGTATAGAAGGTAGAGAAGTCTCAGCAAAAATAATTCAGTTAGGGAGTCAGAATAGAAAAAAGGCAAAAAGTTTCAGCCAGGCTTGGAGCAACAAATGTAAAACAAATAAATAGATAAATAAACAATTTTTATTTATTTATGCAAAATGGGATTAATAGAATTGGTGTTCAGAGGGATTATATGAAATAATAATAAATGTCTGCTATATTTGGAACCAGAACCTCTATATATGGAAGCTTATGTAACCAACTTCTTAAACCGTTCTTTTTTAACACTAGATCTGCTGGTTTCTGGCATCTACTGTGATCTAATTGTTCTAATGAAGTGTGGTGCATCTGGCCAGCCACTAGTAGGTGCATGTGTTTTTGCATGTGCTGTATCAAACCCTGTTGCATTCTGCAGCAGAATGTTTTCCTTATGTGCAAGACATTGCACTCCACACCTTTCACCCCAGTGAGAAGATTGGTCCATGAAGAGACTGATTGAACAGCTACCCCAACCAGTTTTCTGAGTGCTTGGGTCTCTTCTGGTGGCCTGCATAACATAGCCGGCCTTAGGCATAGGCTAAATAGGTGGCCGTCTAGGGCGCCACTGTAGCAGGGGCACTTTTCTAGTATTCATTTGGTGTAGGTAGACAAGGATGGGGGCACCAGATGGTGTGGTAGGGGGCGCCGTGGAGCCCCTTTGCCTAGGGCACCAGTTGACCTAAGGCCGCTCCTGCCTGCATATCACTGTTGCCCAATTTTGGAAGAGCAGCCACCTATCGCACCTTCTAACAAGACCATTAGTTCCTTTAAACAAAAAGAATATTTCCCACTGCCAACGGATCGCCAGTAAAAACCACAAAGCAAAACGATGAGCAAGCTACACCTCCACGATCGCTCTGATGAAGATTTATCGAAAGCACTTATCTTTTGTGGAATTTAAGAGACTTTGCATTTCTCTGTCAGTATTTTATCATTTTGATTACATTTTCGTTTTATCAAGTTTTTGAGCACTACAGTCGTGAAGGTGTAGCTTGTTCATCATTTTACTTATTAGTTCCATTAATGACAGCTGATGTGAGGGGCTTACACCTACTCTTATCATGGTCATTAAAAGGGTGGTGGATGCAGGAAAAAACAGAGGCAGTAATGTGGACCATGGCAGACTGTAAGAAAGCAGATGAGATCAAAGGGGAGAGGCTCATGTGAGGCTTCACAATACTCTTCAGAAAAGCATAGCATTTCATTGTGCAGTACAGAAGGCCAAGATTATGAGCAGCAATGCCAATAAGCATCATTCTTTAGTCTTAAGCTTGAGTTCTTCAGCTGCCATTTGCTTGCAGAGTGTCTCTCAGCAAGTCACATAGGGTCACCCCTGAAAAGAGGCACTTTGACTTAACTGGCTTATCTGAGATGAAATAAACCCATAAAAAGAGAATATTAAATGCCTTGAATGAAGAATCCCCCCCCCCCCGATGAGGTCATTTATTTAGATGTCTAAGTGTTGCATTTGTATGCTGCCCTCATTTCCAC
Source organism: Protopterus annectens (assembly GCF_019279795.1). NCBI lineage: Eukaryota > Metazoa > Chordata > Ceratodontiformes > Protopteridae > Protopterus > Protopterus annectens. The sequence goes on from NC_056749.1 coordinate 83,708,448, forward strand.
ACTACTGATTCACATGCTAAGCATGCGTGTCACATTACTCATGCAACAAACATGCTGTGCATATGTAACTTGCATGTTCTTTCATGGTGTTTAGTGTGAATGTGTTTTCATTTGCCTATTGTCTTCAGTATTATGGATTATCTTGCATTATTTTTTTCACAGCACAGTTGTGACTGCCATCACCAACAATAGAGGTAGGAGCACTGCATATAATGTAAGGTCACAGAGCTCACTCGTCACAAAAACATTTGATACTGCACACTGCATTAGTCAGATGCAACCATGATGAAGCACTTAGCACTACAAGCTACAAAGCTAATTTCCTGTAATCAATGTGCAGAATTCTAAGAAATAGGTAGCTGACCGCAACTGAAGTTACCAAAGTAGTGTTCTGCTACAAAAATGGTCAGCAGGGACTTTACACAATACCTGTAGAAAAGGAAATAAAACAGAATATTTGCAAATATCACATTTCGGTTTACATATATATAAACCACAGTGTGATAGCTAAATCAGCAACAGAAAAATAGTGCCTTCAGAAAAAAAAATGAAACTTGGATGATTATTGTTTGGAAAGAGATAAGCCACTGAATGTATGAAAAACATAGTAAAAAGCTTCTGTTACTAGCTTTTAAACCTTGCATTTTTAAGTAGCAGGAGGTTGCTGTGCAATCTTTATAAATCCACTACCTGTTGCAAACTTTCACAGTGAAGACACGGACTTTGGAAAAGATATAAAATATGAATCAGTTAGGCGATAATAAAAAGCTGAGTGAGAAAGTTCAAAAGATTCCAACTATAAATAATTCAATAGCCGTTAAGCATCCTGCACAGTGTAAGCCAGTGCGTGACAGTAATGCTGGTACAACCTAGCTTTCTGGATTGTTGCTGCTGCTAATAGTGAGCTGTCATACATATCACACTCTTAAAAGTTAACTGCAAACATGTCATGAATCACACAGTCTTGAGCTTGTCACTTTAACAAACTAATCGCTTCTCATGTCCACCCATCTACAAATAATTTCACTCACATTTGCCTACATTTCTCATTCTTCACTTTATTTAGACCTCTTCAGCATCCTTTGTTTTCTACAGAGATAAAACATGATTATTGCTCTATTATAGCCCTCCTGATTGATTTAGAGGTAATCACTGCTCTTTGTAGCCCCTTGTTCTCTGTAATAGAACATGATAGGGACAACACTCCTAAACTGTAACATTACTATGGCAAACTGATAGTCTCCCCACACACACTTTCCTTTCCATCAGTTTATGAATGCCTTTCCTCAGCTCCTCCACTGAGATCAGCTTTGCTCTTGTTTCCATCCTGTTCTATGTCTCTCCCCTATAAATCCAAGACCAATGTTCTCGCATCTCAGAGTATTGCTTCCTATACCGTTGTTGACTTCTATGCACTTGTAAGCAGAAGTCTTACATTAGTGTCGTACCAGCCTTCACTGCCTGCTCCTTATTTTGGCCATGTTCCTCATCCCTTTGTCTTATACTTCCTCACAGCGTATCTCTCTCCTAACTCTCCTGTAAGTCACCAAAGATCCCTGCAGTACCACATCTCTGTTTCTACAGCACTCATTGTCTTTCCCTCTGTTTCTGCTTTCAGCTGTAACTCCTGTTTCACTGAGTCATCTTCTGCTGCTGCTCCCTAAATCTTCCTTGGTATCTTTTCTGGTTTACATTCTAAGCTCTCCACCTGTTTCCTTTCCTTTTCCCCCTGCATCCCTTCTACCATCCTGATATTCCCTTGATTGCTGTCTTCACTCCATCCCACCATGCTTCTTCAGATCTTCCCTGACACTTCAGTTTTCCTATACGTTCTCGTCTCTTAGCTTCTCCAACTCCTCCCTTTACTTGTTCATTTCCATTCCATCTGCAGTTGATCGTTCCTCATATTGCTTTGCCCACTTCTTCATGGTCTGATATTTATATCTCTTTTATTTCTACACCTTTTACCTGATCAGTGACTTCCTAAGATCCTACAAATCTATCAGGACTACTGGCTTGCACTAAAGAGTTCCTGCAGAATACAAATTCCTTTTTGTATGGACTTTTCTCCAAATGTCCATCTACCCCCTTCCCAAATATTTTTATTTAGATCCGCCCCTCCTTTTTGAGTTATACTCCCTTTTTACAAACAGTCTGCATTTAGCTAGCTCTGGCATGATGATAAAATCTCATTCTATGAGTTCTGTGTTGTCACTCCTCATGTGCTCCCATTATTTAAAACATAGGCTGTAGAATGCCCATCCTTGCTATTTGGTGAGTATGTTTCCTATCATCTGTCTAGCTCCTGCAATTGCATCTTGCCTCTCTTCAGCACTTGTTTGCACTAGCTTCATTCTACAGAGACCTGTCATTCATCTTCCCGCTCTCATTTTACGATCCCATCACTATCAGTAATATTCATTCTTCAACATTTTCTTTTTCCCCATAATCTTTTAATTTAGTCTCTTCTACCATGACTGCCTACCCCTTTTATTTATTTAATCATTTGTTTAAGTTTGTTTATCAAGCATCAAAATAGACCATTTGCACACACAGCCTGGCTGAAGAAATTCACAAAAAATGAAACTGAATTCATAAATATTGAGTAATCAGAGAAGGTGCAGACAACTGAAACTTACAGCAAATATTATGAAAAAGAGAAGAAAAACAAATGCGGATTAATTTTAATAGAAAGTATGGAAGGTAGGCAGCAGGTCAGGACAGAGGATGGAAATGAACATGTTGTAGGTGTGGCAGTAGTCAAGTGACATGTCCAGTGGAAAAACACTTGCAGTCAGAGTTTTGATGGAGGTACCTTTCGAGTCGTGAAATGAAAGTGTTTACGTGAGGGAGGTAAGGATTGCCAGAGGCTGGGTGAAAAAAATAGAGGAGTTTTTGGTACAGTTCAGATTGGACTGGGGAGTCCAGAGTGAGGGAGTCACTTTGTAGAAGCTGCAGAGGTTGCAGGGGGTGCTTTTATTATTGAGTTTGGCAGCAAGAGACATGAAGGCACTTGGTTGACATAGTTTGAAAAGAAAAGATCTCAGGATTAGCTCAACCCTGTAGAGAACATATAGTGGTACAACTCCATTATATTTCCATAATCTACTGTGTACCTTTCCCTTCTTAATCAGGTGTGTATACTTGATTATGGTCTGTGTTACCACCTGCAAGATCCATTGTTTTCTCATCATGCTCTACGTCTGTATGTCCTCTCTCTTCCACCTTCTCTGGGACGAGCTGTGGTGGGTCACCCCCGAAGACCTTTTTCTGAACTGGACTATCTATTCTTTAAGAAATACCTATGCTGCAACCCCCTCCCCCATTTTCATGAGGTTTGTGTGCTGAAGGCATAGTCTGGTGGGCCTGGTCTCGTTCCTACTCCACTTGCCTAATTTTGCATTTTAATATTTCCTTCCATCCTTCTTTATTGTTTTTGGATGTTTAGTTATCATTTCATTATGTTGTTTGCCTTTGTCTCTCCAGTCCCTTCCCCTCGATTGATTTATTTACTGTTACCTGCCATCCAGAGAGTTATATTCATCTTAATCGCTATGTTAATGTAAGACAGTCTGACCCAACACAAGTGATCATAAATATTTCTTGTCATTTTTCCCATTGTCACCTTTTATGGTTTAAAAGAGTGAAAATTGTACTTGTTATGAATCTCCAAAGACTGCATATCATCAGTTCATATCTTTCTGGAAGTCAGATAGCAGCTTGTCCTTAGGGCTGGAGTCATGCTGGCCTCCTTTTTCCTTTTTCAACAACTTTGATGACTGTGCAAGTTATGCTGCATTGTTGCCTGCAGGTTTCTGCGTACTGCACCAGTGCTGGATTGCTGTACATGATGGACATACCTATCTTGACGTTTGTGTCTCCCCTACCCAAAGAACAGAAAGCTGGCCCCTTCCCTCACACCTTCATGGATAACCATATAGTGTATTCATGTGTCTTCCCAAACACAGATCCCACGTAATGTGAGGAGTTACACATTTGTCGTAAGTTGTGAATTAGTAACCATTTGAGGAGTGACTGTTACATCATGATATATTATGTTCGTTGGCCATTTTCTATGCTGCATTTCTCAGCTGATTGATACTCTGCTTCCAACTCTGCACCTTCAAAGGTACCTTTTGGCTGCTGGGCGTTTTTTTTTTTTTTTTTTGAGTATCAGGCACTGCTGTTGGCTGCACAACTATTTTAGGAAGAGTTTTCCATGAATAACACACAAAAATTCACATCTCCTCATAGTTCTTCCTACTTCTGTTTTTAAACATTTCCCACTGTTTTTTTTTTTTTTTTGTAGCTGTTTTTCAGAATAGTATTCTGCTCATGAATGCTATTAATTCCCTTTAGATATGTTATACTATCTACCTTACCCCCATCCTGTGGAATATATGCCTTAAACTCTATTTATTAAATGTATTTATTTCTTAAGGTGGCAAATTAACTGACTTCTCATGACTGCTTTAGCCACAAATTGTGCCTCAAGTAGAAGGCTAATACACAATGCCTCCCTGTCACAAGTACAAGGCTAGTGCTGTATGTCTTCCAGTAGCAAGCACAAAGGTGGTACTGCAGGATGGCTCCTAGTGACAGACACAAAGGTGGTAATGCAGGATGGCTCCTAGTGACAGACACAAAGGTGGTAATGCAGGATGGCTCCTAGTGACAGACACAGAGGTGGTAATGCAGGATGGCTCCTAGTGACAGACACAAAGGTAATGCAGGATGGCTCCTAGTGACAGACACAAAGGTGGTAATGCAGGATGGCTCCTAGTGACAGACACAAAGGTAATGCAGGATGGCTCCTAGTGACAGACACAAAGGTAATGCAGGATGGCTCCTAGTGACAGACACAAAGGTGGTAATGCAGGATGGCTCCTAGTGACAGACACAAAGGTGGTACTGCAGGATGGCTCCTAGTGACAGACACAAAGGTGGTAATGCAGGATGGCTCCTAGTGACAGACACAAAGGTGGTAATGCAGGATGGCTCCTAGTGACAGACACAAAGGTGGTAATGCAGGATGATTCCTAGTGACAGACACAAAGGTAATGCAGGATGGCTCCTAGTGACAGACACAAAGGTAATGCAGGATGGCTCCTAGTGACAGACGCAAAGGTGGTAATGCAAGATGGCTCCTAGTGACAGACACAAAGGTGGTAATGGAAGATGGCTCCTAGTGACAGACACAAAGGTGGTAATGCAGGATGGCTCCTAGTGACAGACACAAAGGTGGTAATGCAGGATGGCTCCTAGTGACAGACACAAAGGTGGTAATGCAGGATGGCTCCTAGTGACAGACACAAAGGTAATGCAGGATGGCTCCTAGTGACAGACGCAAAGGTGGTAATGCAGGATGGCTCCTAGTGACAGACTCAAAGGTGGTAATGCAGGATGACTCTTAGTGACAGACACAAAGGTGGTAATGCAGGATGGCTCCTTGTGACAGACACAACGGTAATGCAGGATGGCTCCTAGTGACAGACACAACGGTAATGCAGGATGGCTCCTAGTGACAGACTCAAAGGTGGTAATGCAGGATGGCTCCTAGTGACAGACACAACGGTAAAGCAGGATGGCTCCTAGTGACAGACACAAAGGTAATGCAGGATGGCTCCTAGTGACAGACACAAAGGTAATGCAGGATGGCTCCTAGTGACAGACACAAAGGTGGTAATGCAGGATGGCTCCTAGTGACAGACACAAAGGTGGTAATGCAGGATGGCTCCTAGTGACAGACACAAAGGTAATGCAGGATGGCTCCTAGTGACAGACACAAAGGTAATGCAGGATGGCTCCTAGTGACAGACACAAAGGTGGTAATGCAGGATGGCTCCTAGTGAAGGACACAACAGTAATGCAGGATGGCTCCTAGTGACAGACACAAAGGTGGCAATGCAGGATGGCTCCTAGTGACAGACACAAAGGTGGTAATGCAGGATGGCTCCTAGTGACAGACACAAAGGTGGTAATGCAGGATGGCTCCTAGTGACAGACACAAAGGTGGTAATGCAGGATGGCTCCTAGTGACAGACACAACAGTAATGCAGGATGGCTCCTAGTGACAGACACAAAGGTAATGCAGGATGGCTCCTAGTGACGGATTGGTCCTAGTGACAGACACAAAGGTAATGCAGGATGGCTCCTAGTGACAGACACAAAGGTAATGCAGGATGGCTCCTAGTGACAGACACAAAGGTAATGCAGGATGGTTCCTAGTGACAGACACAAAGGTAATGCAGGATGGCTCCTAGTGACAGACACAAAGGTGGTAATGCAGGATGGCTCCTAGTGACAGACACAAAGGTGGTAATGCAAGATGGCTCCTAGTGACAGACACAAAGGTGGTAATGCAGGATGGCTCCTAGTGACAGACACAAAGGTAATGCAGGATGGCTCCTAGTGACAGACACAAAGGTGGTAATGCAGGATGGCTCCTAGTGACAGACTCAAAGGTGGTAATGCAGGATGGCTCCTAGTGACAGACACAAAGGTAATGCAGGATGGCTCCTAGTGACAGACACGAAGGTAATGCAGGATGGCTCCTAGTGACAGACACAAAGGTGGTAATGCAGGATGGCTCCTAGTGACAGACACAAAGGTGGTAATGCAGGATGGCTCCTAGTGACAGACACAAAGGTGGTAATGCAGGATGGCTCCTAGTGACAGACACAAAGGTGGTAATGCAAGATGGCTCCTAGTGACAGACACAAAGGTGGTAATGCAGGATGGCTCCTAGTGACAGACTCAAAGGTAATGCAGGATGACTCCTAGTGACAGACACAAAGGTGGTAATGCAGGATGGCTCCTAGTGACAGACTCAAAGGTGGTAATGCAGGATGGCTCCTAGTGACCGGCACAAAGGTGGTAATACAGGATGGCTCCTAGTGACAGATACAAAGGTAATGCAGGATGGCTCCTAGTGACAGACACAAAGGTAATGCAGGATGGCTCCTAGTGACAGATACAAAGGTGGTAATGCAGGATGGCTCCTAGTGACAGATACAAAGGTAATGCAGGATGGCTCCTAGTGACAGACACAAAGGTAATGCAGGATGGCTCCTAGTGACAGATACAGAGGTGGTAATGCAGGATGTCTCCTAGTGACAGAAACAAAGGTAATGCAGGATGGCTCCTAGTGACAGACACAGAGGTGGTAATGCAGGATGGCTCCTAGTGACAGACACAAAGGTGGTAATGCAGGATGGCTCCTAGGGACAGACACAAAGGTGGTAATGCAGGATGGCTCCTAGTGACAGACGCAAATGTAATGCAGGATCCCTGGCTGTCACAAGCATACAAGTAATGTAGGATGCCTCCCTGTCACAAGCACAGGTGTAACACAGGTTGTATACCTGTCACAACCACAAGTGCAGTGCTGGATGCCACCCAAAGGCAAGCACAGTGGTAATGCAGGATGCTTCCTTGACAAAAGTACAATATCTAATATTACAAGTGCTGACACTACAAAAAATAAGCTGTGATACAAACATAAAATAGTGAAATCTGAAATTCACTGTTGCACCTGTGAACCATTTTGCAGGGATGCTTTTGCGTCATTGACATAGGAGGATGCTTCCACATCTCAAGATCTCTTCAAGGTCTATGGGGGGGGGTACCCTGAGAAAGCACTACCTTGGACTTAGCATATAACATTTATGGTCCTCAGACTTTCCACAGACATAAATACAGGGATGTGTGGACAGAGTAGCTGGTCAGCATATTTTTGTGAAATGGGAAGAAACAAAACTACCTGGAGAAAACCCACACTAATTTACTAAGACTGTGCAAACTCTACAAAGACAGTCACTGATGGTCAGGTCTGAGCCTCAGATCCTGCACCTTTGAGGCTGACACCTTAACGATGTTGACATTCTTCTGTACCTCATCTCTCTTTACACAGCCTGAGGTACAGTTCTTCTAAGAGTTTAGCTGCCTTGCTTTTTATACCCTGCATACAAGTCACTTCACATGGGATGTCACGGTCTTTGTATCGGAAATGAAGGCCCTCTTTTCCACTAAAGATGTTTCTTTCTCAATGTGCTGGACAGTATCCCTGCCATTTCTTCATTGTTCTTTCACATCAAGTGCCTTTTATTAAATCACCTGATTAGACCTATCACCCAATGCAAGTGTTTCTATACAATTGTGGTGTAATTATAGTCTCACTCCTCTCAGCCAAGTGTTTTTCTTTATTTATTTTTTTATTAAATCACCTGATTAGACCTATCACCCAATGCAAGTGTTTCTATACAATTGTGGTGTAATTATAGTCTCACTCCTCTCAGTCAAGTGTTTTCTTTATTTATTTTTTTATTAAATCACCTGATTAGACCTATCACCCAATGCAAGTGTTTCTATACAATTGTGGTGTAATTATAGTCTCACTCCTCTCAGTCAAGTGTTTTTCTTTATTTATTTTTTTATTAAATCACCTGATTAGTCCTATCACCCAATGCAAGTGTTTCTATACAATTGTTGTGTAATTATAGTCTCACTCCTCTCAGTCAAGTGTTTTTCTTTCTTTATTTTTTTATTAAATCACCTGATTAGTCCTATCACCCAATGCAAGTGTTTCTTTACTATTTTGGTGTAATTATAGTCTCACTCCTCTCAGTCAAGTGTTTTTCTTTCTTTATTTTTTTATTAAATCACCTGATTAGTCCTATCACCCAATGCAAGTGTTTCTTTACTATTTTGGTGTAATTATAGTCTCACTCCTCTCAGTCAAGTGTTTTTCTTTCTTTATTTTTTTATTAAATCACCTGATTAGTCCTATCACCCAATGCAAGTGTTTCTTTACTATTTTGGTGTAATTATAGTCTCATTCCTCTCAGTCAAGTGTTTTTCTTTCTTTATTTTTTCATACATATATATTTCACACAAAATAAATATTTCAAGCATGGGCAATGATGCCATTCTATCCTGCAAATATACCAAAATAGTCATCCCCCTAATGAGAGTCCAAGCTATTCCTAAAACATGTAAATAAGTGCTTGCTTTAATATAATTTGGCCATCTATTCCAGGCATCTGATGCTCTCACTGAACAAAGTAGTTAATCTCTCATTCCTGTATAATCTCCTGCAAAGGTTGTGTGATGATCCTCTACTACTCATTGACGACCCCAAATGTTCCCAGAGGAAGATGTGTCTAAATGCCCCATATACCTACATAAGTTTTCCTCTTAAATATCTATATGAGACATTTTACAATCTCAGATATTTTAGTGTTTCATAATAATGCAATTTGTTACATCCATGAATGCCTTTGGTATATTTCTGCTATAATCTTTCTAATTTTCTTATGCTAGCTTTTTATAACTGTTCCTATTATTATTCTGTATTATAGCTTGAGGCTAACATAACTTATAAACAATTTCCTAATTTCTGATTTCCCTGACTTTATCAAATTTTTTATATACAGTCTGCATTTGTATAAATATCATTAACCATTTGGTTGATATGATCAGAAATACTCAAAGCTGTATCTGTCCATATACCTAGATCCTTAAATGAATACAGTTTCAGTTACTGTGTGCTGTATTAAATATTCATCCTTAAATTTATTTTTCTCAAATTTGTCAAGTTCTTTTGTAGTCATGCCCTGTACGTAACAGATAAGATCAGTTTTCCAGTTTTTAAGTCATTTGAATACAGGCTGTAGAACAATGCAAATAAAAACGATTAATCAGAAGGATACAACCTGAACAAGTATGAACCTATGAAAAAAAAACCTGTAAGACACCCTGACTGTGAATTTCACCTAAACCAATTTCTGTATGATATTTGCTATATCTATTTGTAAGCCGTGCAGCTGCCCATCTTGTAAAGATTAAATTAATACCTCCCTACTTGTTCTAATTTATTTATTTATCAGTGTTTTATGACCTCTATTGAAGAAAGAAGATAGATCTATTTTTCATTCATAGTTGTTATTTTATTGTTATAGAACACCATTGTACAGGTAGTTAAAAACCTGCTTTCAAATGCATGCTGATACATGGTGCAGGTATCAACATTTCAAATTTTGACAATAATTTTCCCAAAATAACCTTCTCTATTGTTTTTTCCAAAGAAAGAAAGTAGACTTAAGGGTCTATATGACTGTGTATTTGTCCTAGTTCAGTTCCATTAAAGATGGTTTAATACATGCATTTCTCCAACTGTGGGTAATTTCTTCTTACTTAAATGATTTACTGATTAACAAATGCAATTATATTGTAATTCCTGTCTCTTCCCCATGATAAACTAGGGCCCAGTACCTTAGCACTTTTTCAACACAGTCTAACAGATATTACCTAGTTATTACTATCATAGATTACGTAGTTATTACTATCATAGATTACCTCACCTTTTGTGAAGATACACTGTATTACATAAGATTTATAAATATAACTACAATCTCGTTTGTCTGAAAATAAATTTTACAAAGTACAAACAGTTTATTATATATGTCTTTACTTATACCAAAGCTGATATATCTATAAAATGTTTTTTTTTTTTTTATTAAATTCAATGTCTTTATATAACGTTTCTCAACATTTTCTTGATCTTGACTCACGGTATATTTAATTTGTTTGCCCAGGTTATTTATTGCAGTTTTCAAATGTATAGTTTGTGGTTGCATTGTTCCTTACATTTTTGTCTCTCGTATTAATTTGGTATCTTGTTCTTATAGAAATATATCTTCCTGGCTTTGCTTCTTTAGATCCTGATGTTGAACATAGTTTTCATTATTTTGCATTTAATTTCCCTTTCAAGATTTGCCACATTCCTTTTGCTGTCTTTACACTGAATGTATCATTCCAATTGGATTTACAGAGTCACTGTTTTGCTTTCATATAGCCTGTTATTAGTCATATGTGAATGATTTAGATTTCTGTTTGGCTCAATTATCCAGCAGTAGTTCAACATTAACACCCACAGGATCATTGCACATCAGTGCAGGTAAAACTTGATACAAAGTAACAATGCCCTCAACATGTATACCCACAGGATCATTGCACATCAGTGCTGGTAAAACTTGATACAAAGTAACAATGCCCTCAACATGTATACCCACAGGATCATTGCACATCAGTGCTGGTAAAACTTGATACAAAGTAACAATGCCCTCAACATTTACACCCACAGGATCATTGCACATCAGTGCTGGTAAAACTTGATACAAAGTAACAGTGCCATCTCCTTACTAAACACAAAATACGTTCTGTTTCCTAGTATCATTGTTTACAATCTGAATCACTTGCTGTTTCTGTATATACATTGCACACAATGTTCTTACCAATGTCAGAAAATCAATATTGTTCCAGCCTGTCTCTGGCAAATTCAAATCTCCAGCTTCGTATTTCCTTCTTGTGTTTCATCCAAGAAATGTATGAATTCCTCCAAGTCATCAGCAATTGACTTTGGTGGCATATACAGTCCAGCAGTTGTTAGTGTGCTCCAAGATTGACTTTATTGTCATAACAATGCAAAATATAGTATCAGTATTATTATTAAAAATATAAGAATTACAGGTGTTGTAGCAATTGTTAATCCCTATCATAACACATCCACCTATTTTTTATTTTGTTAGAATGTCTGTTACAATAAAAAACACTTATACCTGACATAATGGTTTCCAATAACTGCTCTTTAACCATGTTTTACAAATAATAACAGCATTGATGTATCAATAGTATGACAGATGAATCAAATGTTGCTATCTTTGAGCTGTTAAATAAGTGACTGAGTGCAAATAGTGTCTCGTTAATAAACACGGTAATATTTCTGCTGCAAAATTCTCTCCCTTTGACTAGACAAGTGGACTTCATCCTGTGTAAATAAATGTGTCCCCCAAATTATACTTGAATGTACTATACAGTCACACTTTTTTAAAATGGGTAATTCTTTAATGAAGATGTTTACCCAAAATATCTTTACGGTATATTAGTTTGCACACATATACAGTAATTCTAAACTTCAGTATATTTAATTATGGATATATATTGCACTTTCCATCCTAACTTCTTTTTCAGTCCTTATGATATATATATATATTTACTTTGACACCCTTTTCTATTCTTACCTGAGCAGAAAGCAAAAAAATCTGGATAACTACCAAATGTACTGAATTAGAATATATTATTTTCTTATTATAGGTGCCAGAGGGTTTTATTTCTTGCATCCTGATATGTACACAGCATTCAATCTGTGCACCAGTCATTTCACACACTGAAGTGCTTGATAAATTCTGTTTTGAATCATTTCTGTGATGTTGTCTCAGATGCCTTCTTAAATTCTGGGGAGGCCATGCCCATGGGTATCTTCCGGGAGTACCGCTTTTGTTTCTCAATGACAAAAGGCCATTCAGTTTGTCTAACATGACCTGTTCATGGTAATGACTTCTCTCTTGTATCCTATGCCTAACTAACCTCTATGGAATCAACGATTCTTTGATGTGAACATGGCATTTTTAGCTTGACTGATGTCAAGCTAACATTCTGTGTTTTTTGCTGTATCTTTTTGAAGTGGAATAATACTTATCTTACTCACATCTATACTTATAACACACATCCTTCTATGATTTAACAGATTTTTGGTAATGAAGTCACTTGTTCTAAACTAAAACCGTTGACAATTCTTGGGTAAAACTTGTCTTGCCCCTTGGCCTTCTTTACCATTGTTCAAGACTCTGGAGCATTTTGTCATTTGTGTGTGTATATATATATATATATATATATATATATATATATATATATATATATATATATTTTTTTGCAGTTTGTTTGCCAGGATGGTCCATTTTCAATGGAGTCCTGGGGAGGAAAGCTCCAGAAAAAGTACAAATATTACAATTTACAAGATTACAAAAATTACAAGTATGTTAGAATTAGAAAAATAAAAAGTAACAAAATTACAGAAAAAAATGGTATTTGCAGGAGCAAATTAGTACAATACATTTAAGAAAAAAAAGTTTTATATATATATATATATATATATATATATATATATATATATATAAGACTCAGAACAGTCCCTACTCAGAATGTTTATATTGCCTGGGTTTGATGCTCACTATACTTTTCATTTGTGAAGTTGGACTGTAAATGCTTTGTGATGATAGGAGGTACTACCATGATAGGAGGTATTGCCAGCATTGCCAAGAGAAGTGGGGCAGTGGATGTGTAACATATGCCAGCACAGCTAGTTGGAATTTTGTAAATAATTATGTGTTATTTGCATATCAAACTGATTGGTACAGATGCGCTGAAAATGTACACCCACATTATCAGGCTTTGCCCTATTCAGTAAGTACGAACAGTGATTATTTAGGTTAGTCAGCAAAATATAATGAGAATAGTTAAGCATTGTTTTTTCCTGTAACTGTGTAACTATTTCCAGCTGTATTATTTTCAGTATTTCCTGTGACTGAAACACTGGTGTTTCCTATAAATAGATATTTAGTATGTTCATGTTCTTTTATTATTTATTATTAAATATAATTAAACTTTTCATTGTGGCTGGTCCTTTTAATAAAATATTTAAGTTCTGAGTGATTTGCACATATTTATTTGGTGATAACTCTGGCCACTCCTGAAAGCCTGGGTGTTTGGTCAACATTACCATTTATATTAATATTAATTTCACTCAGTATAATCAGTATAATTGGATGCCCTTTTAAGAGCCTTATAGTAACTGACTGGTGGCAGTGAATCTGCCTTATAGTCTGGGCAAAATTGGTAGAGTGGGTAATCTGTGCCAGCCCTTCCCAGGTGTGTGTGTGTGTGTGTGTGTGTGTGTGTGTGTGTGTGTGTGTGTGTGTGTGCGTGCGTGTGTGCATCTGTGTGTCTGTATGTGTGTGTGTGTGTGTGTGTGTGTGTGTGTGTGTGTGTGTGTGTGTGTGTGTGTGTGTGTGTTTGTGTATCTGTGTGTGTTTGTCTGTGTGTGTGTGTTTGTGTTTGTGTGTGTGCGTGTTTGTGTGTGTGTGTGTGTGCGTGTGCATGTGTGCTGTGTGTCTGTATGTCTGTGTTTGTGTGTGTGTGTGTGTGTGTGTGTGTGTGTGTGTGTGTGTGTGTGTGTGTGTGTGTGTGTGTGTGTGTGTGTGTGTGTGTGTGTGTGTGTGTGTAAATTAAATCTTAAAGAGTGTGCGTATCCACTAGTTGGGCAGGGACACGGTCACTCAGAGAGAGAGAGATGGAGGACTTGGCTTGGGCATTCAGCTGAGGGCTTAATTCTGAAGCTTTGCCAATGAGGAGCCTTACTGGGGACCTGGGAAGAGACAGAGAGAGAGAAACTAAGACCTCAGGCTGAGTGTATTCCCTGTATGCTCTTAAGGAAAATTGTGCTTGATGCAGAGAGGTCTGCATCTATAAATACTGAGTGTATCCATCTGCATTCCAAGTGAACGTCCCTCTCCAGTGTCAGTGAGGATTTAGGCCCCTTGATTACTGGGCCAGGATGGGGACTTCACATGTTTGTTCATTAGTTCTGTTTTTTCATATCAACATATTTTATTATTTATAATTGTTTTTTCTTTATTCTTTAATGCACTAATAAGTGATATAATTCTCTACATTCTGTTAGCCTTATCTTATTGTTGCTTTTTATTTCATTTTCTGTTACCTTCTGCAATATATTATATGTCTCTTGGCTGCCATTTTAGTTCCTTAATAATTTCATTTCAGAAGCATAATAGCTTTGTGTGTGTTTGCCTGTGACGGCATCTTAGAATTTCCTTTTTTTTAATTGTTACTCTGTTTCATGCTTAAACGAACATGATAGTACTTTACTGTGTACCTCAGTTTATCAGCCATCTTGACTCTCCAAGATCCAAAATGCGTGATAATTCAAAGATTAGCTGAACATTTCTAATATAGTTCACTATACACATGCTATTAATTTTAAATGTGAGTTAAAAGTGTTTACTTACATCATCTTCCAGCTGGAATTCCTTGTCGGCTACCACAGGGGATGAAGGCTTGGGTCTAGTGACAAAATCCTTGAAGCTGCTTGATCTTTGAAGAGACAGCTGCAAGTAGAAATGACAAAACAAAAATAGTTACCATGTCACTGCTATTTAAAAAAATGATAATAACAAGTCAAGCATAAAATATAGTAGGAAATAATACTCTGATGTCTAAGATGAGAAACATTGACAGAAGGGCTGACCTAATTTTGGTATATTGCAGATATGACTTCATTTCCTGTCTTGTTGTCGTAAGTCATTTAAAATAGTACTGTGTGGTAGGATTACCATAGTACTTAGAATATAGAATAATGAATTTATGGGGTGGATTAGATTTCTAGAACTATCTGTTCTCCTGTGGGTTTCTGCTGCATTATATATCCACCAAGATTTATGTAAGTTAGTGAGTATAGGAGCTTCATATAGCAGTGTGGAGATTAGATAGTATTTGTAGTAAAATAGTGTTTATTCCGATATAATATTCCAAGTTTTTGATGCACTTTTTTTCACAGTTTGGGAAATGTGAATGTCAAATTTAAGTTTGCAGTCAATTTCAGCTCCTAGTCATTTGGTATGTGGGGATGGTGAGATGATGGTGTTATTTAGTGAAAAAATGTTAAATGTGTTAATGGGAGAGACACATTTAGTAGGATGGAAGATCATAAGTTTAGTTTTCTTTGAGTTTAATATTAAATTAGAATTTATGAGCCAAGATTCTACAGCAAGAAAGGCTTCTTGTGGTAGTTTCTGGAGTTCCTGATCTGAGGGACCAGCACACATCACCGTTGAGTCATCTGCATATTGAATGAGTGCGGCTTGTGGGATTGACAGATGGAGGTTGTTTGTAAATATTGAGAATAGAAGTGGGCCTAAGATGGAGCCTTGAGGGACACCTATGGTTACAAGTAAGAAAGGTGATAGGGTATGTTTACAAGAAACTGCTTGTTGATGTCTAGTAAGGCAATTCTGGAACCAAGCAAGAGTAGAGTTACAAAAATTTAGATCAGAGAAGACATTTAGAAGTTTAGAATGATAAACCATATCAAAGGCTTTTGATAGGTCAAGTTAGATAGAGGATACATAGTTGTTATTGTTCCTGTGATAGTTGACAGTGTTAGCACATGTCATTAGAGCTGTTGATGTGCTATGGTATGATTTAAAGCTGCTCAGGGTCAGTTAGCAGTTTGTTGGTTTGCAGGTATTCAGTAACTTGCATATGAATGACCCTGTCAAGTATTTTAGATAGCAGTGATAATATTACAATTGGGCAATAGCTGGAGAAATTGACTGAAAAGCCACCTTTATTTAGGGGTATAATGTAAGAGGTTTTCCAAATGGGAGAGATCTGCTGTTCTGCTATGGACCTATTGATTAGTATTGATATAGGCTAAGCTATTTCATCTGCTGCTATCTTTAGTAGCACTTTAGTTTACTTGGTAGTTAGAATGAGCAAAAGAACTAGTGGGGAAAAGAAGGGGTTCTTTATTTGAGGAAGACAGAAGGGCAAAGATGATGGTATGGTAACATTAAAAAGGAGGATTTACAGTTACCTGTTCTGAACCAATTCATGGGTACAGCATATCTTAATATTTCTAGGTACATGTGCAGCAGTCATCTCCCTGTTTCTCCCTGTCTCCTGAAATGTAGCAGATTATATATATATATATATATATATATATATATATATATATATATGTATATGTAGATATATATATATATATATATATATATATATATATATATATATATATATATATATATAGATATATATATATATATATATATATATATATATATATATATATATATATATATATATATATACATATATATATATATATATATATATATATATATATATATATATATATATGTATACATTTATTTCTATATATATTATCATCCTTTTCATGCTACCTCAAAACCTGGCACATTGTGTTTTTCCCTCTTCCTTTGGGTAGATACATATACCTGCTGAGTCTTGGTGAAGCAACGGCACTCGCTGACTCGCTCATGGTTGGGGCCACTTAAAACCTGATAAACAGTAGGGAACACAGAACTATCCCTTTATAACATGCATCCCTGTGCATCTCATCTTATCTCAATGAAACTTGCTTCTCTCTGATTTATAAAGATAGACAGCATTGTGCCCATCGAGGTATCTAGAGAACTGCTGTGGAAGACACAATGTCACCTCTTTAATCTTTGTGTGTGCATCTCAGTGGTCAAATTCAGCTAACTCTTGCTTTTGGAATTTTAAACCATTTTGTTCCCCTGGAGACTCTATCATTAGAACAATTTTTATCTGGATAACGTGCTTTGGAGGAGCCTTTTTTCAGTGCTCTGTGCCATGGCCATGGCAAAGGGAAATGTCTTTCCACTGTTGTTATCATAGGAGGAGCATATGTTGCAGTAAGAATCTCTTGTTTATCCTAGGCTAGCAGCATAAAAAAAACAGCTGTAGCTCTTAGCATTTCAGTGAAGTTAGATAATCACCATTAGAAAAATTAGACAAAGCTGCAGCATTGCATTGAAAACATCAACCTGCCCTTGCTGATTTATGTATAGGTTTAACGTAATATGACCATATTATGTTAACTAGGAACAAGGACTTGTCAATACAGTACACTGGCTTGCAACAGAGATAAACTACATAATACTGGCTTACAATGCATGGTTAGAAAATTAAAACAAATGCTCAGTGGTGCCACATTTCATTCCACTTATAGGCAGAAACATGAGAAATTGGGTCAAGAAACAAAAATGTTTTGTCTGCTACACACAAAAGCTAAGTATCATATCATTTTATAAAAATGGAGTGAGTTCTGTCTTCATCTCTGCTTGCCAAACATCTTGTATTTCCTCATGTTATTGACCACTTGACCACACTACTCTAAGGACAAACTATCTCAGGTCATACCGTTTTATACTTTAACAAAAATATGCTCGCTATACTTAGAGATTAAATTCCATGCAGGGTTACACAGGGTAACTCATTTTCGTATCTAACTTTCTACTGTACATGATATTGAAATATACAATAAATATATAGTGAAAATGCAGATCATTTAATTAGTGTGCAAGCTTGCAAGCCAATTTCAGAGTTTAAGGCAGATGTTTGAGTAAGGAGCGCAAAGGTATACATTGCCTAAATGCGGGCTACGTCTGTAACAATCAAACATAATAATATCCTCTAGCTCCATTTGTATAATTATTTTATTTATTTATTTATTTATTTTACATTTGTTGACCGGGCTAGTCTAACTGGATATATGTCCATTTTCAGTAGATACCCAGGGAGATGAGCTCCATGATAAAAAAATAAATAAATAAACAAAACACAGCAAATAACATAACAACATCAGTCGTATATACAATGGATATTTCTGGTTAACACAGAAATAAACCATTTGACACACCATTGTTTATTCCCAGTTTATTTAGCTTTTTTGCTATGTCTGATGTGTCATAATACAGCTATAATAGGTCCACAGGTAAGTACTTGGCTAGCTGCCCCTTTGGGTCACTTTAAGCCTAGTCAATTTCCCTTTTTGAGCTTGAAGCAACCTATCACATCTGGTTATAAACTGGCCTTACCCATCCTATGCCCGATAATTATATATTACCCCTAATGAGAATAACTGGGATCATACCACAAATAATTTGAGGGGAGTCCCCATACATAGGATAAAGCATTTAGGAGCTGCATCTGTCCATTAGTAGTACAGGGGGCAGTCCTGGGGTAAATGTTCTGTTTAACATTCACAGCTGTAAGTTGCACTTGAAAATGGACGGAAAGGTAGATGCCAAACAGGAGTGGCCCCAGCAGAGAACCCTAGGGGACTCCACTGTTGACTACTTTCTTTGTGGAAGAAACTTCCCCCGTTTTGATTATCTGGATCCTATCTGTGAGCCAGTTGGTTATTCAGCATGTGACATAGAGGTTTATTCCCAGTTTATTTAGCTTTTTTTGCTATGTCTGATTGGGGAATTGTGTCAAATGGTGTGGCCTGGTTGAGGTATTCAGTGTGTACCATTTTCCCTTCATCTGTTGCTTTGGTGACCAATTCAAAAAATTCCACCAGGTTGAGTAAGCATGACCTGCCCTTGATGAATCCAAACTGAGATGGGTCTAGTGTTTAGAGGTTTCTTATGCCCTGATTAATTAGTTCCATGATAATTATTTCCATGGCCCTGCATCTGAGGCTGGTCAGACTTATGGATCTGTAATTGCCTGGGTCTATGGAAGCTCCTCCATTTTGTAGAGGAAAGACTGCAGCTGTTCTCCATTCACTTGGTGCAAAACCTGTGTGGAGGCTGAGCCTGAACAGTGTTGTTAGGGGAGTGGCTGAGATTGAACAGTGTTGTTAGGGTGTGGCTGAGCCTGAACAGTGTTGTTAGGGGTGTGGCTGAGACTGACCAGTGTTGCTAGGGGTGTGGCTGAGACTGAACAGTGTTGCTAGGGGTGTGGCTTAATCATGTTTCATGCTATTTAAGATGCATACAGGGATACTTTCAGGACCCATCAATGCAGTATTTTTAGCTTTTGATAGCACTTTTAGGACTTGGTCTTTTGTGATAGCTGGATGCAAGCCAGTTTCAAGTATATCTTGAAGGACGGACAGAAGGGAGACAGGAGTAAAGTTAAAGCTAAATTTATCAGTCAGTAAGTTAGCTATATCATCATCACTCACAATAATGCAGGAAAGTTTTTTTTTTTTACTTTTTGCTCCACTTCCCTGCCATCAAACCAATGTCTTTAGTTACCCATTCATTCCCTCAGTCTATTTAATCTGACTGACACCACACACCACCTTGTGGAAGGACTTCTATCTCCAGAAGAGGTTTACCGTCCAGAAACTTATTCTTAGATCAGGTGTGAAACAAAAGGAGAAGAAATTGGATGGTCATCATTCTAAAAGCCATGGAGGGTACATAGGCCCCTCCAACCCATACATTTAAATCCCTTACGTTCATTGTTACTACGTTGCTTCGATTGGTGCTTCTCTTATTTCACCAGTTTCTGGGTCTGGCATCATCCCCAGACTCAGGCAATGGATATTTATGGCTGGATCCTAATTGTCCCCACATCAGGTAATGAACCAATGGCATCTGTCTGTCTGTCATAAGGTATCCTACAACTGACACCTGACTAGTGAGAGTGGGATTTTTTATATAAAGTTTTTGTCCCACTCCTTGGCAGTTGGCATAACCATTTGCATTACCAAGAGAGTCTAGAACCCCTTCCCTCTGATTCATGTGCATTCTCACCGACACACCTCATAAAAGCTGCTGTAAATGGCTTGTGACATTAAGCCCACATCCCTCATCTACCCATTACTTTTATATAGATTCACAAATTTATAGATATTCTAAGGCCACTGAGTCCCTTGTCCATTCATACAATACCAGTACCCTTCCTCATGCTTCACATCCTTTGTGCAGCAAGTCCATACCAGTCAATCCTGAAGTAAATGTACAGATGTGCAGCAAGACCATACCAGTCAATCCTGAAGTAAATGTATAGATGTGCAGCAAGGCCAGACCAGTCAATCCTGTAGTAAATGTATAGATGTGCAGCAAGGCCATACCAGTCAATCCTGAAGTAAATGTATAGATGCCCATTCAGTCATCTGGTTTATGTTTAAAGGGCGATAGTGAGTTGCACTGCTTAGTGTATAGAAGGTTTTCTTGCAGAGGTTTGGGAAGTGCTGGGCTATCTTCTGTTGGTGAAGATTTAGTTCCCTGGTACTAGTGCTAGTGAAGATGGACTTGTGAAGAACCAGGAAATCCAATACATATGGTCTCTAATGGTGCAGTCAGAGAAACACAGATTTCCCCTCAAACATTTATAAGACACTAAGTGAAGGGATAGAGCTTCCAGCCTCTCTTGGTAGTTCAGGAACTTTAGGCCTGTGATGTTTTGTTTAAAGTCTTTTTAATTGTTTAATATATTTAGAAAGCTGCATCCCAAAGGTGGGGACTTGTACTTGGTAAGTGACTTTAGCAGTGCTGAGTAAAAGGAAGTGATTACATCTTTAGACCTTGATGATAAATAAACAAACTTCCTAACAGACATTGCCATGTGTTAAGAAAAGAGGGAACTTAACAGCAACTCCATCTGCAAACTTTGTTAGCCAGAGGTTTTGGCTCTCTACATGGAGATCTGAGAAGTAAATACTAAAACTGAGAGGTCCCAGCACCATAACCAGAGGGATACCAGTGATCACTTTCATACTTTCTAATGAGTCACCTGCAACTGGCAACTACATGGGTTCTACCTTTCAAAACATTTGTTATCCTTCTTACCAGTAGTGTACCTAGTGTGGGGAAAGAGGCACAAGTGCCTGAGTGGAAAGTGTTGAGGGGTGAAATAATTTGATCCTGATCTATCTTCAATACAGTGCCAGTTTTTAAAAGGCAGTATTGTATTTGCGGTTAAACCTGAATGCTGCAGTGCTCCTTGTGTGATGTAATCTGTAGCAACTGCTTGCTAAATTGCAGTAAGCAGTTTCCTAAAGTTTAAATGTAAATAAAAAAATCTGTCTTCCTTTTTTTTTTTATCTAAAACCTGAGCACTGTAGAAGCAAGTTATAAACTGCAACAACTGTTTGCTACATTTGCAGCAAGCAGTTTACTACTGTTTAAAAAAAAAAAGAATATCTTTTTTTTCCTTTTTGTACTTGAAGAAGTGAGGGGTGGGGTCTTGGTTCATAGTACTGGCCCAGGGCACTAGTTGAATCAGCTATGCCTTTGCATCTATAACATGTGTGTTGATTTTTAAATGTACTTAGATTTTGTATGATGCCAGCATGGGGAATGGTGTTGAAGGTCTTGGCCAGATCAAAACCACATGTACTGCATGACCACCATCTAAAGCCTCTGTAACCCTTTAGAAGAAGCTTACCAGATTAAATAGTCAGTATCTATTCTTCATGCAAATAAACTGCTGGTGTCAACTATTGATAATGCAGTTTATGAGGTCAGTTATAATACATTCATGGTTTTGCAGGGGAGCACTATCATTCCTTCTGCCAGGATGGATGAGCCAGCATTGGTCACTCAATCCCCTGCTTCCAGTGCTGGTTCATCCTCCTCCTGGACCCACCAATCAAAATCTTCTTTTATCTAAGTCATAATCAAGGCCATAACCCTCTGTGCAACAGAACTGTCTGGTAGCCTCAAACTACTTTTGAAAAAATATATATTGCTGGTGTCTATTCTGAATAACCTGCAAACATTCCATTACAAAAGAAAATACAACATGTACACTGCTACAGCAAATAAGCATATTATTAAAATAGAGGCTGAATCATAACTCCACTGTACAGCTAACAAGAAATAAGCCTACTAGCTGCAGAATCTATTTTTTTGAACCTACTGTCCTACCCCATGAAAGTTAATACTTTGCAAAATTAGGAAAGTTTTATACAGATCTAAAATACAAAGCTCAGTTGTGACAACACAGGGAAAAAAGACCCACATTGTTTTTTTTTTACTTGAGTTACAGAAGAATCAAGTAAATTTTACTCACAGATTAAACCTGATGAAGATTGTTCTTAGCAAGAAATACATGGCAGTGCTGATATATGATACTCTGCTTATCAAAAAAGCAATGCATTAAAATTTCACCTGCAGCAGAAAGTAGCCTAGCAATTAAATTGAAATCAGATTAGGAAAACCTATAGGGACCAGTTGTGTTAATAAAACTCGTCTACATTATAGTCCAAATAAAAAAAATGTCTGATTATATTTGAAGGGAATACAGTTATTGCATCTGGCAACTCAGCCACCTACCAGCACATCTGTATGCCCTCCATCTTATCTCTGGTCTACCTACCTATCCTACTCTCTTCCAAACTTCCTCCACCAGGGTTGGGACCATTGAGGATCATTAGTGTGTCCCAGGTCCACTCCTCATCTTGCTGCTGTGGGCAGTTGTAATGGCCTACCCTTGTCTCCTCCCTCCCTCCCTTGCATTCATCTATTACATCCGAGGACTACAACCCCTACAGGGAACATCTTAGATGAATACCACCCCCTAACAGCACCTCAGATGCCTTAGCACTAATTGACCCAAGTCACGGACTGAGCCCTAATAATTTGATATAATTGTATCAGTCACATGGCAGGCCTGCACAAGATGCTGCAACTAATCATGACCCCAGTTTTTCAAGATGGCTGATTATATCTTAGGAGTGTCTCCGCAGATCTCAACTAACTCAAAGCATTTAGATGCAAACATCTTGCATTTTTTGATTGTTTCTGTTTTTAAACAGCACTGTAAATTGAGATGACATTGCAAGTAATGATCAGGACATTTTCTTTTCCTTTTTGAGTTGCATTTTTTATTGGCTGACTGTATTTCCATTTTTGAAATGCTGAGCTTTTTTTTTTTTTTCTAATTGCCAACAAAGTAAAATTATCGAATAATGTCCAAGTTCATGCAAACAAATAGCATTAACCACTATTCCTGAAAAAGTTAAGTCCAAGTGAAAATAGATACATTACGAGATAACACAAAAATCTATAGTGAAGAAGATGGATGCTCCATTTTCCTTCTGTGACCTAAAAGATAAGCCTAGTACTCTACAAAAGTCTTTGACAGAGCTTCTTACAGAATTATTGCATATTGAAAATGCATTATCTGCCTCACAAAATGACTCAATCTCTCTGAATCTCTAATTGCAACTTTAGAAGACAAGGAAAATTGCGTGATAAGCGATTACAGACCGCCAGCTATAAAATTCACGGCTATAAGACAAGCTAATAGACTTGGACTCAATAAGTTAATGGAATGACAGTATTAGTTGCCTCCCTGAATCTTTGGCCAGTGCTTTACTGATTGACATAATTTAGGAAATGTTTGCAGATAATTTCAATCATTAAAAACTGAAAGGTTGAGTTCACACTGAGTATGCACATCATGGTTTGAAAGGTTTAACTACTTCTCAGCTACCAAGGGTGTTAAACTAATAGATTTCAAAGGCCTGCAAAAAATAGTCAAAACTAGCAAAAAGAAACTGCTCTATTACTACAAGGAGCATAACCTTTCAGATTTCACAGGGCCTTTCTTCTGAAATCAAACAACAATAAGGGCTATTGGCTTCATAGATCAAAATGTTTAAAAATAACCTCAAATCTCAGTATCACCCAGCTAGACTGTTAGCAACCAAAGTTTGTAGAATGTAGTGCATCTCTTCATATGTCAGGCTGCTAAATTATTCAAACACTTTTTTTCAATGTGATGGCTTAATTCATCTAGCTATAGGTGATGGTAACTAATGGAGATGTTGTTATGTTAGAAATCTTTAAACATTTCATTTTTATTACCTCCATGTTTTCTTGCTGTGGAATTACTGGTGTTTATTGGGCTTGTGATTCCACATATTCTGTTTGGTGTAGGTACCTTTTGTTTTTTTGTTTTTATTTATTATTATTTTCTTTTCTTTTTTTTTTTTTTGGTTATCCGTGCTACCCTAACAATTATTTGTCTTGTTTGCTAGGATGGTGGCATATTTGATCATTTTTACTGCTCCAAACATTGCATTTTAAGGAGCTAAATATTGTGTGCTCTACATACTTCGTATGTCTGTGTAACACTACTCTATAACAGTTACTGTCATATTTGTTCTCTTTGGGATATACTATTTTTTTGTGTATGGGGGGGGGGGTTAAATTGATTTAAATTAGTTCCAGGCCATATGGAATAATACATTTTTTTTTGCTTTTCCTTTCTATTTATACTTGTTTCTTTGTTTTCATTCAGAAACATTTTAATTTAAACATTTAAATAATTTTAATAACAATGTTGATAGTGAGACATTGCTCATTTTGAGTTACTGTTTACATGAATTCTGAATTCTATTGCACAGTCCTGTTATTTTCCTGTTATTTTCTTTTTGCTTAGTTACAAAAACTAAAATTTAGCTACTGCATTTAAATTAACTTTGGTGCTGATTGTGTTTTCATAGTGGGTCTGTAAACAAAATCTAATCACATATGTAAATGGGGCCCTTTGGTTGGTCTTTAACATAGCTGACTGTATATTGTTCAAATTATGACGTTCATGTTTCATTATTATTGCTGATAATACATGAAGAATCTTGTAAATACACAAAGATGTCAATAAATAGGCTCTCCACTGAAATGTCATCACTCAAAATGCCTAGTGTCAACAGGCTGAAATAAAAGGACTGAAAACATAGAAGAGTGAATCTTGAAAATCAGTCTTCTCCTTTAAACTTCTTTTTGCAGAGGAGTGAAGCATCATGCACTCCCATTGAGTGGACAAGCCCCCCCCCCCAACTTATATATTCCAACTCCAAGATCACCATATCTCAGAGAAAAGGGAATATTCTGAGAAAGGGCATCTCAGACATGATATATGTAAGTCCATTCTTTTGGCCATTCAGTCTCCATATTTTGGGACTCGCTTTAGTGGATCCCAATATTTCATATGGTTACTTTATAATATAGATATCATGCTGCATGTATTTATTTGGGTCTACTTTGATAGACCGAATGTGCAGATCACCGACACATGATTCACCGACCCCAAATGTCCGAAACGTTAGTTCACCGACACTGCAATAACTCGACTGTTACTTCACCGACAAACGCCATATCAGTGCGATGTAACAAGAATGATACGTAATGCAAACAAATAGTATACCATGTTAAAAAAGTAGAACAGAAAGTTATCTGATTAAAATATAAACTTTACAAAGGTTTACTGCAACATATCATATGTTAGAATATCAGGAACATACGGATATACATGGTAGCGTACATTTCTCTGTATATATATTGTAGTGTATTTTTCCCTATGAGTTAAACAGTATCCACCAAGTACCTGTTTAAGATAAAGTGTTCCATCTAGTTTGCAGTGACGGCTTTGTAGTTTATGATAGTATACTGCACCACTGTTTTATAACGCTAAGAAATGAATTACATACATGTAACTAAATAGTTACAGTACTACAAAATGTTCTACCAGAGCGTTTATTTATCCTTACAACGTGTGAGCCACTGTTACGTGTTTGTTAACGTGGAGTCCTTCAGGTATATCTGTATTTCTAAGTAAACTTTATCAACAAGTGGTAATTACATAGTGTTTGTGTCCGCTAATCTTGGCGTGTTTTTTAACATGGGGTTAGATATTTACATCTGTATTTATTTAGACAACTCTTTGCATACGTGGTAATCGTGTATTGTTTTTGTCGGTTAGTTGACATTCGCTGATTGCAACTGTCGGTAAATAGTGATTTTGAAAATTTGGTTTCGGCATTGTGGGTGTCGGTAAACTGCACGTTCGGTCTATCAAAGTAGACCCATTTATTTAGGTATACATTTTCAGATTCTTAGCATTCTGCAAAAACTTTGTTTAAGTGATGCTAGTTATCTTAAGTATTATATTTCTGTGCAATAAAAAGCACTGTGGAATTAAGTGATCCACCTGTCTGTGTAATAAAGAACACCATGGAATTAAGCGATCCACCTGTATGTGCAATAAAGAGAACCGTGGATTTAAGTGATCCACCTGTATGTGCAGTAAAGAGAACCGTGGATTTAAGTGATCCACCTGTCTGTGCAATAAAGAGCACCATGGAATTAAGTGATCCACCTGTCTGTGTAATAAAGAGCAGCATGGAATTAAGTGATCCACCTGTCTGTGCAATAAAGAGTGCCATGGAATTAAATTATCCACCTGCCCAGCAGTATGAATTTAATTTTAATGATGTATGTAACTTGGTTGATACTAAGGTTTTTCTTCTTATGCTTCAGAGTCTTCCTGAGTTTAAATTAGTTTAGGTTAGAATTGGGGAGGCTGGGAGGAATTTTATGGATTTACTATCAAAGTGTTGTTATTGATACTTTGTTATTTTGAGTGTTCATTTGAAGAGACTTTACAGTTGGGAGTCATTTTAATTCTTCATTTAAACTATTGTTCAGTTTTTGCATTCAGTTGGTGGATAGGTTTAATGGCACACTCTTTATGGATATATTTAATAAATCTGATACATCACTGTACCAGGTTTGGATAACTATTAGAAACTTATTTTTCATAATTTCGGCTTTTTTTCATACCTCTGGATATAGTTGTCTACTTTGAATTTTTGTCTACTTCAGTTAGTCAAACTCACTAATCATCAAACGCCTCTTTGTCGAACCTTATTTGTCGAAGTCTTCATCTGTCAAATGATCATTTCAGCAAACTTTTCCCCACTGTAAGTTACCAGTGGGCCATTAAAGGGAGTTTGCCCTTTTCCTCACTAGTGCGATCTCGGAGTTGGTATATTTAGCTGGGGGGGTGCAGACCCCCACCAGGGTGGGTTATACAAATGCTGTTTTTGTTGTAGTTGGTAGGTTGGTCAACTTTTTACTTACCATGGGAAGCAGTTTCATTGAAACAATCATTCAACAGATGAAGTTTCAACAAATAGGGTTCGATGAAGAGGTGTTTGACACTTACAATAGAACCTTGAATTTAAAAGGTATGCAGAATTTCAAAAAGAGGAAAATCTTGTTTGTTCTCTATCTGTTTATTTGTAAGTTCTCCATGCATTCAACATATTCAAGAAACACATATGCATAAAGATCAGAACAAGTTGTTTCTGGTGTTTCTAAATCTGGTTCTACAATGCCATACTGGTAAAATGTTTTATGGTTATTCATTTACTGAGCAGCAGGCTGAAACACAACACATGTTCTGTTGTCTGGTAGCTACTGTAACATCCTTAATGTACTGTTTGTTAATATTTAACTTCACTATTGTTGCCAGAATTAGTTTGTCTTGGTACAGCAGTAGTGTTGTTGCCTCACAGCAAGAGGTTCTCCTGTTCGATTCACGGCTGGAGTGCCTTCTGTGTGGAGTCTGCATGTCCTCCCCACGGTCAATTGGCTTCCGAAAGACATGTGTGAATGGGCGTGCCTTCGCTGAAGGTTGGGCATCGGGCTGGCAACTCGGCACCATAAAAAATCTACTGCCAATCATTAGCGGACCGGAGGTTCCATTGAGGCGACCCCTAACCAGAAAAAGCCGAAAAGACATCAACAATATTAGTAACAATAATATTAAATCACTACTTTTAGGAGGTAGCTCAAAATCTCAGCAATAGTTATAAATAGATCATGTTCTTGATGTGATATTTACTTATGACCATGTGGATTTTTATTGGTGTCTCTTCCCAAATGGCCATTTGTTTCTCCTCTGCTCCATAAATTTTGGTCTAGGATAGATTTCTTTCATGGTTTGGATCCATTTCATGAGCAGTTAAAGCATTTATATTTGACTCTTATTTTATTCTGACCAAACTTAATTTAATCTGCTTTTATATTTGCAACCACAAAACATCAATGTTTATAACTATAGCATAAACTCATTTTATTACAAGATATTGAAATGTTTAGTTTTATAAGTGACCACCTAAAAATATTGCCAGCAAAAATGGGTGATATATCAATTAATCCTGGTGTAAGATGGGCTTCACTTAAGACACACAGTAGGGTCTTTCTGAGTGGGAAAAGTCTCTTTCATTAAAAATACCAGTGTGAACACAGAATTGGTATTCCATCATCATTCAAAATCAGCCACAGGTTAAGAATTACTATGTATATAATGAAAACAAGTTCATGATACATACAAAAATCTCTGAACCTATTTAATTCTCAACTGTAGATATTGATTATCTCGTATGATATTTAGAATGAACACAGACTCCTTTCTTATTTATCAAAATTAGCAAGTTTGTTGTATCTAAAAATGTTATTTCTCATGTTTCTAAAATAACTCTGCTTATACTAAAATATAAGACATTATGAATTTCTTTTATGGTATCTCCCAGGAAGCACAGTTTGAGTTTTCACTTCCACTCAAAAATAACTTGGTCGACTTCTTTGAGTCAGTCACCAGAGCTGTGGGTGAAGGCAAGGTGGTTCATGCAGTCTACCTAGATCTGGCCAAGGCCTTTGATACCATTCCCCACTCAGGAATCATAGAAAAACTCATTAAGCTAGGCATAAACCCCTATATCACTAGATGGGTTGGAAACTGGCTCACAGATAGAAACCACAGTGTGAAAGTAGTTGACTCCAAGTCAGACTGCCAACCAGTCATGAGTGGAGTCCCTCAGGGATCGGTCCTGGGATCTCTCCTGTTTGGTATCTACTTCTCAGAAGTCCAGGCCAACACGAAGGGACTCTGGCTGATGACTGCAAGTTGGGAGCCATTATAACTCCCCAAGTGATGTTGACATCCTACAGAAAGGCCTCACTGAGACCAAAGACTGGTGTCAGAACTATGGCCTTAGGCTCAATGCCAAAAAATATGTCATCATCCCCTTTTTGGAAAACCCAGTTCCCATGAATTACCACATTGATGGTAGTCCACTGAACACAGAAGGTGTTATAAGAGATCTGGGAACACAGGTTGACAGCAACCTCTCTTTTGACCACCACATTGCCATTATGGTCAGAAAGTCCTTCTATGTGGCACATCTCATTACTAAGGGTTTTGCATCCAGGAAGAAAGAGGTCATTGTCCCCCTCTACTTTTCCCCTCATTAGGCCAATCACTGAGTACAAGTCCCCATTTGGCATTTACCTCACTAGACACCTGCAACAACTGGAGAGGCCACAAAAGTACCTCACAAAGAGGATCCTAGGTCTTAAACACTTGTCCTATATGGACAGACTCAAAAAACTCCAACTATGCTCCATCTCATATTGCCTACTTAGAGGCAATCTCTGCTTGACTTATGAAGCCATGTCTGACCCAGCTCTGTTAGAAATGCTATATCTAAAGAAATCCCAATCCCTCTGTATCACACACTCCAGAGACCTCAACCTTATTACCACTATCAACAGAACGTGCTGCAGGGACAGGTTCATACCCAGAGACTGCCCATGATATGGAATAGACTTCCCATACATGTCAAACAGAGTGCCTCACTGGTCCTCTTCAAGAGAAATCTTAATGAGTATATTCACCCTCGGGATCACTTCAGTGGCTCTACTTGACAGACGTACTGGTAACTATAGTCGGGTGGCACAATAGCAGGGTAATCCTATGGGCTAGGTTTGTAAAGGCTCCAGGGCCATTAGCCTAGTACATACCTATGAACCTATAAGTAAATACAGCACTCTTTTGATTCAGGTTAATGTATGGAGTATTTCTCAGCAACATTATACAAAGCTTGAAATGCATTTAACTTTAAAAGAAGTATAATTATTAATTTTACATTTGAAATCAAATAATCTCAATAATCCATATAAGTCTACAGTCATATTTAAAAAATATTTTTCAATTAAATTTACTAAGATATTACTCAGGGAATATCTGTTTTTGACACATATTGCAATAAATCTAAATTATTTGTTCACTAAATATATATTATTCAGATCTGAAAAATTGTTGAGAAACAACATTCAGTAATTTAGAATTCAAAATCTTGATTGCTACTTTTGGCAAGCAGACTTAAGGGTATGAAGCCTGATATTATTCTGCAATTTTAATCAGGATTTACAGTTAGTGGTCAAACTTCAGATTAATCCCTTACATTACAGGTTGCAAACCAACCAAATCTCTATTTTACTTATTAATTGATGTTTTGAAAGCCTTTGATAGAAGACTTTATGATATCTTCTGTAAAATACTGAAAAAAATAATTTTCTTCAAACATTTATTAATATCATTGTAGATTTTTAGTCTGATTAATCAACATCATTATGTTCCATTGCCACTAGGACAGATCTGTTTCAGTTGGTCAGTGGACTAATTTGTCAAAACTGACATGGTTGAGACCACATGAGCGACAATTTAGTTCATCAATCAACTTGAACAATCCATATAACACCTGCAAACAAAACAAAAAAAGAAGTTATGTCCTTACCATAACGTTCCATGTGAGTTGTTCATCTCACCTTTTTTGTTCTTACACGTGGGTCGGAGCCGATCCCTCAGCTCTGAATCGGCTGCTCTTCAAGCTCAGACTCTCAGAGAAGCTTGATACCCAGTGAATATCCCATGATGCCCTGCTATGAGTCCCCAGATCTAGTATGCTGCAACCAAGACAGCCTACCAACAGAATATGACAATAAAGTCTACCTACTCAGGTAACTGCAAGAGTAGAAGGATAGAAGAAGAGCAGGAATGTATAAACAGACTGACAGCTGAACCAATCTACCAAGGCAACCATTCACTCGACTGGAGGGGGAAGGTGGGTGGGAATGTAAGAACAAAAAGGCAAGATGAACAACTCACATGGAACGTTATGGTAAGGACATAACTTCTTTATGTGAAGTTGTTCTATCTCACCATTTTGTTCTTACACGTGGGTAGCGTCCCAAGCACCCTAATCCTGGGTGGCTCACGGGAGAACATTCCTGGGCACAGTGGAACCAAATGTAGCCCTGCCCTGGAGATCTTCTCCACTTTGTAATGAGTGATAAACGTGTGAGGTTTTGACCACATGGCAGCTGCACAGATGGTATCTAAAGGCAAGCGAGCTGCATGAGCCAATGACGTAGAAACAGCTCGTGTAGAATAGGCTTTGATGTTAGTTTTTAATGGCTGATTAGCGGAAGTATAAATTAATCTGATGCAATCAGAGAGCCACTTGGATAGAGTGATTTTTGATACTGAGCAACCTTTTTTTATTGTTTGCATAAGACACGAAGAGTTGGTCCGATTGTCTGAAATCCTTCGTTCTATCCAGATAGAACCTCAGTTGTCTATGTACATAAAGCTTGTGTAACATATATTCTAGTTTGTTAGTATGGTGTTTGAAGAAGATTGGGAGCTCAATGGATTGATTTAAGTTACTTTCTGAAGCGATCTTTGGAAGAAAGGTAGGATTAGTTCTGAGGGACACTCTATCAGGGTGAAAAATCAAATATGGGGGTTTGACGGACAGGGCTTGAAGTTTGGAGACCCTACATGCAGATGTGATGGCTACCAGGAATAGTGTTTTCCAAGACAAAAACTTTACATGACAAGATGAAGCAGGTTCAAAGGGAGCGAGCATCAGTTGGGATAAAACCAGAGTCAAATTCCATGGGTAGACAGGATGCCTAATAGGTGGCCTGAGATGGTGGGTTCCTTTTAAGAATGCTTTACAAAGCCTATGCAACATGATGTTAGAGTCGTTGAAGCCCACATGAAAGTTTGAGATAGCAGCCAATTGAACTCAAATGGTGGCAGCAGCCGCGCCATCATGGAACAATGATGACAAGAATTCTAAGATGGTATGGATAGGTGCTACATAAAGGTCAGTGTCATGTTGAGAGGTCCAGTGAACAAATCGTTTCCATTTGCTGTTATATAGTTTCCTGGTAGATAGCTTATGAGATGAAACTATAATATGTTGGACCGCAGAAGATAACTTATGTGACCTGGCTAATGTGGAAATCGGAGCAGCCAAGCTGTCAGTTTCAGGGACGTGAGGGAGGGGTGGAGAACTCCCGATGAATGAGTCAGAAGATCCGGCACTGGGTCCAGGATCCATGGTTCTTCCACTTGATACTTCCGCAGGAAGGGAAACCAACTCTACTGAGGCCAAGATGGGGCTATTAAAATCACAGTCCTTCCCAGACTTTTGGCTTTCTGCATGAATTTGGGAATTAGAGGTATTGGCCGAAAGGCATATAGAAGACCCGGCGCCAATCGTGTACGAGCGCATCCCTCAGTTCATTCCCCGGTGGGGGATAAAGGGCAAAGTAGCTGCTGCATTTGACATTCATCGGAGATGCAAATAAGTCACAGCAAGGCTGGCCCCATCTACAGAAAATGTTTTCCGCCACTTGTTGTTTGAGAGACCACTCGTGAGGCAACAGCATGGCTCTGCTTAGTTTGTCCGCTATCATGTTGGATGACCCCGGGATGTGCATTGCTATTAGAAAGCATCTGGTGGATACAGCCCATTGCCAGATCTTTAGGGCCTCCCAGCATAAAGGGTACGATCTGGTTCCCCCTTGTTTGTTGATGTACCAGACGACCGACATGTTGTCCGTCTGGATAGCAATTGTGCCCGGAGGAAGAGAGTCATGAAACTGTTGCAATGCTAGGAACACTGCTGTCAGCTCTAGGACATTTATATGCAAGTGCGTTTCCATGATTGACCAAGTGCCTTGGACCGTCTTTCCCTGAAGTAGCCCCCCCCACCCTATCAGGGAAGCATCCGTGGTCACTGTGGCTGTGGGTTGGGGAAGAACGAAGGGACGTTCGACTGTCACTTGGTCGCTGTTCAATCACCAATTGAGATCTTTCTTGCAAAGATTGGTTAACCGGATCTCGTGTGACATGGGTAGTTGTTGGCAAGACCATTGTGCGAAAAGTAACCACTGGAGAATTCGCATGTGCATGTGGCCTAACGGAACTGCTATCAATGTGGCTGCCATTGTGCCTAAAAGCTGTAGTATCTGGGATGCTGGAGCTTTGTTGCGGGCTAGGAGACTGGATAACTGGTTTTTGAGAGTTATGATTCTTGATTGGGACAATCTGATCCTTGCATCGATGGTGTCCAGTTCTGCTCCTATAAATGTAATATGCTGTGAGGGTGATAGCGCAGATTTTTCGAAATTTAGGGTTATGCCCAACTGAGAACAAAGGTCTATGGTGTAGTGTCTTGCTTGGATTAGTTGATGCCTGGAGGTGGTGGTGAGGAGCCAGTCGTCCAGATACGGAAACACCCAGAATCCCAACTGTCTCAGGTGAGCCGTGACCACTGCCATACATTTGGTGAACACCCTGGGGGCTGTGGTGAGACCAAAGGGCAGGGCTCTGAATTGATAATGACTGGCCCCCAGCCGGAAACGCAGGTGATCTCTGGATGATCTGTCCATTTTGATGTGGTAGTAAGCATCCTTGAGATCTACAGAGCACATCCAATCGCCCATTGCTAGGAACGGGAGAATCGACTGCAATGTGACCATCCAGAACTTTTCCTTCTTGACGAAGGTGTTGAGTTTGCTGAGGTCTAGTATGGGCCTATGATAATCCTCTTTGGTCCACCGGGACTGGCTGGATGACTCTTTTGTCCAGCAGCTTTTGGATTTCTATGGCTGCTAGTTTTCTCAGACTGGGTGGTACGTCTGGGATCTTTGTACATATAGGTGGGGTTTTTAAAAAGGGAATGTAATAACCTCTGGCAATGATGCTTTTTACCCAGGAATCCATTATAATGTTTAGCCAGGTGTTTGGGTATAAAGCCAAGCGACCCCTGACTGCTTCCAGAGTAGGACAGCCGGGCTTCCTTTCAGGAACGCTGATAGGGCTTACCAGAGAACTGATCCCTGTCACCCTGGTTTTGCGGACCACCTCTGCCATTTGGATGGCGTCTTCCATTTCTGCCCCCTCCTCTGCCTTTAGAGGGGGTATCAGTAGGTGTGTTTTGGAAAGCTCCTTGAGGTTTTCGGAACCACATTTTCCCACTTCATTGCCCTTTGGGGTACAGTCTGGTTGGAGTGGAAAAACAGACCCCTACAGCAGATAGAGTCTTCCCTTCCTGTTCACACCTAGTAAGTGTCTCCTTAACTTTGGGTCCAAACAAGGTGGACCCGTCGAATGGGGTATTGACAAATGAAGATTTAAAGGCTTCCGCAAAGGAGCAAAGGTGCATCCAGGATTGCCTCCGAAGAGCTATCGCTGAGCCTGCAGCCCTACTCGATCCATCGGCAGCATACGAAATGAGACACAGGGATGAGTTTACTATCGAATTAAGGGTGTTGAGCTGTGCAGTCACCTTTTCAGAGACTGCATCAGCTGTATTACCCTGAAGAGTATCTCCGCTCTTTTATGAGATCTTGTTGAAGGTGGGTAAAATGTGTCAGGTAGTTGAGCGACCTCATGGAAAATGACGCAGAACTAAATATACGTTTCCCATATCTGTCCATCATCCTAGAATCTCTATTAGGAGGATGGACAGCAGAAGAGGTTTCTGACATCTCTTTCTTGGGGGCCGCCACCACCACCATGGCATCAAATGGGACTCCTTTTGTAAGAAAGGCCTTGTCAGTGGGGGAAGTAATAAATTTATTGGGCCTCCGAGGGACCAGTTCCACTGAGTCAGGAGACTCCCATGCCCTTCGAGCAACTAGCTCCATCAACTCATCGAAGGGCGGAGTAACCCAGGAGGTGGATGGCTGAGATCCGAAGGCCTTCAGGAGAACCAACTCATCCTCAGAAGGGGCAAGGGACTGCCAATCACCCCTCTGCCTTAAAATTTCCAATATGTCTGTGAATGAGACATCTTCTGAGGGGGATCGTGGGGACCCTTCTGATTCCTCCAAGTCAGTATCCAATGTCAGAGATTTCTGAGGGTATTCCAAGTGCCTCCTCTTGCACAATCTCTTCCTAGGAACTTCATCAGTGGGGTCATCCGGTGAAGTGCCTAGAGAGGAGGGGCCACCCAATGGGGATACCTGAGGTCCTGGATCTTGAAGCTTCGTCGGGATCTGCTGGGAAGAGGTAGAACGAGGCCCCTTGGGGGAAGGGGAAGACAGATCCGAGGAGGTAGTGGTCTTGACAGCCATGACCTTCCTCATGGCATCGAAAGCACCAGAATCCCGGTCCGAGAAGTCAGTCGGCTCCAAAGAGACCGGCAGCTCTCCCTGGACCGAGACCCCCCGCTCCAATCCAGAGGACGGGGCTGAGGCCACCTGCACAGAAGCCCCAAGTGGAAGAGTCTGAACCGAGGTATCGGTTCAACTCTCCACCCCAGAGCCGGTGAGGGACTGTCGGCCCCGAGACTCCCTGGTTGGGTCCGAGGAGATCAAGGTCGATGGAGCCGAGGGAGGAGGATCGAACCTCGGCTCCAAGGGTTCTACCAGTATTGGTTCCATCTGCCCCAGTTCCGAATGCTCGATTGGCTTCGGAGGAGGAGGTGGAGAAGCCATGGGAGGGATTTCATGCTTCGAATCTGAATGGCTCAAAGCAGAAAGCATTTTGGCCAGGGCCGGGTTCTCTAAAAGCCTCTTGACCACTCGGTCCAGATCCACATCAGAAAGCCTGGAAGAATGAGTCGAGGGATGGGTCGAAGGGGCTGAAGGTGGAATCGATTGAAGGATTGGAGACTGAGGGGTCTCCAATATCGGTTCCACAACTGGACCCCGAGGGAAGGACTCGATACATGGCTCCAAGGACTGTGGAGTCAATGCAAGGACCATACTTGAGGAACTCAGAGCCGATGATTTGGGCTTCGAGGATCCTTTTGAAGACTTCAACCCCTTCGAAGCCTTGGAAGAGGTGTCAACCTTATCTAATGAAGCCTGAAATACAGGCTTCAGGAGTCCTCTATCTACCAATTTCCTACGTCTTTCCAGAAGGACCCTGGTGCTAAAAGAATGGCAGATAGAGCACACCTCTTGTAAGTGTACAGCGCCCAAACAGTACACGCAGGTGGAGTGGTTGTCTGTAACCGACATTTTCTGACCACACACACACCTTTTAAACCCTGACTTTTGTTTTTCTGACATGTCTAAATCTATAATAACTAGTACAAAAAACAAGTATAATATAAATAAATATATATATATATATATATATATATATATGTATATATATAAACACTCTATAAGTCACTCTACATATTATGAAAAATAGTTTGGTTAACTAGTAAAAGTATACTACTACAAGATATAAACTAAACTACCACTCTAATGTGTATACCACCCACACACACACACCGGCTGACAGAGCCCTGTCACACCCAAAAGAAAGGCCTAAGCCTGAGGAAAAAAGGACTGTTTAAAAGTTCTAACAATTTAAACTAACTATAATCCTAACACTATACTATTTAACACACTACTTTATATATATATATATATATATATATATATATATATATATATATATATATACACACACAAAGGATTTTTTTGAAGAGAAAGATAACTATAATAGAAAATTAAAGTCACTGGCCCAAGCTAACTCCGACGAGCTGTTGATCCGTTGCAGCGGCAAACTAGATCTGGGGACTCATAGCAGGGCATCATGGGATATTCACTGGGACTCGAGCTTCTCTGAGAGTCTGAGCTTGAAGAGCGGCCTATTCGGAGCCGAGGGATCGGCTCTGACCCACGTGTAAGAACAAAACGGCGAGATAGAACAACTTCACATCAATGTTTTTGCAGGGGGAAAGGTCCCCTGCACCCCACACATGGGAAGATGCCCCCCACACCCACTGATAATTATTTATACCAATTCTAAGATCACACTATGGTGAGTAAAGGTTATATTCCCCAATCCTCACTGTTCAACAATCTCAGTCAAAATGGTCACCACACTAAATTGTTGATCATGTGGTCTCGGCCATGTCAGTTTCGACAGGTTTGCCTGCGGACCAACTGAAGTCGACTCACTAGGACAGCCGACAGACAGAATTGTCTTCTTTTACCCTTCCTTTTTATTTTTATGGAGCCTTAATTCTTAAATATTTTAAAGAATACCTCTCTTAATTATTCCAAATTTGTAAATTTAACAATTCAAATCATGATTATACCATTTATATCACCTGCCTCCAAAATAGCATTCAGTATATTCATTCCATCATCAGGAAGTTTTCTTAGGTTTTTAGATATGCAATACATTTAGAAAAATCTAGCCTTTTTACATTTAGAATAATATAGTCTTTTTGCATTTAACAGTTATTACTATTATCCTCATATTGTTGGTTTTCATTTTTTAAACCACTTAGCAATTCAAAATATTTAGGAAGAAGTTTCTCATATAACATTAAATTATATCAAGAAGAAAACACATTTAATATGGACAGGGATAAATATTTGCTTTATGTGGATGAGAACTCTGTTCTGTGAGATATACCTAAAAACATAGGTAATCTAGAGGGCTTAAGTGAAGTCTGGTACGCTACCTTTTACCTGGAGGATGACAGGACTAATAAGAACCAGAATACATAGGATTAGTCCAGATAAAATCACTTCAGCTAGCAGATCTAGGAGACTATCTTTCCCTGACACCCTCTCTGTGGGAGTAATAAAGACACCTTGTTGAAGTTTCCAGTAGTTTATTCAATTAAGCAGGTAAATAGTTGGGTGGTGCAGTGGTGGAGTGGTTAACATTGTCACCTCACAGCAACAGGTTCTCTGGTTGGACTTTCACCAGGGGTGCCTTCTGTGTGGAGTCTGCCGGTATTCATGTGAGTTTCTTCTGGGTGCTCTGGTTTTCTCCCACATTCCAAAGACATGCATCAAGTGGATTGGATCCTCTAAACTGGCCCTAGCTGTGAGTGTGTGTGTGTGTGTGTGTGTGTGTGTGTGTGTGTGTGTGTGTGTGTGTGTGTGTGTGTGTGTGTGTGTGTGTGTGTGTGTGTGTGTGTGTGTGAGTGTGTGTGTGTGTGTGTGTGGGGGGGGGGGGGGTGCGCCCTCCAAGTGAGGACGGTTGGGTGCCAGGCTAGCAACCTGACCCCGTAAAACTGTAATCACTACAGAAACAACGAGTGCCTGGAGAGCACCCATTGCCAGTGTGCTGCATGGCATGAACAGAACAGGCAGTTACAGACAATGTTGGGATGGTCCAAGGGAGCTGATTGGAGGGAAATCTGGAAGATGGAGAAACAAGGAGCCAATCCCAAAGCTTAGAGGATAGTCCCTTATTTGAATATTCCTGAAAGACCTGTGATTGTTTATCACCTCAGCAGCCTATGGGGCTTCATTCTTAGTTAAAAGGTTTTTTTTTTTATTTTTAACTCCTAACAATCAAAACAGGATGGCATACTATGAGCTATAACTATATAATTATATTAAAATTAAAACTTTCACCTGAGCTTCATCAGGTCCATCTAATAGAGATGTTTACACTTTGAGCATTGAAAATGCCTGCATTTATGAGGCTATCACCAGAATTTATTAGTCTATTTCATAACACATGTAAATGAGAGGCTATGTTTGCATCAGTGGGGCTCATATTCCTTGGAGCCAAGTGAGAATGATTTATTACAGAACTTTTTCCAGTAATATGTAATATGAGAGGCTGTGACCACTTTTACGGGGCTCATTATCTCCTGACATATAATATGAAAGACTAACATTCTCTGGTATAACAAAAAAGGTTTACAGTGCCTGCTTATAAGAGGCTGATATATATGATTAATGTAACCAGTCCCCATTTTTCTTCCTCCTGATGAAGGCAGACCTTTTCATATGCAGAGAATGTAGTCACTTAAAGCT
Source organism: Protopterus annectens (assembly GCF_019279795.1). Classification (NCBI taxonomy): domain Eukaryota; kingdom Metazoa; phylum Chordata; order Ceratodontiformes; family Protopteridae; genus Protopterus; species Protopterus annectens. The sequence continues at coordinate 83,747,594 of NC_056749.1, forward strand.
ATACTAGGCGATTTACATTTTTGAATAGTACATGCACCTGGAGAAATAGCATGCAGTGGAAAACAAGTCACAAGTCACAGTGCTCACTTTTAACAGAGCTCATGGATGTGCATAAGTAGGAGGAAAATGGAAAATGCGAATAAAGTTTGAGACCTCGGAACCTTTTGTGGGGGGTTTCTGTGCCCGTGGAAAAAATCCAGCAAGTGGTGAACTGCAGTGTGTACTAACACTTTTAATAAACATAAGAATCTCAGATCTTCTCTGAGCACAGGCAAACTGTGCCTATGGTGTGAAGAATATAGCAGTGTGGAGTAAAGAATATAGCAGTGGAGAGTGGTACCCTGGAACAATTTTCATTGTACTGCAGATTACAGAAATGTTGTTATAAGCAGGCCCAGTGGCTACAGTATTTATACCTGGTTGCTGTGGGGTAGCTGTAGAGAGAGGTGGAATGCTCTTGGTCCCAGAACATGGTTTCATGGTACTCCAGTGTGAGGTCTAGGAATTACTGAGGACTCTTCTGTTCTGATTCTTCTACTCTTCAGTTATCAGGTGGTGAAGTTAGTGCAAAAAAAGGTTAGATAAAGGGCTGGAAACAGGGAAGGATCAAGGGGAGTTACCCAATATACTGAGAGAGGGGGTGGGGCCACATGGCCCAGGGTGAGCTTAGATGATATAAGAGGCTGATGGAATTAGTATGGGAGTGAGCTGTCAATCAAACTGGGATGCTAGAGTTTGACCACCTTTTGGGCTGTCAATCAAACTGGTATGCTAGAGCGTGGCCACCTTTTCTCACTCAATACCAAAATGAAAGCCCAAGTCCCAAATCAGTAGTAGAAAACAAACAAAAAAAAACAAATTTCAATAACTGAAAGTTATCGCTTAAGTTTGTGCACATCATGAGGTAAAAAAGCACCTTCAAACCCATTCCAGTTACTTTTTAGATTTGTACACATCTAGAGAACCCACAAAAAAAATTATAATATGGCTTGTTTTCCATGCCACTACTTTATCAGATAAACCATGCTAATGTAGATGCAATGATTTACAAATGCAATTAATTTATTGACTTTTTCATATTTACAGCAGCAATTGGTGTTAATTGACATTTTATGTCAAAATCCTGGGTTGGGTGTTTTAGCTGTATGACTTATGGCTTAGTTTTCTGAGTGCAAGCACACTTTTAATGGAAACCAGGGTGGCGGTGGGCATCCAGCCTGATCTACCTGCTTAACTCCATTTTTCAAGGATGACATTTTTGTTTCCTTCAAGTGGACCCATAGTGAGCCTGAGCAGGATATGGAAGTGGAAACCTCCATGGTCTGGGAAATCATGGCAGGGCTTCACAAGTTGGTGTCTGAGGATCTGCAGTCTGATGTCAGACAATTGGTGTGCTACCCTGGTTTTGAGTTTTCCCTATGTAAAAACAACTGACAAGCGCTGCTGCTTTTTCTCCTAAGTACTGGACAAAAGAAGTGGTCCTTGTTTCTCATGTATTTGCAGTAAGTGCAAAACGTGGGGCCACAGAGGTGAGTTCCTCTGTTGTCCTCCTCTGGTTTGAATGTGCACTCTACCCAGTCCCTAATGTTTCTGTCTCTCTTAAATATGAAAATAGGATGAGGCCCTCGAAGTTTTTTCATTTGTTTATTTTCTGTAATCGTTACCCAGTTGTCAGGCGTGATCTTTCTGTTCATTTTAAAATCCACTGTAAAAGTCAGTGCCATGCTTCTTTTTCTTTTGCCCTTCTGTGGATCCCGGGGTTGGTTTCCCATGAGCCCCTAGGATTCAGTGTTGCATAACGTTGTGACTAAATATAATGACAATGACGGAATGTTTACAGTGATCACAGTCAATTTCAGAACATAATTTTATGATGGCCAATATGTATTGGATATGTGGTTTGGGACAAAAAAGCAAACAAATATCATTAAATTTTACTTGCAAAATATGAATGGAAGCTTAATCATGGGAAGCGACTTTAATTGTGTTTTGGACATCAGCAATTTCATGGTGCTAAAACATCCAAGAATAGCAGCACTAGCTCAAGCCTTAAAAACTGGACTAATTAATTGAATTTAAAGGACGTAGATGCAATTAAAGATGAGGACTCCCTGGTGTTCATTCACTTCTAACATGTATTTGGCACACATCTGAAGACTGGTGGATTGTTTGTATCTCATGAGCTAATGACTAAAATCCAAAATTTCAAAATTATTCCCTGTCCAATTTCAGACCACAATACCCTGAAATTTAGTCTGTAAGTACATTGTGAAGGACCAGTTCTAATTAACAGAATTCCTGCATAGATGATAAAATTAAAGAACTTTCAAGAATGGTTTAATAAAGAATTGGATGTCTTCTGAAATTTTAATAAGAACAGAGACACCAAAAAATGAGTTTAAGCTTTGACTTAGCTATTGGGGTTATTCTAAGGGGATCCGGTGGTTGCAATCTAAAAGAACAATTGCTCGAAAGAGCAAAGCTCTTTTTGCCTTGTTTTTCAGCCTGGTAGTTGATTTATGTGTAAGACTGCAGAACTGCAGGGTTTGGGAATTTGCCCTTTCCCCACTGCTGTGGGATATTGGAGTTGGTATATATAATTAGCAGGGTGTGGGGGTGCAGGGGGGTGTCCCTCTTACATAGAATTAGATTACGTGATCTCAGAGTTAGTATATATAATTAGCAAGGTGTTGGGGTGCAAGGGGCTTGTCCCTCCTACATAGAATTAGATTGTGTGATCTTGGAGTTAGTGTGTAAATATATATATATATATATATATATATATATATATATATATATATATATATATATATATATATATATATATATATATATATATATATATATATATACCTTCTGTGTGGAGTCTGCATGTGCTCCCCGCGGTTGGGAAGCATTCGAAAGACATGCGCGTGTAAATGGGCGTGCCTTCGTTGAAGGTTGGGCATCGAGCTGGCACCTCGGCGTTTCATAAAAATCTACTGCCAATCATTAACAGACCAGAGTTCTGCTGTGGTGACCCCTTACTGGGAAAAAGCCGAAAGGCAACTCTATATATATATATATATATATATATATATATATATATATATATATTATATATATATATATATATATATATATATATATATATATATATATATATATATATAAAATTAGCAGAGTGTGGGGGGGGTACAGGGGCTTGTCCCTCCTACATAAAATTAAATTGTGTGATCTCAGTGTTAGAATATATATAAATAGCATGAGGTGAGGTGCAGGGGGCTTGTTCTCCTACATAGAATTAGATTGTCTGATCTCAGAGTTAGTATATATAATTAGCAGGATGTGGGAGATGCAGGGAGCTTGTCCCTCCTACATAGAATTAGATTGTGTGATCTCGGAGTTCGTATATATAATTAGTAGAGTGTGGGAGTGCAGATGGCTTGTCCCTGCTACATAGAATTAGATTTGTGTGATCTCAGAGTTAGTATATATAATTAGCAGGATGTGGGGGTGCAGGGGGCTTGTCCCACCTACATAGAATTAGATTATGTGATCTCAGAGATGGCATATATAATTCATGGGAGGGGTAGGGGTGCATGGGGCTTGTCCTTCTACACAGAATTAAATGGTGTGATCTGAGAGTTAGTATATATAATTAACAGGGAACATGGAGATGTGGGGATAGAGGTCTTTTTTTTTTTTGCATCCCTGTAAAAAATTTTTTTTTTCAGATTGATTTTTTTAGATTCAGTCTAAAAACTTCACTATTGCTGTATTTGTTCTTTCAATTGCTTGATATTTGATCTTTTTTGATTCAGTTTAAAAACATCACTGCTTTTGTATTTGATCTTTAGATTTTTTGATATTTGATAATAGAATTATATCTATATCTCAGCCTTGGAGAAGGTGGTGAACAACCCTGGCTTTTTGCTAGGAATGGCCTGTACTTCCTTCCTTATGGCTTCCAAACATTTACCAGGACTTTTTTCTCCCCATAGTGCTTTTTTAGACAAGGTCAATCACCTGACTTAAAGTAAAAATTATACAAAGGTGGTGCTAGAAGCCTAACAGGAAGTTGCACTCCTTACAGGCATTCGTAACGTTTGAAGATATTCGTATCTGCATAGTTACTGAAACAGTTTTATAATCCCCACAATGAAAGGTTTTCATGCTACCACTCCTTCTGACCCAGCACTGAAAGTAACATTGGTATTGAAGGGGTTGTGTCTGCATTCATTAGAATCCAATTTACCTCCATACTATTAGAACAGGACAAATACCTTGAACTTCTCAATATCTTTCTTACAGTAAATAATACCCTCTGCCATATTATAGCCATCTACCATACCTCCTACATGTTGCCTCCTGCCCATTGTATCAAAATAAGCTAACATCACCCCCTATTAACCCCTACATTGTTCCCTTAGGTGACTTCAAATATCCTTCCATTAACTGGGAAACCTGTAGCACCCCAAATAAGTATACACAGAGATGTCTGGACTTCATTGCTTCTAGCCTCTTAGTTCAACTAGTTCAAGTCCCAAATAGTGATCCTTTTCTCAGTAATATAACCCTTCTATGCTCAACATCTACAGTTAATGCACTATTGGTCAAATGTAACCACTGTGCAGAAAAACTCACTATAAGGGTAAGACTTGATTTACCACAAATCCATTTGTCTTTAAAAACTACTTAAGTGTGACCTGCTCCTGCTAAATGATGGCCTATTGAAATTCAGCACCCTCCCCTTCACCTCAATGAGTCCCACAACGCATACTGCAACATTTGTGATTAAGTTCTATACCCATTTACAAGCATGTATTGAGGCATATTCCCCTATAAAACATGAATACAAGGTCAAAGTCAGAAATAAACCCCTTTATTGGAATACTGGTGTTAAATGCACAATATCCAAAGAAGGAAAAACACATAGCCCATAAAGCAAATTTAATATCTTACAAACTAGAAAAGTACTGAAAAAGATCAACAAAGAACTCAGAAACAAAATCAAATTCTCCAAAACAAGTATGAATTTAGAACTGTCACCTATGCGAAGGACAACCACACAGGCATTTTCATTTATGTCAATCCACTAAGTTGCACATATGCTTTCTCTTTAGTAACTTCCGCCTCTATAAATCTTAGAATGTATATGTATAAATGTAGCTATCGTTTGTGTATAAATGTAAATAGAAATGTAACTACTCTGTGTTTGACAGGAACTTGATTTAATGCAGAGTAAACAAATGGAGCTTTTCTCCCGGGCCACCTCTGGAATGATAGGAGGTTCCTCTGTTTGATATCAGAACATCCATGGCAAAGCCCAGGTTTGTTCCGAATAAGTACTTAATGGTACCACTTACAATGATCCTGTTGACTTAGCTAACCTGCTAGCTGATAGATACAGCACAAACTTCACCCCCCATCCTCTCAAAGGTCCATTCAACATCCCAAATACTTGTCCCACACCTCACATCACTGTAGATCAAGTGTTAAAAGCCATAACCAAGGCAAAGAACACATCTTCGATGGGACATGACAGTATCCCAGGCTGTATTCTGCACCATCACCAGCAAGGACTAGCTTTGTCATCAAGCACCCTATTCAAACACAGCCTAATTACAGGCTTCATTCCAGCAGAGTGGACAACTGCCATTGTCATCCCCTTGCACATAAGTGATGCCACTACTGACCTGGGAAACTATTAACTTGACAAGTCTGATCTGTAAAGCGATGCAGTGTATTATTATGGATCTCATAAATAAGGACATAGGCAATCTCCAAGCACTTGACCCCACCCAATTCAGATTCATCAGGGGCAGATCTTGCCTATTGAACCTGATTGACCTCTTTGAGAATGTCACCAAGGCCTTGGATGAGGGAAAGTCAGCACAATTAGCTTACCTTGACTTGACCAAAGCCTTTGACACAATCCCCCACTCAGCGTCATTGAAAAGCTAACACAACTTGGCATAAATCCCTATCTCATCAGGTGGATAGCCAACTGGCTCACCAGTAGGACCCACAAGGTCAATATAGGTGTCAACACCTCCGACAGCAGATCTGTCACTAGTAGTGTTTCCCAAGGATCTGTCCTGGGATCCCTACTGTTTGCCGTCTACTTCTCAGAGGTTCAGGTAAAGACAAAGGGCCTGTGGCTGACCAAGTTTGCAGATGACTATAAGTTGGGTGCTGTCATTGACTTCCCAAATGATGTTAACATATTGCAAGAGGGACTCACAGCTACGAATAACTGGTGTCAAAGTCATGGCCTTAAGTTAAATACAAAAAAATGTGTTATCATTCCATTCGGCAAAAACACAGCCCCTACTGATTACCACATCAACGGCAACCCCCTTAGCATACAACCTGTGGTGAGAGACCTGGGTACTCAGGTTGACAGCAATCTCAAATTCGACCATCATGTGGTGGCAGTGGTCAGAAATCCTTTACTTGGTTCTCTCATAAGTAAAGTGATTGCATCCAGAAAAAAGGAGGTTATTACCTCTCTGTACTCCTAGCTCATAGGCCTATAAGTGAGTATAATGCCTTGTTTGGTATGTACCTCTCCAAATACCTGCACAAACTGGAAAGGCCACAGAACTACCTCACAAATAGAATCCATGACCTCCAACATATGCCCTATGTGGACAGGCTCAAATGACTATCACTCTACTCGGTATCATACAGCTTGCTCAGAGATGATCTGTGTCTCATCTACCAGGCAATATTGGATCTTGCCCTGCTAGAGATGCTCCATATCTGTAAGTCTAACTCCTCATGCATTACCCACTCGATAGGCTTAAATCTAATATGTGACATCAACAAAACCTGCTGGAGAGCCAGGTTTGTCTCCCAGGGGCTGCCCCGTCTCTGGAATAGACTTCCCGTACATGTCACACAGAGTACCTAGCTGACCTTTTTCAAACACAACCTTGATGAGTGGATGGGAAATCACACATTTGTCCCAGGGGTTCCACTTTTGTCCCTCATTGAAAGGGATAACACATGCTGACTGCAGGGTTTTTTTTGGGGGGGGCATAAACTCTTGGCTAGATGTGTAAGGGCCCCAGGGCCATTAGCCTAGTAACCTCCTATGATCCTGTGATCCTATGATAAAATGGGTATTACTCAGTCAGATTTTCCCAGTAAGCAAAGACAAATAAATAAATAAATAAGAATCTTAGAAGCAGTACCTAGCAATGCTCTGAATTAATACCTAAAAACAACACATTTTCTCTGAAGATATAAAAACCATGCTAGCAAACAAACTATCTAAAAGCCTACTCCATTATCTGTACCTAACTTTCCATAGTACATTAGCATGCCCACACTATACCCATGACCACTTCCTAATAAGTCCTGAGTGCTCACTCCAAGGCTGAAAAGACTAGTTGCATAGATCTGGATAATATGCCAGGCTGCTTTATTCTGATAGCCTCACTATTAAGTCTATTCAGTCTCATCCTCAGTATTGGATTTATGCCAAAGGCATGGAAAGCTGCTGTGGCCATCTAAAGCCATAAGGAGGACTCACTACTAATGCTAGAAATTATAAACCTATAAGCCTCATCAGCTTTATCTGTAAGGCAATGAAGTTCATCATTATGAAAGTCATTAATAATGACAAAGGCAGTCTACTAGCCCTTACCCTAACCATTCTGGGTTTGTTAAGGACAGATCCTGTCATCAAACCCGGTGCTTTTTTCTTTGAACAAGTTACTGTGTATTAGGCTTAAGAAAATTGCTCACACTGTCAGATTCTACTTGGCTAAGGCCTTTGGCACCATCACACATTCTGGAATTATCATCTAGCTAATCCAATTAAATATTAAGCTTTATATTATCTGGATAGCTAACTGTCTTAATGATGTATCCCAACCTATTAGTGTTGCAGGTATGCTGTCATCAAACAGAGTAGTTACCAGCATTGTCTCCCAGGGTCGGTCCTGGGACATTGTCTCTTTGGTATCTATTTCTCTGATGTCAAGAACCACATGAAGGGCTTGTGGCTGACCAAGTCTGTATATAAAAACTCCCAAACAGACATCTAGATTCTCCAAGAGGGCCTAATATGCACCAGTAAGGGGTGCCTGAACACCAGCCTTAAATAAAATGACAATAAATACCCTTTGGCAAACCAGGACACCAGTGCACCTCCTCACTTAAATGTTTCTACTGTAGTGAAGGCATATGAATACACCTTCCACATAGATGGGGGGTTTCACATAAATGGGCATAAGTCTCAAAATGCTTGGCCTTGTCTTTGTATAGCTAATATACAGCTGCATGGATAAAAGCCATGACACAATTGTGAGGTCAATGCTAAGAAAATCAAATGTTAAAGGCATGGCATGCTGTCTCTTATGTACCAGCAGATCTATGTATGAAGAAGGTCATGTAACTCAAGAAACAAATGGAAATGACTTAAAAAAAATAGAATGAAAGGACACAAAGCCAAGCTCTAGGATACTTCATACCTCCTGCACCTTTGTTATACTTCATGTAGCTGAAGTACAGGACATAAAAGACTAAGCTTTACAGGTGCCACAAAAGATCTGATTCAAACAATCAAATTCTCAGCTAGATGTGCTTTTAATTAAACAAACAAATAAACATTAATGTATATTGCAAATATTATGCCGGTTGAAAAAAATGATATTTCATCATATTAATGCTGCATTGCTGTGAAAGTACTGCTTAATTTGACCTGCTGTGTATACTCCACATAACATAGTACAGTGTGCAGCACAACATGTATACCCCACATAACATAGTACAGTGTGCAGCGCAAAGTGTATAACCCACATAACATAGTACAGTGTGCAGCACAAAGTGTATACTCCGCATAACATAGTACAGTGTGCAGCACAATGTGTATACCCCACATAACATAGTACAGTGTGCAGCGCAAAGTGTATAACCCACATAACATAGTACAGTGTGCAGCACAAAGTGTATACTCCGCATAACATAGTACAGTGTGCAGCACAATGTGTATACCCCACATAACATAGTACAGTGTGCAGCACAAAGTGTATACTCCTCATAACATAGTACAGTGTGCAGCACAATGTGTATACCAAACATAACATAGCACAGAGTGCAGCACAACATGTATACCCCTACATAACATAGTACAGTGTGCAACATAACCTGTATACCCCACATAACATAGTACAGTGTGCAGCACAATGTGTATACCCCACATAACATAGCACAGAGTGCAGCACAACATGTATACCCCTACATAACATAGCACAGTGTGCAACATAACCTGTATACCCCACATAACATAGTACAGTATACAGCACAATATGTATACCCCACATAACATAGTACATTATGCAGCACAATGTGTATACCCCACATAACATAGTACAGCATGCAGCACAGTGTGTATACCCCACATAACAAAGTACAGTGTGCAGCACAACATGTATACCCCACATAACATAGTACAGTGTGCAGCACAATATGTATACCCCACATAACATAGTACAGTGTGCAGCATAATGTGTATACCCCACATAACATAGTACAGTGTGCATCACAACAGGGAAACTAGCCTCTCAGTGCAGAGGGAATATTGTTTGGAAGTGACCTTTGCCACTTATTGCATTGGGAATATTTCTGGAAGACATGTTTGCAACCAAGAGTAGGACTAAAACAGACTTTGTCCAGTAACAGGAAGGTATTCATAAATATACATGCAGGATTGCCATAACTTTACTTTCACCATGAACTGTAAATAAAACACTTGAAATTCTTGCTCTAGGAATGTGTCTCTGCGTGTGTGTGTGTGTGTGTGTGTGTGTGTGTGTGTGTGTGTGTGTGTGTGTGTGTGTGTGTGTGTGTGTGTGTGTGTGTGTGTGAGTCTGTGGGTGTGTGTGAGTGAATGTGTGCCTGTTGGTATTACACTACTAATAGATGTGTAGTTTATTACATACCACATATCACTATGAATTAATATGTGTCTCTGCCATGTGATAAGCTTACTTTTCTTTATACAACTACTTTTTACATCATTTACACATTTAGCCACATCTTCTGGATATCACAAACACCACAACCAATGCAAATCCCTATCTCATCCATGGTTAACCTAAAGAAAAAAAAAGCTACATGTTGCATACAATAAAAATGAACAGTAAACTCCCTCAAAATAGCTATCAGCCCATCTAAATTAAACCCTTAGCATACAAATTTGAACTTAGATTTAAAATAAAACTTCAGCCACAAGCATCTGATTGAGAAATGACATTATCCATAAAATAGACAATCATATATAATTAAAGAAAGACACATTAGTCTATCTAAAAATTCTAAACCAAACCTTACTGCACTACTAAAATAATATTGAAATCACTTGTTATCATAAAAACATATTAAAACTGGCTTGAGAACTAGAACAGATAACCTCCCATAGCAGAGCCCTTTCTTAAAAACTTACCTAATTTATCTGAGCCCTTTCTTAAAAACTTACCTAATTTATCCAAGCCTAACAGAATAGATAGCTTAACCAAACAGTATAATTATAGCACTTCACTGTAATGAATCATATGAACTTCATCTTTCCTCTGAAGTGAAGCCTGCCCTCTCTTTTATCTCTTTCACTACGAGATCACTTGATGTCACACCTTCCGTCACGCGCCCTCTCTTTTATCTCTTTCACTACGAGATCACTTGATGTCACACCTTCCGTCACGCGCCCTCTCTTTTATCTCTTTCACTACGAGATCACTTGATGTCACACCTTCCTTCACGCGCACTCTCTTTTATCTCTTTCACTACGAGATCACTTGATGTCACACCTTCCGTCACACACCCTCTCTTTTATCTCTTTCACTACGAGATCACTTGATGTCACACCTTCCGTCATGCACCCTCTCTTTTATCTCTTTCACTACGAGATCACTTGATGTCACACCTTCCGTCACGTGCCCTCTCTTTTATCTCTTTCACTACGAGATCACTTGATGTCACACCTTCCGTCACGCGCCCTCTCTTTTATCTCTTTCACTACGAGATCACTTGATGTCACACCTTCCGTCACGCGCCCTCTCTTTTATCTCTTTCACTACGAGATCACTTGATGTCACACCTTCCTTCACGCGCACTCTCTTTTATCTCTTTCACTACGAGATCACTTGATGTCACACCTTCGGTCACGCACACTCTCTTACTCATTCACTGCACTTTACTGCATGTTCTGTCTTACATGCTCATCACTTGATGTCACACCTTCCGTTACGCGCACTGTCTTACTCGTTCACTGCACTTTACTGCATGTTCTCTCTTACATGCTCATCACTTGATGTCACACCTTCCGTCACGCGCACTCTCTTACTCGTTCACTGCACTTTACTGCATGTTCTCTCTTACATGCCCAACTTTGTCTCTGCATTACTTTTCTACTTGCTTGTTCCTATTTAAATAACTTCTTTATTTTTTCTCTGTTTTTGGTTCACCATTTCTAATGCTATCTTCATGAGGATAACATATCCATGCTAAACAATACATGATGTATATTGCATTATTTCCTAGGTAGTATCCAGTGTAATTAATTGCAACACACTTTAGTCTTTTGCATGGCAGTGTCTAATATATATATATATATATATATATATATATATATATGTATATATATATATATATATATGTATATATATATATATATATATATATATATATATATATATGTGTGTGTGTGTGTGTGTGTGTGTGTGTGTGTGTGTGTGTGTGTGTGTGTGTGTGTGTGTGTGTGTGTGTGTGTGTGTGTGTGGGTGTGTGTGTGTGTGTGTGTGTGTGTGTCTGTGTGTGTGTGTGTCTGTATGTACACACACACACACACATACACATATATATATATATATATATATATATATATATATATATATATATATATATATATATTCACTTCATAACACTGAAAGCTTAAAACACTGAAACTTCAAAATCTTAAAAACTCAAAACACTGACACTCAAAACACTGAAAACACATATCATACATATACTAGGTTTAAACAGCATAAATCATAGCACTTTCCACCAAGTGTAAGCAGGGGTTGAAGCCCCCCTGCACCCCCCATGTTGGGGGCTGCGCCCTCCACACCCCCTGCTACTTATATATATATATATATATATATATATATATATATATATATCTTTATCAACTCCAAAATTGTACTTCACTACACTAACTGCAATCTTGGAGTTGATATATTTAAGTAGCAAGGGGTGTAGGGGGCACAAACAAAAAAACAACTTTGTTTATACTTAAAATAAGGATTCAGGCTTGGTGGAAAATACCATTCATACGTACTGGCCCATTTTAGCTTTATATAACGACATTAACCAATACCTACCAGATAGGGTAGGCTTCACTAGGAAAAGAGACTTTAATTTAAAGGGCATGTTTGAGCACAAAACAAACAACACGAGTTCCAGAAGCGCAGGCTATGCCCCCACGAAGAATGGTACTTATAAATGTGGGGCTTGTAATCAATGCGCCTACATTCTGGGAGAGGAATGCTTTTATTTGCCTTCTAGAAAGTTGAAACTGGGTTCCTATGGCAGATATACTTGTTCAACCAAGGGAGTGGTTTATTTAGGCGTTTGTGTGACATGTTCTAGTTTCTATGTAGGAAAGACCGAGAGGATGCTCAAAAGGAGGATTTATGAGCATCTCTATGACATAGAGAAGAAAAGAGACACCAACGCCTTTTACAAACATTGTTTGAGTTGCACAAACATGCAATTAAAGTTTTTTGTACTTGAGCAGGTTCCCCATGACCCTAGAGGTGGAGATTGGGAAACCCGGCTTGAAAACAGAGAGCTTATTTGGCAACTGAAGCTAAATGTAACCAAACCCCCAGGTTTAAATGATACTATCAGTCTCATTAGTGTTTTAAAAATCAACAGAGACAAGTTATAATACAGTAGCATGGACATGCATAAAAGTCACACTGGTTAACATTACCCCCGCTGTCAAAAGAATTGTATGGACATACTAAACAATTACTTTCCACAGTGGTCACAATTCAGGACAGACTTTGGTCAACCTCATTAAAATTGAAGTTCTGCGTTTCTTTAGCAGGAAGACAGCAGTTCTATTCAACAGCTGTCAGTGCATTGTAAGGGTTTAATAAATTCTATCTCCTTTTTAAACAAACACATATTTTTATGAATTTTTGCAATGCTTGCAATGGTTTTAAACATATATATATTTTTTACACTCTTTATTTTTAGGATGGATTTTATTCTTAGGCTGAACATTATATTTTTATTTCTTTAACAAAATTTGTACTATTTCCATTTAAGGTCAGTAATTTACCTAGCAACTTCACAATTAATCAATTAAGTTATTAAGATCACATGATCAACTTTCAAGAGTATAAAAGACTTGGAACTATTTGTGTTAATGAACTTGATAAAGCCTGGTACAACCAGGCGAAAGCGTTTGTTTTGAGCTTGTCTTTTTGTCCAAATAAAGGATTTATCGTACTAACTGGGTTGCTTATTGAAGATTACATCTGTTTTTTCTATTGTTCCAGTTGGGATTTACTTCTGCTGCTTGTGACATTACAGTTGAAAGCTGAGCAACGCTGGTATTTGCTTGTGGAGTTTTCCTGTATATGTATGATATGTGTTTTCATTGGCCTTCTATATTATGAAGTTTTCTCATTTTCAGTGTTTTGAGTTTTCAGCGTTATGAAGTGAATCCATATATATATATATATATATATATATATATATATATATATATATATATATATATATATATATATATATATATATATATTAACTCTATGTTGCGGTGGTGGTGCTGCGGTAGCGTTGTCGCCTCATAGCAAGACGTTGTCCCGTTCGATTCTCAACTAGAGCGTCTTCTGTGTGGAGGCATACGTGAGTGGGGTGTGCCTTCGTTGAAGGTTGTGCATCAGGGCTGGTAACCTGGTACGTAAAAATCCACTACCAATCATTAGCGGACCGGAGTTCCGCTGTGGCGGCCCCTAACCGGGAAAAGCCAAAAGACACAAACATATATATTAACTCTGAATCTTATTCATGGCACAAAATGTATAGAACTTTTATTGCAACTATTTATATATATATATATATATATATATATATATATATATATATATATATATAGTTTCAGACATTTACTGAATTGTCAGGTGGAGTTTCACTGAGATAGCCCACTACTTTCTCCTGTAAGCCACTGTTAGACTCCCTGTTGAAATATTGAGATTCTTAATAGCCCCAAAATGACAAAAAAGACCACAAACATAAGAGAACTACGAATATTAAATATTACTTTTCTCCTTTAAACTTGTTTTTCATCATTCACTGTAAATAAAATGCACGGAGCATGATGTTTTTGCTCCATTGTGTGTGTGGTAAGTCCCTCCTCCTGCAGCCCCCCCGCCCATATAGAGGGCAAGCCCCAAATTAACTTACTGTACCTATCTCCGATAGAAGCATCATAATCCGTTTTCCTTAACAACAGACGTATATCTTTCTATAGCCTTCTTCGGGGGCCAAGGGACTGGGCAGTCAAACAAATAAACCTAACATTTTATTTTAAATATTTCTACACATTTTTTGGATCATTTTTAGAACTTAAGGCACCAAACAAATTAAAATATGCAGGATAAAGCAATATAGTCAATAAATACGCCAAAGCTGTAAATACTAAATGCTAATGCTTGTAGAACAAGTAAATCCTTAAATAAATAAATTAATTAAATAAAAAATAATGGGGATGTCAAAGTAAACCAATGTGCTAGAATGTTCCATAGATTTGGAGCAGAGATGGAAAATGATCAACGGCCTATGGATATTTCAAAACTGTTAATGTTTTGACTTCAGATTTTTAACAAACTGCCTAAAATTCCTACCTCAAACACATGCAGTGCTGTTCTGCACTTACATCCCAAAGAGTGATTCTGCACACTCTGAAATTATACTTTGGAGTGTAATTACACAGTTATGGTACTGGAGTATATAAAGGGGCCTAAAGTTGACCCTGCTGAAAATCTTTGCATGGGTTTGAGTTATCATAATTATATGCTTAAATTAATTAATTAAATTAATCTGGATGGCGCTGTGGTGCAGTGGTTACATTTTCACCTCATAGCAAAAGGTTCTCTGGGTCAATTCTCAGCTAGGGTGCCTTCTATGCAGACTCTGTATGTCCTCCCTGCATCCGTGTGGGATTCCTCTGGGTACTCTGCTTTCCTCCCACATTACAAAGACATGCGTTTGGAGCACCTCTCCCCGGATCTCCACTGAAAATTGGCTTTATTCTAAGTCGGACTTTCCTGGTAAACAAATGTTAAATAAAAATAAATTAGCACAAGTTCCCCATTAACTTTAGCAGTTTGCAGTGATCTGACCTGCTGCTTGCAATGTGACTATTGTTTCAGCTTAGATTATGAAATCGATAGGATGATAGTTTCATAGGACTTTACTAGGCTATTGACCCTAAGGTCTCTGCTAGCCTGGCCATGTTATCCCCTTGTTCCCTTATGGACTAAGATATATAGTTTATGTTTGCAAGTGAATCTAAAACCAGCACCAGCTACACCTGTCTAAGAGGGACATAGGAAAAACCCCTGGTGTAAATTTCTGGTTTCCCATCCAATTGTCCAGGTTACACTTAGAGGAGCTCTGTTTTACATGAATTGGGAGTTTGTTCCAGAGGAGTGGCAACCTCTGGGAGACATATCTGTCTCTCTAGCATGTCCTGATAATATCACAGGCTAGGTTAAGATCCCTAGAGTGAGTGAATCTTGTCTCATTGGATTTCTGGGTGTGCAGCAGCTTCATCAAGGCAGGGTCTGCGATTGCTCTGTAGGCCAGACACAAGTCACATCTAAGCAGTCTGTACAATACTGAGTAAAGTGATAGGGTCTTCAGTCTGTCCGTGTAGGTCTTGTGTTGTAGGTCCTGAATTTTCCTGGTGAGAAACCTCTGAGGTCTCTCCAGTTGCTGCAGATGTCTGGTGAGGTACATACAGAAGGGAGCACTGTACTCTCTGATGGTCTGATGAGAGCCAAGTACAGGGGAGTTATAACCTCCTTAGCTATGGATACTATATCCTTGCTTACAAGGTGTGCAAAATAGAAGGCCTTCCTTACTACTTTGGAAACCTGATGATCAAAATTAAGGCTACTATCAACTTGTGTTCCTAAATCTCATACCACTGGGTTTGAACTAAGGGGGATATTATTGATGTTGTGATTAGCAGGTATTTCTCTTTTGTCAAAGGAGATGACAATGCATTTTTTGCATTTAGTTTAAGTCTGTGGCTTTGACACCAATAATTTGTCTGTGTAAGCCCATTTTGTAGTATGTTGACATCTTCAGGGGATTCGACAGTTGCACTAAGTTTGCAGTCATCAGCAGAGGTAAGCCATAGGCCATCTATTTTTACCTGAACTTCTGAAAAATAGATTCCAAATGGTAGATGGCCTAGCACAGATCCCTGTGAACCCCACTGGTAACAGGTCTGCTGGTAGAGTTGGTATCCCCATGTTTGACTATATGTGTTCTGTTTGTGAGCCAGTTGGCAACCCATCTAGTGATGTAAGGGTTAATCCCCAGATGGGTGAGTTTCTCAATGATGTCTGAGTGAGGGATTGTGTCAAAGGCCTTGGGTAGGTCGAGATAGGCAGTGTGAACTGTTTTGCCTTCATCCAGGGCCTTGGTGACATTCTCGAAGAAGTCCACCAAGTTTAGCAGGCAAGCTCTGCTCTTAATGAATCCAAATTAGGTCAGGTCAAGAGTTTGAAGGACAACTATATCCTTGTTGATAAGATCCATGATGATTCCCTCCATGGCCTTGCACATAAGCCTGGTTAGGCTTATGGGTCTATAGCTGCCAGGGTCAGTTGAGGGACCCCCTTAGTGCAAGGGATTACAGTTGCTGTTTTCCACTCAGCTGGGACAAAGCCAGTGCTTAGACAGAGAATGAAGAGCATGCTCAGTTGTTCCACTAACTCCTGTTTTAGACCATTTACTGGGCAGCCTGGGTGCTGTCCGTTCCTATAGAGGCCATGTTTTTGACCT
Source organism: Protopterus annectens (assembly GCF_019279795.1). NCBI lineage: Eukaryota > Metazoa > Chordata > Ceratodontiformes > Protopteridae > Protopterus > Protopterus annectens. The sequence goes on from NC_056749.1 coordinate 83,764,658, forward strand.
TGTAGAGTGCAGCTATGACCTGCTGTCTGACAGGTATATTATGGGGTATTATTGGTGGGGACAGGGAGGAGAAGTTTTTGTCAAACCTGTCTGCTAGCAGGTTGACGACATACTCAAGTCCAGTGATACTGCTAGTTTGGCACAAAGCTGGACCTTCCCTTTTAGATTTTGAATGTAGCTAAAAAATGCTTTGTAATTTACCTTAGCTAGGGATGCTAATTTAGTTTTGTCATTAGCTTTAGAGGGCTTTACACGATGTCTAATCTGTTTGTTTATGCTTTGCAGGGAGTTCTTTCTTTTCTGGGACTGTTCCGTCTTGTTTTTTTGACAGCAGTTTCTTTCTCTTATTGTATAACCTGTTTATGCTGGATGTCCACCAGGGTGGCTTATTTTTTCCTGAAGATCTTGATTTGATCTGTTCTGGTATGGCTGAGTCTGTACATTTATATAGGTATTTATACAGGATATTTGTGTACATCTCAGTATAGGGGTCATCACTGTCAGTGTTGTCAGGGTATCTGAAACTATTTATGCCATCACTCAGTAGGCTATAGTTTGCTTTGGAGAAATGTTTTAACCTTTTTGCTCCTGAGCATGGGTCAGGTACCATCATTACTTTGAAGGAGACTGATTTATGATCGGACTTTACCAGGGAGGTCCCCACACAGGGGGTGGTGCAGTGATCCCCAATGTTGGTGAGCAATATGCCAAGGATGTTAGAGCTCCTTGTGTGGGGTGATGACTATCTGCTCCAGGGCATTTGTGTTAACACAGTCCAGGAACCTTTGTGCAAGTGCATTTGAGCTCATATGCATTACCTATTCGATGGAAGGATGGCTAAGTCACCCATGACCAGGGTATTTGGCTGTACTGAGAGTGATAGGTCCAGGGTAAGCTGTGTGGTTTTCTTGGTTCATGGTGCGGGACTTATAGCTAACAATAATGTGGAGAAAGGTCTATTCTACAGTTAGATGAACATGGAGTAACTCTAGGGAGTTGTACTGTTTAACCAGTCTAGATATATATATAGTCTAGATATATATATATATATATATATATATATATCTTTAATTATGATGGATACTTCTCCTGCCTTGTTTTTTTTCACATTCATTGTGTGGTCTGACTGTGTAGAAGGCATTGTAGCCCTGCATGGCTGGGCTACACTCTGAGGCCTTTGTGACTGTGCAGACACCGGCATCTTCCTGTGTGAGAAGTGCTTCAAGTAAGTGCAGTTTCAGGGCTTGAAAATGAATATTCTGGAAATGTAGGCCTAGTATTATACTAATTATTCATATAATCTGCATTTTATGTGCATGATGTGGTTTCATAACTTTGCCAGTTTTACATTCGATTTACTTATTCAACAATCACTTTAGTGTGCCCTTTCAGTCATTTATTTATTTATTTAAGTTTGCTGAATTGTGAGTGAGCTGGTCTTCTGTCACAACCCAGGCAAAAGGCAGATAGAAATACAAAGCCACTCATAGCCTTAAAGCCATGGTATGAAATGTGATTATATGTTACAGAGGTGGTAACACAATAGTTACTGATTATCTTTGCAGAAATGACACACAGCAGCAGCAGTATGCGTTTATGGTATGAAATGTGATTATATGTTACAGAGGTGGTAACACAATAGTTACTGATTATCTGTGCAGAAATGACACGCAGCAGCAGTATGCGTTTATGGTATGAAATGTGATTATATGTTACAGAGGTGGTAACACAATAGTTACTGATTATCTTTGCAGAAATGACACGCAGCAGCAGTATGCGTTTATGGTATGAAATGTGATTATATGTTACAGAGGTGGTAACACAATAGTTACTGATTATCCGTGCAGAAATGACACGCAGCAGCAGTATGTGTTTATGGTATGAAATGTGATTATATGTTACAGAGGTGGTAACACAATAGTTACTGATTATCCGTGCAGAAATGACATGCAGCAGCAGTATGCGTTTATGGTATGAAATGTGATTATATGTTACAGAGGTGGTAACACAATAGTTACTGATTATCCGTGCAGAAATGACACGCAGCAGCAGTATGCGTTTATGGTATGAAATGTGATTATATGTTACAGAGGTGGTAACACAATAGTTACTGATTATCTGTGCAGAAATGACACGCAGCAGCAGTATGCGTTTATGGTATGAAATGTGATTATATGTTACAGAGGTGTTAACACAATAGTTACTGATTATCCGTACATAAATGACACGCAGCAGCAGTATGCGTTTATGGCATGAAATGTGATTATATGTTACAGAGGTGGTAACACAATAGTTACTGATTATTGATACAGAAATGACACGCAGCAGCATTATGCATTTATGGTATGAAATGTGATTATATGTTACAGAGGTGGTAACACAATAGTTACTGATTATCCGTGCAGAAATGACACGCAGCAGCAGTATGCGTTTATGGTATGAAATGTGATTATATGTTACAGAGGTGGTAACACAATAGTTACTGATTATCCGTGCAGAAATGACACGCAGCAGCAGTATGCGTTTATGGTATGAAATGTGATTATATGTTACAGAGGTGGTAACACAATAGTTACTGATTATCTATACAGAAATGACACGCAGCAGCAGTATGCGTTTAGGAGGAAATGATGAAACTTTGTTATGAAGATATGCAGTAACATCCCATTTGTTGTTAGGAAGCGGAATAGCATCGTCCATTGAAAAGTAAAAGTGTAATGTGGCTCATCTGAAGATGTAACATGACTAATGAACAACAGTAACTAACTAACATTACATGCCGGGGAGTAAAGTATCCAAGAATTAGAAGTAGCAAGGAGGGTTTAGGTGACAGATTGCCTTAGCAGTGGACAAGCCACCAAAACAGCAAGCTGTTATTAACATTAAATGTATATTAAAAAGTAAAAAAATTGAATGTACTAAAATTTAATTTGATATTTAATTAAAAGTTTATGCAATACTGTGGTGGTGGTGCTGCGCTAGCATTGTCGCCTCACAGTAAGACGTCCTGTTCGATTCTCAGCTAGAGCGTCTTCTGTGTGGAGGCATACGTGAATGGGGTGTGCCTTCGTTGAAGGTTGTGCGTCAGGGCTGGTAACCCGGTATGTAAAAATCCATTACCAAACATTAGCGGACTGGAGTTCTGCTGTGGCGACCCCTAACCGGGAAAAGTCGAAAGACACAAACAAACAATTAAATGTTTATGCAATAATTAGGTTTTATTAATTTATTATTCAAGATATTTTCATGCACTGAAATTTGATTGTTATTGGTTATCTTGAGTCAGGTGAGTGTTACATCATGTACTAAAGAAAGTGTATTATTCAGCTAATCATGTAATTGACTTGTTCAGATGAAGTTCTTGTTTATATAATAAAAAACAAAAGTGCATAACCTTTAATATATAGCTTGCCTCATCGTCTTATTTAAATATTTTTAGAGTTGTCTGTCTAATTTTGCAGTGTTTATTAGCTCTACCGCTTTTCCATGTGGTGGTATTTTTAGGTTTTATCTGTTGATCTGTTGGTGGTTAAGGTATTAGAATAAATAAATTCACTCATTGCCAGTGAAACAAGAGCATTCTGCTCATTATTTAGGCATAACTTCAGCTGCACATAAAATGTAGACTGGCTATCCAGTTTTCTTATTTTCTCAGAGAAGGAATTCCAGGATGTGAGAGACATTTTTGAGAAACAGTTTTCACCAATAGCAAGGATAAAGTGAGGCCTGCTAATGTGTCCAAAGAAAGTGAGTGTTGACCAGCATTACTAGTTTGCACATAAGTGGAGGACAGAAGGAGCCACGTAGATGTTTATATGTGAGAAGTTATGGAGATATGTAGCTCTTTTTGTAATGATGAGCAAATGAGTCTTTGTAAAAGAGGTATAGTAAAATGGTGCTATTGAGGGAGGAGATAAAGAAACTAAGGAGGCCATATTTAAGGTATGTAATAAGCATACTCAGTGCAACAGTCTCCTTGGTTTCCTTAGTCAAAAATGTGGATGTTTTGTAGGCAACCTTTAACTAATGTAAGATGTTTTGGCATAGCTGATATACATGACTTGAGAAGTTTGGTGTGGGATCATTAGGGATGCCTAGATATTTTTGTTCATTAATGTTAGGCAACATTGTGCCATTGAGATCAATTATTAATGGTAGGGGGCTGTTATGGAAATTCCTAGTAGTACCCTACAGCATGATAATAGACTTAAGAGTACTGATTTCACATTGGGAGGATGGGAGGGTGGCCTAATGGTTAAGGTCTTTGCCTTACAAACACAAGGTGCATGGTTTGAGTCTCACAAGGGATAAATGGCTAGGTTTAAAATGGCTCGCAAGGGCAGTTAGCCTAGTACTAACCTATGAACCTATAAGAATGTAAATAAATCTATTTATTAGCAAGAAAAAATAAAAGTACTGAAAATCTGTCTTCAGTTAAGTACAATGCTGTTCTAGTTTTGTTTGCATTAATAAGGGGAATATTGTTTGCATAAAGCAGGTTTGGCAGTGGGGGTGGTCAGTTGGGTGGCTGTTACTGAATAGGGAGAAGAAGAGGGACCCATAAACTGAAGCATACCACAACATGAAAAGCATGTCCCTGAGGTGGGAAAGACATCTACTTCAATTACCACTAACTCAGGAAGATAGAACCCTGACTTAACATATCTTAGCCGATGTCACAATTATAACCCCTGCCACTTGTTATTGTATTTTTTATTCATTTATTAACTGGGTTGATGGTCCAATAGTCATAAAGCATTAGCCAGACAGTAGAAGACTTTCTACAGTGTACAAATGCATTTAGCAAATCATACAAGACTCATAAGAACATATTATATCAAATGAATATTGCAACTTAAGTATAGTTTTTCTTCTTCACGGAGTTATGAAATGCAATACTTATTCAGGAGACATTCTAGACTCATAAACAAAGGAAAGCAAGAAAATAGATTGGGTCAGGAGAGAATACGTCCATTAAGTGTTTTTAAAATGAAAAATCAAATGATGCAGCCATCGACAAGTTATGAGTGATAAAGCCCCGACTACAGAGCAGGTCACCCAAATTTGAATAGTGTCTCTGGTGAATGTAGGAGCTGGTGGTGGAGGAGGAAAATGAGCCGCCATTGCTGACATCTCCAGGAGGCTCTGGCTTGTCTCCCAGTGACACCAAGTGAGACAGCTTATGCTGCTGTATGTACTCATACAGGGCACCAGGGGAGACAACACTTAACAGAGTTCAGGACAGCACCATGGACTAGGGCTAGGGGAAAATGCATACCACCACATAGGACCAGAAACCTGACTCATTCCTTGCTACCCAACACTTGCCACAGAGCCCATGACCACATTGAGATTAGCAGACAGGCTCAAATAGGCTGCAGGGCTCTCCATTCGCCTGGGACACCTGTCTCTCACTGCCACAGAACAAACTGGTCCATTTGGTGTAAGTGGAAAAACCATTGGGCCAGGTCCTTCTATACTGAACCAACAGATATTGCCAACATATTGAACAACAGATTCAGTGCCAACTTTACCCCTCTCTCCCCCCAAAGGACCAATCTCAATACCGGAAGAATGCCAGGCACCCAACATTACTGCAGCACAGGTTAAAGCTGCATTGTCTAAAGCCAAGAATACAGCTTCCATGGGACCCGACAATATCTCTGACTGTGTTCTACATGAATTACAATGTGAACTAGCACCACATCTATGTGCTCTGTTCACTCACAGCCTCACCTCAGGCTTTGTCCCTACCGAATGGTGCACTGCTACAGTCATCTGTCTCCATAAAGGAGGTACGACTACAGACCCTGGAAATTATTGCCCCATTAGCCTGATGAGTCTGATATGTAAGGCTATGAGCGCATCATCATGGACCTAATTAACAAGGATATAGGGAAGCTCCAACGTCTAGATCCCATGGAATTTGGTTTTGTGAAAGGTAGATCATGCCTGCTCAACCTGGTTGACTTCTTTGAGTCAGTCACCACAGGAGTGGATGAAGGTAAGGCAATTCATACAGCCTACCTCAGTCTGGCCAAGGCCTTTACTCAGGAATTATTGATAAACTCAGCAAACTAGGCATCAACCTCTATATCATTAGGTGGGTTGCAAACTGACTCACAGATAGAACCCACAGTGTGAAAGTCAAGACTGCCGAACAGTCACAAGTGGAGTTCCACAGGGATCGGTCCTGGGTCTTCTCCTGTTTGGCATCTACTTCTCAGAAGTCCAGGCCAACACGGAGGGACTCTGGCTGACCAAATTCACAGATGACTGCAAGCTGGGAGCCATTATTAACTCCCCAAGTGATGCAGACATCCTACAGAAAGGCCTCACTGAGATCAATGACTGGTGTTGAAACCATGGCCTTAAGCTTAATGCCAAAAAATGCATCGTCATCCCCTTTGAGAAAAATTCAAGTCCCACTAATTATCACATTGATGGTAGCCCACTGAACACTGAAGGCATTATAAGAGATCTGGAGACACAGGTTGACAGCAACCTCTCCTTCTACCACCACATTGCCACTGTGGTCAAAAAGTCCTTCTATGTGGCACATCTCATTACCAAAGGTTTTGCATACAGGAAGAAGAAGGTCATCATTCTCTCTAATCTTCCCTCATTAGACCAATCATTGAGTATAATGCCCCATTTGGCATGTACCTCACTAGACACCTGCAACAGCTGGAGAGGCCACAAAACCACCCCACGAAGAGGATCCTAGGCCTTAAACACATGTCCGACATGGACAGACTGAAAAAACTCCAACTATTCTGTGTCTCATATCGTCTACTAAGATGCAATCTCTGCTTGACTTACAAAGCCATGTCTGACCCAGCTCTGTTAAAAATGCTACATCTAAAGAAATCTCAATCCATCCACACTACATGCTCCAGAGACCTCAACCTCATTACCACAATCAACAGAACACGCTGGAGGGACAGGTTCATAACCCAGAGATTACCCATGCTCTGGAATAGACTTTCCAAACATGTCAAGCAGAGCATCGCACTAGCCCTCTTCAAGTGAAATCTTGATGAGTGGATGGGAAATAGAAAGTTCACCCCGGGGATCACTCCAGTGGCTCTGCTTAATAGAGACACTGGGAACTAACGACGGGCGGCACAATGCCAGGGCATGTCTATGGGCCAGGCTTGTAAAGACCCCAGGGCCATTAGCGCAGTATACACCTATGAACCTATTTAGGGAGAGAGTTAAAAGGTGGGTGCAACTGTGCAAAAGGAAATGCAAAATAAGTCTGGGAAAGAAATGTGCCATGGAGAAATGCAACCAAAATACCTGGGTATGAACATTTTTTTTTAGGGACCATAAAAAATGTCATATTTTCTCTCAATTCCTATTGCAATTCCTGTTTATCTGTCTAAAATGGCATATAGGGCAATGTATCCTCTTGATAATATTGACTTATAAGGCAGTGTAAAGCATAACTGAACTAATGTAGAATTACACCAGTTCACACTTATCACAGTTTTGTAAAGTTCATAGGTTTGCAACAAAGTTATAGATCAGTGGTCCTCACAAAGCTTGATTACTACCGTCTTATATTGAACTGGATGTGCACTTATGCATTTGTCAAGATGCATTAAACATGTGAGGGAATTGCTATTTTATCAAGGTGAGGGGGGTTTATATCACGGATTGTTATAAATTGTTTACATTTTATAATGGTGCAATGGTGTAGCAGTAGTATTGTCGCCTCACAGAAAGAGGTTCTCCAGTTCGATTATTGGCTGGAGTGCATTCTGTGCGGAGTCTGCATGTCTTCCCTGCATTAGTGTGGTTTTCCTCTGGGTGCTCCAGTTTCCTGCCGCATTACAAAGACATGCATCTGGAGTGTTTCTCCCCAGGCTTCCACTGAAAATTGGCTTTGCTCCAAGTCAGACTTTCCTGGTAAACATATGTTAAATAAAACAAATAAAAATCTCTTGAAGATCATAAAAATGATGGCATTCATCCAAATTTGTGGTTCTAGTGGTTTATTCAGGTCTAGAAGAGAAGACTGTCTCTTATGGCACAGAAAATAAGCACATATGTCTTCTCAGAAGGCAGCGAGTCAGATAAGAGGTGTTAGCTCTTCAGTCAGTCTGAATAATAAAGATGGCTAAGGTTTGCCAAATTCTTCAGCCACTTAATGAGAAATCTTTGGCTGAATCAGGAGCATTGACAGGAAAATGCAGACAGTGACATTGTACTCTGTTATAGAGGTCAGCCATGAGGCATGCAGTGAGACAATGATCCCCACAGAGGGACTTTTAATCATGTGGGTTACAATGAAAGCCTTTCTTATTGCTGTGGTAACTGGCTGGTCAAAGGCATGACAGTCATACCAAACTGTACCAAGGCTGTTTACGACGTGGTCTATATGCATTGGCTTTTCTCAGTGCTATAGTTGGCTGGGATGACGTGCTTTCCAAAAGTGATACTGCCAAGTTTATTTTTATTTAGTATCAAGCCATTATGTTTTCACCACTTATAGGTTGTATCTAGCGCTGTCTGCAGATTAAACACATCTGGGAGGAAGGGACACTGTGTCCTAGTTTGCAGATATCTGCAGACTTATTGACACAAAGGCTTTTGCCTTGTACCTGTATGCCAGAAATACAGATAATGAAAATGAATGGTCTTAGACATTTAATTTTCTAGGGAGAGTTTACCACCCATCTCCAAAAGGGTTCTATTTGTCAGTTTTCCATCTAGCATACAATATATCTTGAAAATTTCAGTATACTCCACAACCATATTAAAAAGAAAATTAATAAAAACAAAAATCTATATTATAACAGCTTTCAGAACAATAGTAAACACACCCTAAAAATTCTGGTAAGCTATTAAAAAAATCTTACATCCCAGCCAAAATTTTAACCCTAACCCCTCTTCCAGAAACTCATTACTCAAAATTACAATAGAATTTAAACTTTTCTTTCATAGATAGTGTAGCATCCCTATCCAAGGATTCCCCAGTATCCAATCCCAACCCTGTCCAAAAGCCATATATCACCAAACCCACTTTCAACTTCAAACCTGTGCCCGCATCCTGTATAACACTACTCTTAAACAAACTCAAACCATGCTCCTCTTCAGCTGATGACCTTCCAAGTGAGTACCTTAATATAGCAGCCAATAGCACTGCCTAGCCTGGATTAATCCTTATAAATAGGTTAATCCAGGAATCCCACATTCTCTCTCTGTCTTGAAAAAGTCGCACATTATCCCTCTGCACAAATTAAGGAATTCAACAGACGTCACTAACTTTTGACCTATAGCAATCCTATCCCTTCTCGCTAAAACACTTAAAAAATATATTCAAAAACAATTGTTAAACTTTCTCCTGCAGGAAGAACTCCAATTCCCCACACAACACTGCTTCCATCCCTCCCAGACCAGTAACACTGCATTTCTAACCTTTATAGATACTGTCAGTAAAGCCAGAGATAACGGCCAACTAGCATTCTCCTTACTTCTAAACTTGTCTAAAGCCTTCAACACAGTTCACCACAGCAAACTTCAACTTCAAATGTCCTCACTAAGTCTATTTCCGCCCACCCTTTTATGGTTCAAAAGCTATCTCTCCAATAGGTATCAGTCAGTAAAATGGCACTCCAATCTTTCACCATATCTCTCAGTCACCACTGGTGTACCACAAGGCTCTATCCATAATGCTAGGTAAGTTGATGTAGCCAGAAAATAGGGTGAGGACAGGAAGGACCTGGTAAAGTAGAGGACAGGAGAAGTGGACAAAAATATGAAGAGCTAGTGGGTAATATCTGTGTTGGTACCTCAGGACTTATGTCTCACTGATGGAGCACTAGCAGAGTACTAAGGGAAAACTTGCAAGCAAAAGTGTTTGCGTCTATAACTGCCAATGATGCCCCCCTGTGAGGCAGTGTGCGATGTGCAAACAAGCACAAATCCACACAAACATGGTGCTTATGTAGGGAATGAGAGCAAATTGATTTAAACAAATTAACCAATAAAAAAGCTCAAAGCTAAGCCCTGTTCCAGCAACCTTCAATTAGATGAGTTCTAACTGCTTATTCCTGCCACTAGGGTGCAGGGGAAGCCCTCCAACAAAAGATGGCCTAGTTATCCAAACAAAACTAGATTAAGCAGGTGTGAATATAAACTATGTTACAGCAAACAAAGTGCACAGTCTGTACTCATACCATATTGCTAAGGCCTGGAACTCCTTACCTGTATCCATATCCTCCTTTCAGTCCTTTAAGACCATTCTGAAAGGCTTCCTAGCCAAAATCTGTCTCTCTTCCTGCTTAACCCCAGAATAAATTGGGGTCTATATCATAACATTGAAGTTCTCTAACATCGAATGTTATTATATCGAACCCTAAACACCAAAGTGTGAAAACATCGAACAGTCAGAATAGCAAATTTTTTTCCCGGGGAAAAATTTGCTATTCCGAGAAACATACACACAGCACAAACACACACAAAAAACAGCCATCCAGACACATACACTTAAAATCCTACACCTAAACTAAACTTTACATACAGTACTAGCTATCCACTTACCTTAACCCAACCCTAACCCTAAGGTCCGTCACTATCACACACTCACCTCACCCGCGCCCTAACCCTAACTCACCTAACCCACCCCCTAACCCTAACCTACACACAATCACGCACTTACCTGACCCGTGCCCTAACCCTAACTCATCTAACCCTAACCTACACACAATCGCACACTTACCTGAACCCGCGCCCTAACACTAACGTCCACACAACCGCACACTTACCTGACCCGTGCCCTAACCCTAACCTACACACAATCGCACAATTACCTGAACCCGCACCCTAACACGAACGTCCACACAACCGCACACTTACCTGACCCGCTCCCTAACCTTAACTCACCTAATCTGCCCCCTAACCCTAACCCTAACCTACACACAATCGCACACTTACCTGAACCCGACCCATAACACTCTAACATATCGAACACTGAAAACAGCGAAGCTATAGCAATGGCCCACCAAATTCTTTCCCTAGGAAAGAATTCGATGTCCTGCACCTTCGCTGTTTTCAGCGTTTGACATTACGCGTTCGATATTATAACATTCGATGTTAGAGAACTTCGATGTTATATAGACCCAATAAATTGTATCCCTTAATATGAACAAGTACCTGTTCATACAAGGCAACTCCTTACTCTCCCTTTTTCACTCATTTCCTTACCTCAGTCAATTTCTGTCGCCAGACTCAATTTCTAAATATCCCATAACCCTATTTCTTTGCTCACTTCAAATTGCAATTCCTGTTTGTATTATACTAAATTACCTTTAATTTCTCTATAAACTTGCAATTTTTTTTCTAAATATTAAATTATTGCCATTTTCACATTATGTCTAATCTGGTATAATTATTTAAACTTTAGATTTTTTAATTATTTTTGAAGATTATAAACTTATTATAGGCTCATAGGTCCATAGGTGTTTACTAGGCTAATGATGACAATGACCTTTTTAAGCCTAGCCATGCATCTCAAATCTCTTTCCGGTACCCTTGATAAGTGTAAGCAGGGGCTTGGGAAATTAAACATTTGGGACAGTTGCAGTGGTGCAGCGGTAGCATTGTCACCTCACAGCAAGAGGTTCTACTGTTTGATTCTCGGCTGGAGTGCCTTCTGTGTGGAGTCTGCATGTCCTCCCTGTGGTCGAGTAGGGCGTGCACCTCGGCACAGTAAAAATCTACTGCCAATCATTAGTGGACCGGAGTTCCACTGTGGTGACCCCTAACTGGGAAAAGCTGAAAGAAGAAGAACAACAGCAGCAACAAGCAGAGGCGTGGGAGATGAACCATTTACAGGTTGCCTGTGTCCATTAGAGACATAGGTGCCAAACCAGGAATGAATTTCCTGTTCCCCATCCAACTGTCCAAGTTACATTTGAATTGGATTAGGGAGGAACTGTGCTTCACATGGATAGGGAGCCTGTTCCAGAAATGGGATAGTCTCTGTGATTACATACCTGTCTCTCCAGCAGGTTCCATTTATATAACAGGCAAAGTTTAAGTCCTTAGAATGGGTAATTCTGCTGCTGTTTGCTTTGCTGATATGCAGGAGGCCCATCATAGTGGGGTCTGACAATTCCCTGTATGCCAGGCAAAGCTCTCCCCTCAAATGTCTGTAGGAGACAGAATACAGGGATAGGGCCTTGAGGTGGTCTGCCTAGGGCATTTTACTTACACCCTGTATTCTTTTAGTGAGGAACCTCTGTGGACATTCCAATTGTTGGATATTCCTGGTTAGGTACATACGAAAAGAGGCCTAGTACTCGATAGTTCTGATGAATGCCAAATACAGTGGAACAATGAATTCCTTGGACCTAGATTTATTTTTATTTATTTATTTTATTTATTTAACATTTGTTTACTGGGAAAGTCCGACTGGACACAGATCCTTTTTCAGCAGAGGCCCAGGGAGAAAAGCTCCATGAGTAACAGTAAATTTTCATGCACACATTACAATAATTAATAAAGTATAAAGTGAACAAAATGTAGTATACATAACATACAAATTTGCTACATCTTGACAATAAAACCTGGTCTTTGAGCATAGCTAGAACTATTTGTAGGTATGTCTTATGTCAAGATATAAGGTTAAGACAGGTTGGTAGGAACAAAGGATTAAACACTGGGGAGAAGTTGGATATGTTTTGGGTATACTGTGATGTATCAGAGCACTCGTGAGGGGTTAGTACCGGAACATAGCCACTTATTTTTTAGATAAGCTTTAAGTGATGACTTAAAGTGGTTAGTGGATGAGATTGAGAGAATGGAGTTAGGAAGGGAGTTCCATATACAAGATATATAGTTGGAAAATCAAGATTCTCCTGCAGTGTTGTCAGCCTTGGAGACAGTGAGCAATTTCTTGTTGTTAGAGCAAAGTGGTTTGCTGGAACTGTAAGGAAGGATGAGATTTTGTAGTGCAGGGGTTCTAGTTGGTTGTGTTACAATTTTGAGAGTTAGAGAGAGTTGGTTGTAAAGAATAATGTTGGGAAGCTCAAGCCAGTTTAGTATCCTTAAAGCTGTACAATGATGTGTTCTATATGAGCAGTCAGATGCAAACTTAGCAATTTTATTATAACATGCTTCTAGCTTAGATAAGTCAGTTTTCCTTAGATTAGTTAAAATTGGAGAGACATAAAATAGAGTGGAGATCAGATGGGTTTGTGCTAATGTAATTTTTGCCATTGTGGTCAGGGACCTTTTGTGCCTATATAGACTTCTAAGTTTCTTATGGACTTTTTTATAGTTAGGGAGACTTGCAAGTCAAATTTTAGGGTATTGTCTATTTCCACTCCAATAAAAGTTATATGGGTTGTTGGGGAGATCACAATATTGTCTTTGGCTGTTATGTTAAATGTTGGACATGAGACAGATGGCTTGTTAGGTTGGAAGAGTAATAATTTAGTTTTGTTTGGGTTCAGGATTAGATGGGCATTGGCTAACCAAGTTTCAGCAAAATTAAAAGATTCCAGTGTCTGAGAATGAAGAGTTGATATTGAAGTGGTAGCACAGCCAAGTGTTGAATCATCTGCAGACTGTATTATAGAACCATGTGGAGTTGCTGTGTGTAGATTATTAGTCACAGATAAGTGTTGAATCATCTGCATACTGTATTATAGAACCATGTGGAGTAGCTGTGTGTAGATTATTAGTCACAGATAACTGTTGAATCATCTGCATACTGTATTATAGAACCATGTGGAGTAGCTGTGTGTAGATTATTAGTCACAGATAAGTGTTGAATCATCTGCATACTGTATTATAGAACCATGTGGAGTAGCTGTGTGTAGATTATTAGTCACAGATAAGTGTTGAATCATCTGCATACTGTATTATAGAACCATGTGGAGTAGCTGTGTGTAGATTATTAGTCACAGATAAGTGTTGAATCATCTGCAGGCTGTATTATAGAACCATGTGGAGTAGCTGTGTGTAGGTTATTAGTCACAGATAAGTGTTGAATTATCTGCAGACTGTATTATAGAACCATGTGGAGTAGGTGTATGTAGATTATTATTCACAGATAAGTGCTGAATCATCTGCAGACTGTATTATAGAACCATGTGGAGTAGCTGTGTGTAGATTATTAGTCACGGATAAGTGTTGAATCATCTGCAGACTGTATTATAGAACCATGTGGAGTAGCTGTGTGTAGATTATTAGTCACAGATAAGTGTTGAATCATCTGCAGACTGTATTATAGAACCATGTGGAGTAGCTGTGTGTAGATTATTAGTCACATATAAGTGTTGAATCATCTGCGTACTGTATTATAGAACCATGTGGAGTAGGTGTGTGTAGATTATTAGTCACAGATAAGTGTTGAATCATCTGCGTACTGTATTACAGAACCATGTGGAGTAGCTGTGTGTAGATTATTAGTCACAGATAAGTGTTGAATCATCTGCAGACTGTATTACTGTGGAGTAGCTGTGTGTAGATTATTAGTCACAGATAAGTGTTGAATCATCTGCAGACTGTATTATAGAACCACGTGGAGTAGCTGTGTGTAGATTATTAGTCACAGATAAGTGTTGAATCATCTGCGTACTGTATTATAGAACCATGTGCAGTAGCTGTATGTAGATTATTAGTCACAGATAAGTGTTGAATCATCTGCAGACTGTATTATAGAACCATATGGAGTAGCTGTGTGTAGATTATTAGTCACAGATAAGTGTTGAATCATCTGCAGACTGTGTTATAGAACCATGTGGAGTAGCTGTGTGTAGATTATTAGTCACAGATAAGTGTTGAATCATCTGCAGACTGTGTTATAGAACCACGTGGAGTAGCTGTGTGTAGATTATTAGTCACAGATAAGTGTTGAATCATCTGCATACTGTATTATAGAACCATATGGAGTAGCTGTGTGTAGATTATTAGTCACAGATAAGTGTTGAATCATCTGCATACTGTATTATAGAACCATGTGGAGTAGCTGTGTGTAGATTATTAGTCACAGATAAGTGTTGAATCATCTGCAAACTGTATTATAGAACCATGTGGAGTAGCTGTGTGTAGATTATTAGTCACAGATAAGTGTTGAATCATCTGCATACTGTATTATAGAACCATGTGGGGTAGGTGTGTGTAGATTATTAGTCACAGATAAGTGTTGAATCATCTGCATACTGTATTATAGAACCATGTGGGGTAGCTGTGTGTAGATTATTAGTCACAGATAAGTGTTGAATCATCTGCAGACTGTATTACAGAACCATGTGGAGTAGCTGTGTGTAGATTATTAGTCACAGATAAGTGTTGAATCATCTGCAGACTGTATTATAGAACTGTGGAGTAGCTGTGTGTAGATTATTAGTCACAGATAAGTGTTGAATCATCTGCAGACTGTATTATAGAACCATGTGGAGTAGCTGTGTGTAGATTATTAGTCACAGATAAGTGTTGAATCATCTGCATACTGTATTATAGAACCGTGTGGAGTAGCTGTGTGTAGATTATTAGTCACAGATAAGTGTTGAATCATCTGCAGGCTGTATTATAGAACCATGTGGAGTAGCTGTGTGTAGGTTATTAGTCACAGATAAGTGTTGAATCATCTGCAGACTGTATTATAGAACCATGTGGAGTAGCTGTGTGTAGATTATTAGTCACAGATAAGTGTTGAATCATCTGCAGACTGTATTATAGAATCATGTGGAGTAGCTGTGTGTAGATTATTAGTCACAGATAAGTGTTGAATCATCTGCAGACTGTATTATAGAACCATGTGGAGTAGCTGTGTGTAGATTATTAGTCACAGATAAGTGTTGAATCATCTGCATACTGTATTATAGAACCATGTGGAGTAGCTGTGTGTAGATTATTAGTCACAGATAAGTGTTGAATCATCTGCAGGCTGTATTATAGAACCATGTGGAGTAGCTGTGTGTAGATTATTAGTCACAGATAAGTGTTGAATCATCTGCAGACTGTATTATAGAACCATGTGGAGTAGCTGTGTGTAGATTATTAGTCACAGATAAGTGTTGAATCATCTGCAGACTGTATTACTGTGGAGTAGCTGTGTGTAGATTATTAGTCACAGATAAGTGTTGAATCATCTGCAGACTGTATTATAGAACCACGTGGAGTAGCTGTGTGTAGATTATTAGTCACAGATAAGTGTTGAATCATCTGCGTACTGTATTATAGAACCATGTGCAGTAGCTGTATGTAGATTATTAGTCACAGATAAGTGTTGAATCATCTGCAGACTGTGTTATAGAACCATGTGGAGTAGCTGTGTGTAGATTATTAGTCACAGATAAGTGTTGAATCATCTGCAGACTGTGTTATAGAACCACGTGGAGTAGCTGTGTGTAGATTATTAGTCACAGATAAGTGTTGAATCATCTGCGTACTGTATTATAGAACCATGTGCAGTAGCTGTATGTAGATTATTAGTCACAGATAAGTGTTGAATCATCTGCATACTGTATTATAGAACCATATGGAGTAGCTGTGTGTAGATTATTAGTCACAGATAAGTGTTGAATCATCTGCAAACTGTGTTATAGAACCATGTGGAGTAGCTGTGTGCAGATTATTAGTCACAGATAAGTGTTGAATCATCTGCAAACTGTATTATAGAACCATGTGGAGTAGCTCTGTGTGTAGATTATTAGTCACAGATGTGGAGTAGCTGTGTGTAGATTATTAGTCACAGATAAGTGTTGAATCATCTGCAGACTGTATTATAGAACCATGTGGAGTACCTGTGTGTAGATTATTAGTCACAGATAAGTGTTGAATCATCTGCATACTGTATTATAGAACCATGTGGAGTAGGTGTGTGTAGATTATTAGTCACAGATAAGTGTTGAATCATCTGCGTACTGTATAACAGAACCATGTGGAGTAGCTGTGTGTAGATTATTAGTCACAGATAAGTGTTGAATCATCTGCAGACTGTATTATAGAACCATGTGGAGTAGCTGTGTGTAGATTATTAGTCACAGATAAGTGTTGAATCATCTGCAGACTGTATTATAGAACCATGTGGAGTAGCTGTGTGTAGATTATTAGTCACAGATAAGTGTTGAATCATCTGCAGACTGTATTATAGAACCATGTGCAGTAGCTGTATGTAGATTATTAGTCACAGATAAGTGTTGAATCATCTGCAGACTGTATTATAGAACCATGTGGAGTAGCTGTGTGTAGATTATTAGTCACTGATAAGTGTTGGATCATCTGCATACTGTATTATAGAACCATGTGGGGTAGGTGTGTGTAGATTATTAGTAAAGAGGGAGATAAGGAGAGGGTCCAAGATAGATCCCTGGGGTCACCAATGGATAAAGGAAGGCGTGGAGATAGGTCCCCCTGCCATAGAACAGATTGTTGATGGCCAGATAAATAGTTTTGAAACCAAGCTGTGCCAGGTGGTGAGAAGGATAATTCAGTTAGTACATCTATTAGTTTGGAATGGGAGACCATATCAAAAGCTTTTGATAGGTCTAGAAAGATGGCAGATACAAGGTTGTTGTTATTCCTGTGATGGTTTACGTTATCAGTGAAGGATAAGAAACCTGTAGTGGTACTATGTGATGGGCAAAACCCTTCCTGGGTGTTTGTAAGAAGATTATTTATTAGTTAGAAGTTCATGACCTGGAGATGATTATACCTTTCAAGTAGTTTAGAAAGAGGTGAAAGAATAGCTTGGCCAATAGTTTGTCAGTTCTGTGGAAGGTCCATAGATGCCATACCTTTGTTTATAAGTTGCGCAACATTGAATTATTTCTTTACTACTGTTGACACGTGATGGTCAAAGGTTAGATTACTGTCGGTGTCCCCAAGTCCCTGACGACTGGGTCATCTCTAAGGGATGTGTTGTCAATATGATAGTTACCAGGCATGGATGACTTCCCAAAGGAAACTGTTATGCATTTCTTGGCATTTAGTTTAAGTCCATGGCTCTGACACCAGTTGTTTGCCTGTGTCAGCCCTTTCTGGAGAACATTTGTGTTGTTGTGTATATTGTTCTTCATTTTTTAATACTTTAAGCTTTTCTCTCCAGCCCTCCTCTGAAAATGGACACCTATCCAGTTAGACTTTCCCAGTAATCAGATATTAATGTTGTTGTGTCTTTTGGCTTTTCCCGGTTAGGGGTTGCCACAGCGGAACTCCGGTCTGCTAATGATTGGCAGTAGATTTTTACGTGCCGTGTTGCCAGCTCTGACACACAACCTTCAATGAAGGTATGCCCATTCATGCATGTCTCCACACAGAAGACGCTCTAGCTGAGAATCAAACAGGACAACGTCTTACTGTGAGGTGACAACGCTACCGCAGCACCAAAATACTAGCCCTAAATTTATTTAAATTAGTTTCCAATCCCTTTATGTAAGACAGTGTCAAATGCTTTGCTAAGTATTAGGTGTGTTGTTTGAATGTCAAATGCCTTATTCATGGATATTCTTTTTGGAGTTTTAAGAGGTCTGGGCTAGGGTTAGTTAGAAATAAATTATTTTGCAGAGAGTGAATAAAATCCAGCTAATTAGTGGGAGGAGCCGAGAAATAGCATTCCTTAAACTTCAAGTTTTAGTGGCATCTTTAGCTGTAGCACCATGTGACTTGCTGTTCTCTGCCTGATTATTGCTGATCTCTGTCTGCATTTGATTTTTTGCACCCATCTGACATACTCCCTTTGTGCTTTTAAACTTGACTTTTGACTTGTCCACCCTTACTAAAAATTCAACTTTGGACTCTCCTCCCAGTCCCATCTCATCAGCTCATTCTACTGAGCAGTGAAAGATTAACTGGGAAAGGCCTTCCCCTTAGCCTCTTAAACTTGAATTACCTTCTATTCCTACCTTCCCACTTAGTAAAAAAAATAATTGCACTATATTTATTTGCTTTTACTGTATTTGTGCTTATTCCTACTTTAGTTAGATTTTTGCTGTACATTCCTAAAGTGTTCAGTTGCATTTAATCTGCTGCATGCATTACTGATTGATTACATTGTAACTCTGTTTTTTATCGAATCTCCACTGCTATTTAAGTTGCCTGAGATTCTTTACTATTAGGGCTGTAACTATCTCAGTCAGTTGCAGAGTAAATAATAATAATAATAATTGTGCTGCTGATGGACAGTTTCTAAGGTTGGCTAAATATTTCTCTATTTTTTTTTTTTAGCTGTCATGGATGGAGATCTTATAAATGTTCCATGGACACAGAGCTACAGCCCTGTCATGAAGATTACCAGGGAATGATTAGTGCCCCTTGTGCTGAAAGACTTGACTGAAAGGGTGATGACCATGTGCTTCACTGGAGAGGGGATGGGAAAACATGCCTTGGAAAAAAACAAAATGCATGATTTCCTTGACAGCATCTGGTGAAATTGATACAGGGCATCTAGTGCATGGAGGTGGCAATGCCTGTTGGTTTTCGTGTCCTGTGTGGCAAATGACATTTGCATGCTGCATTCACTGCACATCTGCGTGTGGAATTCTCTGAGTTGGATGACAACAATACTCCCACTGCTTGACTCTCAACCCCAGAGAGAATGACTGGACTATATAGCTCTCATCTTCTCGGAGCAAATGGGCCAGCTAGGAGAATGGGGCACAGGTGTGATAGTCATCCCAGTGACTGGAAATGAAATGTGGTAACACACTCACATTTACCAGTGACAAAGGACTATTATTTATTTATTTCCAGTTTGATGATCGGGGAGGTCCACTGGGCTCAAGGAGCCCATTTTCAGTGGCGGCCCAGGGAGAAAAGCTCCACATTACATAGGTTCATAGGTTCATAGGTAGGTACTAGGCTATTTGCCCTAGGGTCTATACAAGCCTAGCCAAAAAGGTACCCTGGCTTTTGCCACCCAAGAAATTTATTTTCCTGTGCCCCTGTCAAGCAGAACCACAGAAGTGATGCCCAGGGTGAATTTCCTATTACCCATCCAATCATCAAGATTTTTCTTGAAGAGGGCTAATGAAGAGCTCTGTTTGACATAGATAGGTAGACTGTTCCAGAGTCTGGGAACTCTCTGGGACAGGAATCTATCCTTCCAGCATGTTCTGTTTATTGTGATGACAAGGTTTAGGTCCCTAGAGCATGTAGCTCAGAGGAATTGGGATTTCTTTAAGTGGAGCATGTCCAACAGCTCTGGGTTTGACATAGCTTTGTATGTTAGGCAGAGATCGCCTCTGGGTAGGCGATATGCGACGGAGTAAAGCTGGAGTTTTTTGAGTCGGTCTGCATAAGGCGTCTGTTTGAGGCAAGTAATCCTCTTTGTGAGGTATTTTTGTGGCCTTTCCAGTTGTTGTAGATGTCTTGTGAGGTACATACCAAAAGGGGTGTTGTACTCTATAAAGGGTCTAATGAGTGATGAGTACAGGGGAATTTTGACCTCTTTTTTTCTGGATGAGAAACCTTTTGTGATGAGGTGTGCCAAGTGGCGATGTGATTATCAAAGGAGAGATTACTGTCCACCTGTGTCCCAAGGTCTCTTATCACACTTTCGGTGTTAAGTAGACTACCGCCTATGTGGTAGTTCATGGGTGCAGAGTTTTTACCAAAGGGGATGACAATGCACTTTTTGGCATTGAGCTCGAGACCATGGCTTTGACACCAGGCATCTGTCTCAGTGAGGCCCTTTTGTAGGATGTCCACATCGTTAGGAGTTTCGATTATGGCTCCTAGTTTGCAGTCATCTGTGAATTTAGTTAGCCAAAGACCTTCTGTGTTAGTCTGTACTTCAGAGAAGTAGATACCAAACAAGAGAGGACCCAGTACTGAACCCTGTGGTACTCCACTTGCCACTGGTTTGAAGTCTGATTTGGAGTCTGCTACTTTCACAGTGTGGGTTCTGTCAGTAAGCCAGTTGGCAACCCATCTTGTGACATAGGGATTTATACCTAGCTTAGTGAGTTTATCTATAATTCCAGAGTGGGGGATGGTGTTGAATGCTTTGGCAAGATCTAGATAGGCTGTATGAACCACCTTACCCTCATCTGTGACTTTGGTGACTACTTCAAAGAAGTCTATCAGGTTTAGGAGACATGATCTGCCTTTTACAAACCCGAACTGTGTGGGGTCCAGAGTTTCGAGATCTCCAATGTCTTTATTTATGAGTTCCATGATGATATGTTCCACGGCCTTGCAGATCAGGCTCATCAGGCTAATGGGGTGGTAGTTCCGAGGGTCTGTTGTCGCCCCTCCTTTGTGGAGTGGGATAACCATCATGGTGTGCCATTCAATGGACACAAAGCCTGAGGTGAGGCTATGATTGAACATGGTACTTAGGAGGGGTGCCAGTTCATTCTGTAGTTCGTGTAGAAGGCAGCCTGGGATGTTGTCAGGTCCCATGGATGCTGTGTTCTTGGCTTTGGAGAGTGAGGTTTTTACCTGTGAAGCTGTGATTACAGGAACTCTGCATTCTTCTGGTATAAAGATGGGCCCTTTAGGGGGTGAGATGAGGGTAAAGTTAGCACTGAACCGATATGCCAGGATGTTGGCAATATCAGTTGGTTCTGTATATTTAGTGTCATTGTGCTGTAACTCAGAGCAGATCTGAGTGTTGGCATTGAGATTCTTGACATAGCTATAGAATGCTTTGTGGTTGTCTTTAGAATCAGTGGCGATTTTGTTTTCATAACTAGCTTTGGAGGATTTTGTGAGGGATCTCAGCTTCTTACTGAGGCTGACCAGGGAGTTACTCCAATCATGGGATTTTACTCTTATTTGCAACAGTTTCTTTCTTCTGTTGTAGAGTTTGTTTATGGCATAGTAAGCAAAATGTAATATTATATAGTAAAACTAAGCAAAGTGTAATAGCAAAATAGAAGAACATACATTACATACTTGCATACTTTCAGATTAGAGAACAAGTTGTACAGAGGTTAAGTTGTACAGAGGATGTAAATCATCTGTGAATGGTTATTAAAAGTAACATATGTAAGATGGCAGTAAATAAAATTATTCCCCAGAAAAGGGGTGAATAAAGTTGGAAAGCACATTATTTACAATGTATACATTCATGATATAGATGTAAAAAAGTGGAGTGCATACATTACATTTTAGGATAGGGATGTGTTGATGTTCTTTGTTAAATAGTATCAAAATGTATATGTTGGCCGTAGTGAGAATCATTCCCGGATGGGGGAGAGAGAAGACAGATAGTACACTATTTACAATATATACATTCAAGATACAGATGTTAGATTACGTTATTTTCAGAGTGAGGCAGTTGCTTAGGAAATCAGTGTGGAGTAGAGTTACTTGTAGAGGAATTATTAGCAAGTTAGGGAGGTAAAGTGCAATTACATTTCCAATTATTGGAGAGGTAGGAGTGGAGCTGGGTTTTAAAGTGTTCAACGTTTTCAGAAATCCTTAGAAAAGGGGGGAGAGAATTCCATTTTTTGGCTAAGGAATAGGATAGGAGAATCTGACCAGTGGGATGGTTTGGTCTGTGTACAGTAATTAGATTTTGGTGGGCAGATCTTAGAGTTCTGTGTGGGGTGTATGATGGTAAGATGTTTGTTAGTGCTGGGCATTTAGCTGGTTTGAAAATTAGTTTATGAGCTGTAGTGAGTTAGAGGTAGTCAAGGTAGTTGGGAAGTTGGAGAGATGTACAGTGGTGGGAGGAGTATTTGGATTTAGTGGCGAATTTTGAGATTTTGTTGTAACAGATTTCTAGTTTGGAAGAAATAGAGGAAGATAAGCTGGTTAGTAGGGGAGCACCATGCAATAGTGATGGTAGTAAGTAGGTAGTGGCGAGTGTTTGTCTTGTTGAAGGGGAGAGAAAGTGGGAGTTTCTGTACAGCATGCCAAGTTTCTAATGTGTTTTCTTAATATTTAGCTGAATATGAGTATTGAATTTTAGGTGTTCATCAATATTAACCCCAAAAAGTTTAGCAAAAGGAACAACTTCTATAGTGGAGTTGGCATGGCTGATAATATTGAAAAAGTTTTTGTAGAGAGGGAGGGATTTTAAGGGAGAGAATAGTAGAATTTTGGATTTGTTGGCATTCAGAGAGAAGTGGTTTTGAAGCATCCAGTTCTCAGTAGCTGAGAAGACAGTTTGAGTTTTTGTTTGGAGCTCAGGGAGGTTAGAACTAGAGCTGACTAAATTTGAGTCATCTAAGTATTGTACTATGTTAGTGTTAGGAATGGCTGCATGGAAATCATTGATAAATATATTAAAGAGCATTGGACCTAGTATGGATCCCTGGGGTAGGAAGGCTAAGGTGCCAGTTTTCCATTTCACAGCCTGAGATCTATCAGAGAGATAGCTACTGAACCAGGTTAGGGTGTTTTGAGAGAGATTAAGGTTAGAAAGGTGGTTTAGGAGGTGGGTATGGGACACCGTGTCAGAAGCCTTGAAGAGGTCTACAAGGACTGTAGATACAATTTCTCTAGAGTCACGGCCTGGTTTACTATGTCTAGGAAAGAGAGACGAGCAGTTATTGTGCTATGGCCAGGACAGAACCCATGTTGTGTTGGGGTGATGAGCTGCTTATTGGTAAGGAAAGGCATGAGCTGGAGGGGGATGCATTTTTCAAGAATTTTTGAAACTGGGGGGAGGATAGCTATGGGGCAGAAGTTTGAGATATTATTATTTTTGCCTTTGTAGAGGGGTAGAATAAAGGCTGCACACCACAGTTTAGGGACACATGATTCCTGTATGGATCTATTAATGAGAATGCTAATGGGGATGGCAATACCATCTGCTGCAAGTTTTAGAAAGAGTGAGGGGATGTTGTCAGGGCTTGAGATTAGAGAGAAGTTTTTTTTATGTATGAGGTGGAGATGGGTTTGAGATGAAATACGGGAGGAGTGTTAGGGATGTAGGGTTGGGTAGAGGCTAGGGAGCAGGGTCTGAGTTGTGGGGAGGGGTTGTGGTTTGGGAAGGTCTTGGTGAGTTCTGCTATAGAGTTGGTAAAGAAGGAGTTGAATAGAGTAGGTATTTCTGGGTCAGATTTACTGGTGTCAGAGCAGGGATTGTTTTTGGTACCTGGGTTCAGAAGAGAGTTGGTTGAGTTCCAGAATTGTTTGGGGGTTTTGGAATTATTAGACTGGTGTTTAGTATAGTAAGATTTCTTATCTTTTATAATCTGTTTTTTGGCTAGATTGTGGAGTTGCTTATATTTAAGAAGGGTGTCAGGGTGCTTATTGTGATTGTAAAGTTTCCAGGTCTTGTCTTTTTGTTGCATAAGTGTTTTGGTATCTTTAGTTAGCCATGGGGCGGAGTTGGAGTTTAGGGTATCTAAGGAGGTTGAGTTGAAAATTTTTACGGCATAGTCTAGGGGGAGAGTTTTTAGATTGTCCCAGTTTCTTAGTTTGAGGGAATTGGAGAAAGTTGTTGGGTTAAAGTTTGTAAGGATTTGTGTATGGATATATTGGTGTAGGTGAGGAGTAGAGGGGGTTGCTCGATGGATGAAGGCTGGCAAGTGGTCACTAATAGAGTCTGGTAAGATGCCTGTGTGTGAGATTTTATTTTGGTGGGAGATTAAGATCCAGCCAAGAGTGGAGCCTGGGGGGGTTGTTTTTATTGGGTCTGGCAATGGCATTTGTAAGTTGAGTGAAATTGAATAGATTGATAGATATGGAGGGATTGCTGGTATTAATTTTGTTCCAGTCAGTGTTTACATCCCCTAATATGTATGCCTCATGCTTAACATTAGCTGTGGCCCATAGAAGAATATCTGATTTTTCTTCTTGATTATACCATCTTCTGTTCAACAAACATATCCATTCTCACATAAAAAAAGTAAGTTTTGTTTAATAATTATTTTCTCATTATTTTATTACACTAATGAAAATATCCTGGAGCTGAAATGTATATTGATATGCTCATGCTGTCTTTAAATCTCAGCTACTAGAGAAAGACAGAAACATGTCTGTCTTATACATAAGCAAAACAGCAAAATATCTGCACTGGAAATACTTTGTTGTACCTGAAACCTTATTGTCCTCTGATCTGAAACGTCCTGGTGTTCCTTCAGTTCTGGATAGTTACCATGGTCTAATGGAAACCAGTGAGTAACCTAAAGACCACCCTTTGATACTGTTACTGTTCCTTTTATGGGGTGATTCATACCATGTTAATACTCTAGCAATCTGATAAAGTAATATTCATAAACTATTTCAGATGTAATGTAAAATTAATATTGTACAACTCATGGGGCTTCTAGGGAGCTAATCAGCTGTGAATCTTTCCTTCTTAGCAAGCTAGTATTTTGCTCAACTTCTGTTGGACATTATGATGAAAGAATCCATCTAGTTTAGATATAGATGTTTTAGACTTTGCCTTGTGTAGGGTTTCACCTCTGCTTGGTGTACTGCTTAAGAACATTTTAAGTGTGAATGTAAACTTTAAAATATATCTTATCATTTGTTTTCAGTGGTGCTGGGATAGCTAAAACCATGGATTTGAAATGGTATATAACATCATTAGGGACGTTTGTAGTAGTATTTTGTATGAGTTACTTTAGTTAAATAATTTTAGAAAAGTTTATTGCATTGTTTGATGGCTTAAATCCTCATCTGATAGCCCTCCATGTTAAAAGAATGGCCTAAACTTCTTCATCGTAAAATTTGAATAAACTGCACTGGGTTTTCAAAATGAGCAACATGAGATGAACTGTGACTTTTAGACCATCTGTGAGGAACAACCTTATAAATATGCAAATGGTGTTACCAAGTTACTGCTTTCCTGTCTGTGGTATTGGTATTTCTGAAATAGCATGAAGCATGGGATGTGGTGATGATCACATGATTACCTCTACGTCTACATAATTGATAGAGATTATCAAGGAAATACTTAAATAACTCTATCACCTCCATCTGTTAGTTTGTTCATGCTTTGGAGACTTTATGCAAATAACCATTTTTGTTTATCTGTCATCCTTGTCCACACACGCATGCGATAGGAGATATGGTTCCACTTACACATATTTTGTCCTTTCATTTACCATCACCAGTGAGATACCCAAGTTGGCTGTTCTAAGAGGTTACTAAGGTTATCCTCCCAGCAAGGACATGAACCTACAATCAGTCCCTGACAAAGAATTCCTATTCCTGTACAATATAAGGTTGGGAAAACCCTGCAGCATGTCCTTGTACATGAGGAATTCGACTTTCCTCCACACAGCAGCAGTGTCACACGGAGATAGTCATATATAATGTCTTGATTCTTATACTGACTGACAACCTATGCCATTTTTCCCTTGTTGCTTCACATACTTACGTAGCGGTAGCAGGTTATTTGACCCACAGTGGACAATACAAGGTCCCTTTAAAAGGACAAGAACGTGGCATCTCAGATGATACTTGGATGCTCACTGTATAAGAAGTGCAGGGTGAAACTAGTCCACTAACAGTAGTTTGGTGTA